>NW_024412426.1:16223538-16314987 GCF_014898765.1 Herpailurus yagouaroundi
CGCGAGATCGTGACCTGGCTGAAGTCGGACGCTTAACCGACTGCGCCACCCAGGCGCCCCTACAAGCCCAATTTTAAAAACTACGACAGCAATGTGGCCACGGAGCCACATGCTGACCACCTTGCCTGGAATTTGTAAATTTGCTGGCAGTGTGCTGTTATTATTTTTATTGCTTCAAATGACAATAACTACTGAATAAATATGACCAAAGGGAGCTGTCACCAGAGTATGTCTACATAACCACTGGAGCTCGGGCTCATGGTATCATGATGCACACTCAGTCCCCCGTGGCCCTTGTTATACCACAGACCCCAATACCACCCCATGGACACATGAAGGACATTCAGCAAATTGGCTGAAACGTTTATGCTTATGTGGCAGGCGGGAGCCGCTATACTCGTGTCCTGCTAACCACTGATACTGATGCAGACTAACTTGACTTCCTATAGACGAGTGAGGCAGTAAAGCCCACTATGCGTTGGTCTTGCCCACAGGTGCTATTTGTGAGATACTAACTGTTGGGGTTGAGTGAACTCAATGAATGTCACCCAAGTTCAGGACCAATTGAGAGACAGAGGGACAAGAGTTAGACAGTTGGAAATGAGAATTCCCACCTTTGTTACTGATAACACTATGCTGGGAGACATGGTTTAGTTATGGTCAAAGGCTTGCATACCATTCTTTTTGACTAAACAGACTCGTGTCCCAAATGCCATGCCTCCTGGGAGATGGAGCTGGCCCTGCTAAGCCCCCACTGAGTAGAGAGAGCAGAGCAGAAGGTATGCTTTCTCCAGGCACGCAGACATCAAAAATCCCCAGACAGGAGGGGAGGGGCTGAGCCCTGCCAGCTCAGATCTTTTCCTCCACTCACCACTCAGATCCATCCCCCTTCTCCTCGCAAGGAATCCAAGGGCAGAAAGACCAGCACTGCTGTCCTAATAGGGACTTCTGACATAGGGAAGCACGAATCCAGGGGAAAGGCAGTTCCCAACCACCCCCAATACACTGTATGCCAGGTCCTCTGCTAAGTACTCTACTTGCACGATCTCCCGCACCACAGCTATCCTGTGAAGTGCTTTGTATTAACATGGAAGCTAAGGCGTCATAAGGCAAGACGTGTCCTTAGGATCACACAGCTAGAAAGTGAGTGAACAAAATGCATTGTTTAGTCTACCTTACCCCAAAGCCTATGCTCTTTTTTTTTTAAATTATTTTAATCTTTGTTTTTGAGAGAGAGAGCGAGTGGGGGAGGAACAGACACACACACACACACACACACACACACACACACACACACACACAGAATCTGAAGCAGGCTTCAGGCTCCGAGCTGTCAGCCGGAGCCTGACACAGGGCTCGACCTCACAAACTGCGAGTTCGTGACCTGAGCCAAAGTCAGACGCCAAAGCCTATGCTCTTAACCAGAGTTCTGCGAAGTCTCGGATGTTTTACATTCATAGTACTTCTTACCTTGGTGTGTACCTGGACAGAATGCCACATCACTCGATTTTCTTGGTTTCACTATCTGCTCAATGGAGAGAGCTACCAAGTTATCCTGATTTAGAGGAGAGAACTCTTACAAAGAATAGATCATAAATAACATAAAGAACGTGTGTAAATTACATTTAGCTGACACACGCATGGATTCCCAGTGAATCCACATATGGATGAAGGATATACACTTTAAATGGGAGAACAGTGTGCCCTGGCACTTTTGTTCTTTAAAAAATTTTTTTTAAATGTTTATTTATTTTGAGAGAGAGAAAGAGGGAGAGGGGGGATGGGGAGGGACACAGAGATGGCGAGAGAGAGAATCCCAATCCCAGGCAGGCTCCATGCTGTCAGCTCAGAGCCTGATACGGGGCTTGAACTCATGAACCGTGAGATCATGACCTGAGCTGAAATCAGGAGTTGGACGCTTCACCAACTGAGCCATGCACGCGCCCCTCAAAATGTTCTTTATCTTGTGTGCTGATCCATGCTGGGTGATAGAGGTTAGCCTTGCTTCCCAGGAAGTGGTCAATTGGGTCACATGGTGCTTGAGAGTTTCTTTCATTCATTTGTCCATAAAATGCGTGTATGGTGTCCTCTCCGTACCAGGAGATTTGGGGCTGAATCAGGGGATGCTCGGAGGGGGACAGATAATGCTCACGTGATCCCCATCAGAGGAAAGGTGTAATGTCTGCTCAGCCATGGTGGATTCTTGAGGGACGTTTTCTGCCGACGTGACTTTCATGCTTCTCAAACACACTTTCACAGATTTGACTGCCAAAAGTAAAACACTGTTTCTTTTCCTCTGCTCACAACCCTTTGGACACCAGACGTCTGGGGATTTTTCTCACACCAACCAATCCTCCAACTCTCTGCACACTTAACTGGGTGTCTTCATAGTTTACGACACCACCTACCCGGAGTTAGTGCAGACTCCACAGGTTAAGGACTTGGTTCCACAAGACTCCTTCCCTACCCCCACTTTAGATGCCAGTCACAACCCAGGTTGTCACTTGTAATTCTGACCAACCAACTATAAATTGGGGTTCCCACAAGCCCCTCCTCAGATTTGATAATTTGCTGTAACAGCTCACAGAACTCATGGAAACACGTTCACCTGTTTATAGTATAGGATATGCTAAAGGACATGAACAGCCAGATGAAAAGGGACATAGGTTGAGGTGTGGAAGGGTCCCAAGCATAGATGAGGTGCGCCACCCTCCTAGCACGTGATTGTGTTTGCCGGCCCGGAAGCTCTCCGAACCTTGTAGTTCAGGGATGTTTTATGGAGGCTTCAACACATAGGGGTGGTCGATTTCAGACTCATTGTCCCACCCCTCTCCCTTGCCCAGATGATGGGGGTGAGGCTGAAAGTTCCAAGCCTCTAGTCATGGTGTGGTCTTCCTGGTCACCAGTTCCCATTCACGAGCCTGGCAGGAGTCACCTCATTAGAACAAAAGATACTCCACGTTCCAGGAAAATCCAAGGTATTTAGGAGCTCCGTGTAAGGCACTCGCGTTATCTTCATCCCTCAGGAAATTACAAGGTTTTTAGGCGCTCTTTGTCAGCAGCCAGGGGCAGAGGCCCAAATACATATTCCTTTCTATGTCACAACTGCCTATAGCATCACCACAATGATAGACTTCATTCATTCATTCATTCATTCACTCAGTGTAGTGCCTCAGGGTGGTTGTAAAGCCATATATTTACTTCTCAAGACTCTCTCTGATTAAAACCAATTGGGAAAAAAAATTTTTTTTGAGCTCAAAATGGCAGTGTTTTATGGAGGCTCTCATTTGACGGTTAGGGAGATTTGACTTATTTATGAGTATCTTGTCTTCTTTTTGTGCCAAGGCAAGCATCTTTCAACCATATATGGCAAACTTTCCTAAAGTGACTTATTTTATAGGTGGTAAAAATACCATGATAAGGAAAGCAGTAGGGCGCCTGGGTGGCTCAGTTGGCTAAGCATCTGACTCTTGATTTTGGCTCAGGTCATGATCTCAAGGTTTGTGAGTTCGAGCCCCTCCTTGGGCTCTGTGCTGGACAGCGTGGAGCCTGCTGTCTCTCCTTTTCTCTTTCCCTCCCTTGCTTTCTCTCTCTCTCTCTCTCTCTCTGTCTCTCTCTCTCTCAAAATAAATAATTAAAACTGAAAAGAAAAAAAAAAAGAAAAAAGCAGTGAGAGTGCTTGGGATACTTAGATGGAGCCACGGTCTGTGATTCATCCTGTTGGGAACATTTTCTCAGAGGGGCCCCTGGAAGAGAAACAAGGAGGACGAGTGGAGACTGTTCTGACTGTGTCCCACCCTCTTGCTGCTTTCTGTAGACACTGTCCACTTTGAGTCTTCTTACTTGTAAAATTGGAATAATAATTACCATCAGATAAGTCCTAGGAATTCACTAGGTTTTTGTCTCATTTCTAATAGATTTCCTGACAGTCAAGATTCTCGGTCATTTCCCCAATATCTCTGCACACCTGTCCTCATTACTGCATCCAGAGTGCCCTCTTGACCTGAGCTATAAGCTTCTGTTTAGGGGAGAGACATCAGTCCTGGTTGGTTCATATCATGTCTTTCCTTTCAGGATGTTCTTTTCTCTTTCTCTACTTCCTGAAATACTAGTCATTCTGCAAAGAATAGCATGGGTCCCTCTCTTTGATAAAGGCTTCCCATAATTGCAGTTTCTCATGTAGATATTCCCCATCTCGAGAGTCCCAGAGCTCCTGGTATCTAACTGTATTCTTTATATTACTTAACTGTTCACTCTGTGTTTATGTTTCCTCCCAGCTAGATGGTAAGCTCATGTATGGGAAGCCCTATTTCTTATTGTTTTAAATGTTTATTTATTTTTGAGAAAGAGAGAGAGTGTGAGCAGGGGAGGGGCAGAGAGAGAGAGAGGGAGACACAGAATCTGAAGCAGGCTGCAGGCTCCCAGCTGTCAGCAGAGAGCCCGACGCGGGGCTCAAACTCGTGAACCTCGAGATCATGACCTGAGCCAAAGTTGGACGTTTCACTGACTGAGCCACCCAGGCGCCCCGGGAAGCACTATTTCTTAGATGTCTTTCATTAGAGCCCTTGTCTTTTGTTAGAGGCTAGAACAATGCTGTGCTCATCACAGATGCTCCACAAATACGTAGTTACAGAATAAACCCACGAGTCCTCTTCTGCTGAGATTCACTAAATCCTGAGCTCCTTTGTTGACTCACACCTGGAAGGGCTTTTCAGTGGACCGTTCTTTTGTTCCTAGCCCTTCTGTGTGCTGGAGTGGAAAGCTTGAACTTTGGTGTCAGAGAATCCACCACTGACGTGTTAAATGACTACAGCCAAGTTTTTATTCAAAGCCCTGAAACCTCGGCTGTCTCATCTGCATGGGAGAGATAATACTTTTCTCCTAAGAGTGTAGGAAGTCACTTTCGAGGTGAAGCTGGCACGGTGTTTGGCACTGAGGAGGTACCTCTTCTCGCTGCCCCCTTGGACTCCACTCAGGCTGCACCTTCTTCACTGCCTTTAATCAGTAGCTCCCGACTGCCCATTCTGTTCAGTGGAGTCCTGATTAATGAAAGCTTCCTAAGGAAGCTCAGCTTGGTGCAAACAAACTCACAAAAACCTCCTCTAAATCTTGTGAAGCAGAGCTGTCTGGCTGCATTAGCATGACAAAACCACCCCAGGACAGAGCTATTTGTCCCCGTCCTGTTGAAGAGGGAGCCATGTTGGCTCAGCAAAATGACCAAGTGCTTTAAATATATTTGGATTCACACTGTTTTCTTTCTGTGCTCTCCCTCTTCCTTCCCCTCCTCAACAACCCAATTCCTCAATAGCTTTGCCTCCACTCTGCCACAGAAACTGTGATCTGACATAATTAATACTCTTTGATTAACTGATTGTAGTTGAATGAGAATGAGTTTCAGCCAGTACGTTACCCCAACACACTGGTGGTGTGAGAGACTTTGTCCCATGATAAGAGAGCTCCAGCATCAGCAAGCAGAGAGATTTCCTGGAGCAGGAAAATTCTGCAGTCCCAGTCGGCTGGCTCTAAGGTCAACCTTTGACATATCCCAAATTTAGCATTTTAAAGGTGATCGGGTATATTGACTCAGAGGCAGTAGCATCTTTCTTCTTCCTCAATGGCTTGGTCTCCTCCTCTCTGGGGTGGGGGGAGTTGACTGGGCTAGGTTCTGGGGCTTGTTCTAGTGGCTGGCAGGGACTGGGATCCAGCCTCTGAAGGGTTCTGTTCCTTGTCATTGGTACCCTGGAAGGTAGCTCCCCTCTTGCTTGAGTGATGGCATCTGAACCTCATTCTAAACCCTGTCCGCTTTATTTTCTGTTTTGAGACCCAGGGGTGCACATTGTACATTTTTCAATACACTAGATATGATTTTATTTTTAAAAAAATTTTTTAACGTTTATTTTTGAGAGAGAGAGACGGAGCATGAAGAGGGGAGGAGCAGGGAGAAAGGGAGACACAGAATCTGAAGCAGGCTCCAGGCTGAGTTGTCAGCACAGAGCCCAACACGGGGCTCGAACCCACGAACCGTGAGATCATGACCTGAGCCGAAGTCGGATGCTTAACAGACTGAGCCACCCACGTGCCCCTAGGTGTGATTTTAATCAGCATTTCATTAACAGATTTTCCACACTCTGCAAATCCTCATAAATCACAACAGGCAGAGTGGCATGGTAGAATGATTATCAGGCCAAGAGATAGGAGACCCAGGTTCAATTTTATCTTTGATCCTCTGTTCTCCAGGCCCTGCTCTGGGCGTCGGGCAACCAAAGACCATGAACACTGAGCCTCAGCCTTCACAGACATTGAAGGTTTCTGTTCTAACTCTGCCTCTTGGTAACTGTGACCTTGGATTAGTGCATTTACTTCTCTACATTGTGTATAGAATAACGGCATTGGAGTAAGTGAATCTAATACTCATTCCAGCTGTAGATTTTACGAATCTGTATGTAGCAGACCTGCCTCAGAGAATTAATACTTCAACGTGATTATTTCCTACTGTAGCACCCCTGTTTGTCTGACATCCTTGAACCCTTTTCTCTGTTTCTTCTATGGTTTCCATCTTAGTTGATGATGCCTGTAGCCGAGAAGCAGACCTCTGCTCTTCAGTAAGAGACACTTGCTGGAATTAGAGGTAGCCTAGTCCCCTTGGTTTCTCCTTTCTGAATCATGTGTCTCTCTTGAGTCTTCCTTCTGTCTTCACCAGCGCGTTGACTTGCATGTGTTATTAATACCTCTTTGTTTATCTTACCCAAGAATATAAGTGCTGGGCGTTTGTGTTGTGGCTCTTTCGAATCACATTTCCATAGACTTCTTCCTTACGCTTCCTGATTGTCCACACTCGTGTTTTCTCACCCAGTGGTTTTCAGCCAGCAGTGATTTTATCCCTCCTCCCCAAGGAACACTTGGTACTGTCTGGAGACATTCTGTTGGCCACCACTGAGGGATCCCTGAGACGGGCATCTAGTGAGTGCAGGCCAGGGGTGCCGCGGAACATCTTCCAATGCATAGGGAAGCCCCCACAACAGCGAGTCGCCAAGCCCAGCATGTCTGTAGCGCTGATGTTTAAAAAACCTTGTATAATCATTTTGAATGCCTTAGGTGAAGAAACCAAATATGTCCGTTTCCATGTGAGAAGCAAGCAGTACGGTGCTGCCTGACAAGACAGAGAGGCGTTATTCATTTTCGTTTGACTAACAAACCCCCCTGCGGAGGTAAACGGATCCACAGTGAGGGCACATTTCTCGGTGTTACAATTGTACAAGCACATCCAGGAAGGGAGGTCTGCCTAAAACCACAGTGTGATACTTCCTAAAATACTTTGAAACATCTACAGACTGTTCTTCTGGGATTCTTAACCAAATGCAGTAAGACTAAAGGCCCTCAGGCAGTCCAACTGAGCTGTGTTCAAAAGCGGACGCTTGGGGAGAGGACAGCCACCAGGACTGCAGCGATGGCTTCTGAGGCACTGGGCACCTGCTGTGAGCCAAAACCGTGAGCAAGAGCCTTGAGTAGGGTGAGATTTAACTTGATGACAAATTTTAGCACAGTGTCAGGCCCTCTTAATGGGCAACAGTGATGCTTGCTTCAAGAAGAGAGGTTGGCTAGACTGGCATTCATTTTGCTTTATTTTGTGATCCTCAAGTTAGAATTGATGATTCTCTCCAAGCCTGTGATAAACTGTTCTAGAACAATGCTTGTAAAACTTTAATGCGCATATGAATCACCTGGGGATATCATTAAAGTTCAGAGTATCTAAAAGTACTTCTGGGGTGGGGACCAAGATGCCACATTTCTTTTTCTTTTTTCTCTTTTCTCTTCTCTCTTTTCTTTTCTTTTTCCTTCCCTTCCCTTCCCTTCCCTTCCCTTCCTTTCCCTTCCCTTCCCTTCCCTTCTCTTCTCTTCTCTCTTCTTTCCTTTCCTTTCCTTTCCTTTCCTTGTCTTGTCTTGTCTTGTCTTTTCTTGTCTTTTCTTGTCTTTTCTTGTCTTTTCTTGTCTTTTCTTGTTTTGAGAGAGAGAAAAAGCCTGAGCTGGGCAGAGGGAGAAGCAGGCTCAACACCCATCGTGGAGTCCAACTCAGGACTCTTATCTCATGACCGTGAGATCATGACCTGAGCCAAAATCATGAGTCAGACGCTTAACCGACTGAGCCACCCAGGCGCCCCAAGAGGCCACATTTCTAACAAGCTGTAGGTGATGCCATATATAGATACAGGTGCTGTTGGGCCGTGGGCATAGTTGAATTGACACAGTTTTAGAGTGTTAAAAGCTGGAGAGTATGTTTAAAGGTCATTTAGCCCAAGCCTGTATTTCGCAAATGATGGAAGTGAGACCTGGGGACTCAAGGGCAGTCCTAGACACAGTATGGTGACCAGATGTCTGTGCCCAGCCTAGTCCCCACTCCCTTTCTCACTCTGGCCTCACTGCACAACCTTTGGCAAATCACATGCTGTTGCTGGGTCTCAGATTTCTCCTTTTAGAAACAAGTGGGCTGTGGTCCCTATGAATTGCGCTGTGATTTCCTCCGTGCCTCTGTCATTTGGATGCTGACGGTCACCACTGCTCATATCTCCTTTCCTGTTGCCTCTGGTGGGGGTCGGGGGGGGGGGTGAATGTGGAGAATGCAGGAGGCACACCGGACGGATCGAAGATTGCTGGGGGTGGTGACAGGGTGCCGGCAGGGGGCACAGGTGCCGTCCTCATTTGATGAGCACACCACCTTGAGGTGGGCTTTCACCTTGGTCACAAATGAATCCGGGCACCCATCAAGCTGGCTCAGAGCCCCCGCTGATGTGATGAGATGCACAGAGCTTAATGTGAACTGGCATCCCTTGCTGCCGTGACACAAGCAACAAAGCAAAATCAGCGCCCCGTGGCAGTGAGCACATCCCCCCGCCCCTCCGCAGGTACCGGAAGTTCTCTTCGAATCCCAGGGATGGTCCTTCGATTAATATTGCACCGGAAGGCAGCAAGGAGAGGGAGAGAGGAGAGCACACAGACCTTTGCCTTCGTTCACTTGAACCCCTTCATTATTCATCTGCTGTAATGTCTGCCCTAGCATCTTGTTGCTTTTCAAGTCGTTGTTATAACTAACCACTGTGGTTAGCTTTGGACATCCCTCTGGGAATTCCTAAGGCATTTCTCACAACTCATTCAAAAATAATGATGATACCTCTTCTCGTGGATGGTTATTATTGCTAAAGTTTCCTTTCCCTCCCGTAGCCTTTCTTAACACTTCCTCTCTGTGTTCCATAGCAGCATCCAGTGAAGACATTTTTAAAACTTGAGGAAAAAAAAATCAATATTTTAAGCAATAAAAATCCATTGTTTCTCACAGGATTTTCATTTGAGGATTTTTGCAGACATCAGACAATAAATCTCCTTTGGATCCCTTTTAAATTATTAAGGAAAGGTAGCTCTTTTCATTCAGTTTCGAATAATAGCAAGACTGAAACACTTCAGCGTTGGCCTAAATTCAGTCCTGCGGGCTGGTGGGAAGTGGACCCACTTCCAGAATAGAATCAGGTTATCTGGTTGAAATCCCGACACCTTGTGATTCTCCACGTGAGTGAGGTTGTTCCCAGTAGTGTATTAGGCAGGACGCCAGGGGTGGGAGACCAGTGTTCTCTAACAAGATCAGAACTGTAAGAGCTGATTAGACCCGTGAGATGGGGCAGGAGTGGATAATGAGTGGTGGAGAGGTCAGTTCGGTGCTACTGCTTTCCTGGGCCTGCGTTTCGGAAGCAAGAAGGCACTCAGTGAAATGAAAACGTAACCCATTTAGTGTTGATGAAATGACATTCTTGTGTTTGCAATCCATTACTAATCTGTGGATCTCAGTGCTCCTTGGAAGCACAGAGGCCAGCGACGTTCGTGGAATGATGATGTTTTGTAGATGTCCGTGCAGGAGATTGGGATTTTGTGGATCCAGAGATCGGTGCCATCGTTTCTGCCACCGGTATCTGCAATCAATATGTGCTTTCAGCATACACGCCCTGGGTGACTACGGTGGGCACGGCATGGTCCTGGGCACAGGTGATTTTGTCTCGCTAGCATCTGATGCGTGATAGCTACCGAAGTTTGTTGAAGGGGTCAGTGTCTGAATGAGTGAATGAGTACCCTAAGGCAAATGAGGCCTGTTCCTTGTCCTCATCAGCTTTCAGAAGACTGTAGTCTGGAGCAAATCAGTCATGTTCCTGTGCCTCACTTTCTCCATCTCAAAAATAATAGAAACAAACTAGACCTTTACAGGGTTAACCTGCGAACTCATTCATCCTCGCTCTTTCAGGTAAGTAGAAACACTTGCCTACCGATTACTAAGGAACGTCTCAGTCGTTGCATTAGCTGGGCTGTGGGGAGGGTGGTGGTCTTTATCTTTGTTCTGTTGATATTCAGTGGGAAAGTGATAATAACTACAACATACGGCCCCATTCCTTTGCCATCATTGTGTTTTGATTGTCTCTATTCTTGCCTTACTCCTCACCAGTTAGAGGGAAAAGAAAGGTAAGGATGAGGAATTTGGGACTATAAGGCATTTACGCTGACATGGCACATGGGATTTTGTACCATGTGTTTTGTTAGGTAGAGGAGAATTAATTCAGTGCCCAAAAAATCCCAATATATTTTTGAGGTAACAGAATGTTGTGGAAAGAAAAGAGGCTGGGCTTGGTATCCGGGCAGACCCTGTTTGAATTCGGTCTGTGTGTGATTGCAATCCAGTTACTTAACTTCTCTGAGCATAGGTTTTCCTCTGACCACGGGGAAGTCTAGATCCAGCAAAGTACTTCGCCTGTTCTGATTATTATTTAGGTCAATGCTTCGAGGTATCTTTGCACATGCCTCGGTTGACAGCTAAGGTTGTGTGTGTGATAAGAATGAGATCCAACATATGTTCATAACTCTAGGACATCAGGGCCTCTTTAGAAGCTATCTTTAAAAGTATATGGTGGGATCAGTTGTGCTTTATGAACTAACCTAAAAGGATTCTTTTCCTGGAGAATCTGACCCAAGCCAGGTGACACAGAAAGGTAGAACAGCATGACTGGACCCCCTCCTTCATCGTTAACCCCTTTCTCATTCTGGGCATGAATACCCACTAATGCCACGATCCTGCTGGGGATCCGCGTAAACAAACGTGTGATTCCAGGTCTTCAACAGACAGTTCTGCTGGTGTGTGCCACATTACACCTGTTAAACACAGGCAGTTTGTTCAGCAAGTTCTAGAACATGTACCGAGGCAGGGTCGTAGGCAGAGAGGAACTACATTAGCTTGGTTTTTTCCCCTGGGGCCCTTGGAGTCTGGGGACCCAGCCGTCTCCCGGTTTGTACTCACACCTTGGCAGGATTCTGGATTATTGCTTCCCGACTACTGTTCTGGATGCTCTGTTAAAGGACTTTCTCAGCGAGGACCTGAGCCCCCTACTGCTGAGAGGAACCTGCACTGTCCTCCTGGTGTTGGGTTTAGGAAGTGTTGGTGTCAGGAGGGGGCGTGCTGGGATTTAGCCCCAGGATCACGCCATCTGGTTGGAGGCACAGGATGGAGGAAGGCAGACCTTCCCCACTCCTTTTTGGAGACTTTATTTGCTCTCTCCCCTTCTCTACTTGGTGACTACTAAGTCCAAATGGAAGGTAGTGACTGGTAACCTGAAAGAAGTGCTCGTCTTGGCCGAGGTAAGAATCACACCTCCTATTCCGGGAGAAAGGCATTGAATAGGTTGTGTTTCTGTTCATTCGTTCACATGTTTTCAGAAGCGCAGTCCTTCCCTCCCCTCCTTCGATTACAAGGATAATACATGTTCACGGCATTTGTGTCAGAAGAAATAGGAAAGCAAAAGGAAGGAAAAAAAATCACTCAACTTCCACCAGTGAGAGGTGACCCTGTTGACACGTAGGTGTATTTTCTTCTTTTTAAGCATAATTTTTACCTACTTGAAATACCGTTGCATATATAACTTAAAATCTTGGGATTCCACTTAAATTTTTAGTATAAACAGATACCCATGTTATCAGAACCTAAAAACAGTTTTATAAGCTCTGAGAAGGCAGTGCATGGGTGTAGACAGTTTACTATTAAATTCTCAGGGCCTAGCAAATAAGTATTTGGTGACTAAAATGAATAGGAGTATTCTGACATATGGATGTTCAGTATTCTACTGATAATATTGACATTTCCAGTTTGTTTGCTTTTATACGTAATACGTCAGCAATCACCTATCACAAAATTCTCTTGTACTTACTATTTTCTTCTGGTAGATTCCCAGAAGTGTAATTACACACTCGGTCAAAGAGGTATGAGCATTTTTAAAGATCTTGGAACTTAGGACCAAACTGCTTTCCAGAAAGGTTGGGTTAATTTATACTTCCACAAGAAGTACGCGAAGGGGCACATGTCACTGTACCCCAGGCAGATCGTGAGGGAACACAGACATCGAGGGCCACTTGGGCGGCTCCATCCATCTGGAGGGTGGACGAGAGCAGCTTCGGGCGAGTCGAGGGGAAGGTGTTTTTTAATGGGATCTGAAGAGTGAAAAGTGCCATGTACTTTAATTTAAAAATCTAGTAAGTGCAAACTGGGGCCGAGAGTAAAGAAAAAAACCTTTTAGGGAAGCTAAAATATAAAGCTTTTGCCTGCTCAGGGGACCTACCAGCCAGCCCCCAAGAGCCTTGGAGAGGAGCCTCCATGCTAGGAGCTAACAGTAACCTTGTCTGCCTTCACCACTCAGTGTCAAACACTTTAACGTGGACGAGGCTCACGCCAAACTCTCTGGGTGACACTAATCCCTGATTTAATTACCCTTGACAGTGTGTGATGGGCCTTAACGAGCTAGAGTCCCTAATGAGCTACATCTTGGGGTTTTGGAGCGTTACCTGAAGGGCGTGGCCCTCACCCAGGCTGACTCTGGTGGAAGCAGAAAACCAGCTCCCAGCTCAGGGATCTCAGTGCTAGTGACAGAGCAGTATCCGGTGACCTGCAGAGTATGCATCTAAGTGGGGAGATGACACACGATATTTCCCTGGTCCTAAATCATTAGAAAGTAAGAACTGCAGGGACGATTTCAGGAGTGTCAGCGTTATGTGGGTGCCTTGCCACTTTCTCTGCCACTCAGTCATCTTCCTGGGGACAAGCACTATTTTTGCTTTTAAGCTGTTCATTACAAGTCTCCTTATTGGCATGCCGTAGGGCTGGGACGGGAGGGTGTGCCCGCCAAGTACTCTGGAGGGATGTCCCTAGCCTTATAACCAGGGTTACATGAACCACCCTGTCCAACACTGGGCAAGGTTTATCCCTCATCCTCTCTGTTAAAGGAGGTAAAATCACTGCTTTGAAAAAGTAACTTCAACAGGAATAAACAACAGAAAAGAAAGATCAAGTGAAATTTGAAAAAGTAGATCAAGTTACAGAGTAGGATTTAGCCATGAATAAGGTTGTCTCGTCACAAACTCTGTGACCTTGTTCATTAACCTTTGCGAAGTCTGTTTCCTCATTTGTGAAATGCAGAGAATAGTACTCAGATTGTAGGACTCTTGTTAACGTTAAAAGACAGAATGCGCCTGGGAGCCTGGGTGGCTCAGTTGGTTGAGTGTGTCGGCTCTTGGTTTTGGCTCAGGTCGTGATCTCATTGTTTGTGAGATTGATGTCAGGGCAGAGCCTGCTTGGGTCTCTCTCTCTCTCTCTCTCTCTCTTTCTCTTTCTGCCCTTCCCTGTGCACTTGCACAAGCTCGTTCTTTCTCAAAATAAATAAATGAACATTTTTTTAAAAAGACAGAATACACAAAGAAGAGAATAGAGCATGGCCTCTAGCACCTTCTTAGGGTTCCAGAAACTGGAGGTGCTTTGTTGGTGTTGTTAGGTTCTCATAATTTTTCTGTTCTTTTCTTTACTTCGCTTTTTCCTCAGGTGCACACTTTACAGAGACATTCTGAGTCCCAGGCTGCGGAAGATTTGGGTTGGCAGTGCTTCTAGATCTGACAGTGGCATAGATCTTACATCCTGCTTCCTCGTCCCTGGGTTCCTCAGGTCCTACAACGGCTGTTCCGGAGCCTCTTTTCTGCATGCCCTACCTCCCTAAACCATTCTCCTATCCTTAAACTGATTTTACTTTGACCTTGACGCTATCATTATCTCGGCCATTCATGTCTGGTCTTTAACACCCAGGATATGAATTTCTTGGAATTCACATCAGCTTGTTCTAGGAACTCAGTGATTACACAGCTCTTATACCTTCAGCATTTTTTACATTGTCTGAAGCTGATTCGTCACTGTGCTTCCCCAGTAAGATGAATCTAATCTCACCATTTGATGAAACCTGGCGTCTTCATCTACTGGTCTAGTTGAGCACATTGACCTGGGCTTAAAGCCTGAGTAATCCTAGTAATGGCACCATCTTTCTTGGAGCACGTCTGCACCTTTGACAATCAGAGGCCGATTCTCTCATCTTTTGTTTTGTTTTGTTTTGTTTTGTTTTTTTCCGATTCTCTCATCTTAAAAGCATACTTCTTTTTTTGACTAGTTATCATATTCCTATTTCATGTTGATAAGAAATTCCAAACCTCATATCATAGAGTGGAGATAAGTGATTGCCATGTCCTAAGGCCAGTGGCTGATCCAGACTTTGCTGGGTCGGGTTGCTAGTCGAACCTACTTTTTCTCTTTAATCCAGTCTATGAAATAAACCAACTCTTTCCCTCAGGTGCCCCCACGGGGAATTAGTCCTTTAGAGTCTTGTCTAATACCCAAGGAGCATAAACACACAGTTGAAATCACAGAAGGGAATAGTCATTTTATCACAGATGTTTCTTCTAGACTTCAGTTTGGGAGTTGCTTATAGATCTTGTATTTGGTGCATATGTGCACAGACAGGCATGTACAACTTCAAAAATAGCAATGGTACCATGAGCCCCCCAAACTAAGGGGAAGAATATTTTTTTCATTATGGGCTTTTTCAAAAGTTACTTGTTTGACTTTTGAAAACAACGTATGGAGAATCTGAAGGTAAACATTTTAACTTTCTAATAATGTTAGACTTTGGGAATTTTGATCAAATTAAACAGACCTTAAATGTGGTTCGCTGTCTCTGAATTCACCATAGAAAGGCCAGTTCCGGGCATAAAATCCTTCTTGTGCATAGTAAGATTCGGGATGAGTATAGCCTACACAGGGAAGAAAGAATCTCTTCAGTAGTTGTGCAAAGAGTGAAATGGAAGCTTGCTTACTTTCTTTTTTCATACGGTACTTCCAAGTTATGACTCCTCTTCAGAAATGTTTTTTTTGCTCGAATTCATCTAATGACAAGAACTTATGTGAATAATCTTAAATCCCAGGTAGGATCATAACTAAGAAATGATGAAGGCCTCTACGTTTTTGCTGTTCATTTGAAACTTAACATTTGTATTATTATCATTTTTTTTTTTTTTTATCGGAACCTGATGATTGCTTCACCGGGGCATTGCGAGTCACTATTTGTAAAGAAATTGCATCTTTCTGGAATAAAGGTCATTTTCTGTTGGTGCATAAGTTGACATGAAAAATTACATCGACAGCAGGCATTTATGTTTTGAATCATATGCGTACAGAATGTGGTTGACCTGACAAACCGTTTAAATAAATCATCAAAATGGGATGCCATCCATCCAACAGTTTTGAAAGAACTTGAGAGTGAAATTGTAAAACCATGGGCCAGATGTGTCCGATGGCGCCTCTAGAAGTAACCTGATTCACGGGAAGGCCTGTGTAGCTGTCAGAAACGCCTAAGGAAATGCAGAAGGGACCCCGGGCCGGCATAACACCCTTCTATTGCGAGAAATGGGCGGAGCACTTATTGAGAGAGAGTCATTGAAAGGCTACAAAACCACAGCCAAAGTGGAAGAATAGCCTAGTGGTTAGGATATTGGGTTTCAGACCCAGACACGGCAGGCCAGACGTGCTGAAGCTGTTTGGTTGTGGAGAAGGTACTGGGTGTGAGAAGAACAGGAGAAAATACGGTGACATGGGTGAAGAACTGGCCTAGATGTCAAGGAAAGCGATAAATGGGTGCTTCTCGGAATAAAGAGCATTAACCGAGGGGTCTTCTAGAAACCACTACTTCAAAATTTTCCATTTAACATTTTAATATTTTTATAGAAGAGAGAGGCCATAATGAAATTTCTTTAGTGTGCAATCGACATTAAAGTCTTCCACATACAGGAATGTCAAGCCAATAGAAATAAATTTCAGAAATATTGCAGAAGATTAGACGAGGGAGTTGAAAGATAACTTTTGTAAAAAATTAAAGTTTCATTCTTTGCCACTCAGATGATTATGGCCTGCCTGCACAAAATTTGTCTGATGGTTCCCGTGATCGTTTACCCCTCTTCATGCCTTTGTTGCTTGTTATTTATGTTATTTATTTGGCATGGAGCATATGTTAGCTTCAAAATGTTATTTACCTTTTTCCATTTATACCTTGAATCTCCAGTCATACTGTCTTTTTCTTTTTGGTATCATTAGATCCTTAATAAACCCTTAATAGTATTCTTCTTTTAAATTTTTTAAAAAATGTCATTTATTTTTGAGACACACACACACACACACACACACACACAGACAGAGAACGAGTAGGGGAGGGGCAGAGAGAAAGGGAGACACAGAATCTGAAGCAGCCTCCACGCTCTGAGCTGTCAGCACAGAGCCCAACGCGGGGGCTCGAACTCACAAGCTGTGAGATCATGATCTGAGCTGAAGTCGACGCTTAACTGACTGAGCCACCCAGGCGCCCCTAATGGTATTCTTGATGCTTACCTTAGCCCAAATTCCCTAGAAATTGGGACCTAAGGGGTAAGTTTTGATGATTGTTGGCAAGGCATGGAGCACAAAAGAGGCAGGGCAGTGAGCAGGAAGGACAAGAAGAGTTACGTGGTGATGCGTTAGGATGATGGTCTTTGCTTCATGACACCAGCAAGAAGACATAGCAGGTGACTTGGTACCTGCCAAATGTGGGCATATATCTGTGGACAGGGCTCTACCACACCTTGGAATAGTTTGTGGAATGGGGAAGGACAGATCATCTATCCGCCTGGCTCCTTCCCTTCTCCTTTCTCCTCTTGGTCAAGGTCTGCGTCGAAGCTTACTCCCCTGTGCTTCTGGATTGCGTGAACTGGCTCCTGCATTGGCGACTCAGCAAGTCAGGTCTGCAACCCTAAAGCGTGGTGCTACATCTGATCCTGAAGTTGCAGGTGATGCCAAGACTCAAGGGGTATGGCTGATTGTCCTGGTTGTATGTCCCCAGCCAAGGGGGAAGATCTGTCCCTCCCAGGTAGTCGTTGGTTAGGGCCATGCTGGATTGGGTCAATTCATCAGTCACAGAGGCTGTTGAGGTGGAGCAAGCAGCTGAGGGTCTTAGAGGCAGATGAGACCAAGGCAATCAGACACTCAAAAGCTGTATCTGATAGGAGAAGGGGGAAGAAGTGGAGGAGGAAGGGGAGGAGGAAGAAGAGGAGGAGGAAGAAGGTTGGTGTTAAAGGAGCACTGCCAGCAAGAAACAGAGCCAAGAAAGCACCTGAAGAGGTCATCAAGCATCAACAACAAATAGAGGCAATTTTTAATGTAACGGTAGGTTCAGCCCTCTTTAAAGAGGTGAAGGCCAAGAGACGTTCTAATTAAATGAACATAGATTTGTTCGCAACATCTTGGAATATTAGAAGTGAGGGACATCCTTTGAAGCTTGAAGGAGAGACTTAATTTGGGAGAAACGAAAAAGGGTATTATTATTACTTAATACAGTGAGCGGGTGGTAAACACACAGAATGCATTAGCCTCCGAGGTGACACTGTCAGAAAATACAAATTGGTTGAAGAATAATTTAGGCAAGTTTATATTTTATGGAGCCGTAATCGGCTACTAGGAGGAAATTAGGGTGTTTAGGGTACTAACCCTAACCTTTGGAGATTGAGATCACAAAAGACGGTAATGTCCTTCCTTTAATATACTTGGTGTCATTTTCAGTGACCGAATCCTGCTCTGAATGGATCATTGGTCTGAGCCAATACAGAGCGTTTTACATGCCTATTTTTATCATTAATATCCCTGGTAATTTCAGGCACTTTTTTCCTTTTCATGAGGCAAGTGTGGGGAGGTTATGGAGGGTACACAGGCACTGTTGTCTCCAGACGTAGGTGAACATCCTGCCTTCTTGCTGAGGGGGTTATGTTCACAGTAAAGATTTCTCTGACGTCACCGGCACCCAGTCTGTTAGTATTAAATTCTCCTCTCCAAACCGGTGGGGAATTAAATGGGCAATCAGTCCACCTGATCTTTGCGTAGTCATTTGAAACGCAAATACAGTGAGATACATTGGTTTCTTCATCTTCATTCAGAGCTCTGGTCCTTTGCCTAAGTTAATCTGTATATGTAGGTTTCCTTCTCTATCTCTGTTTATCCAAATCCATGCATTGAAAGGCTCAGGCCACTCCCCATTTCTCTATAAAACCTTCTCTGACCACTTCATTCCTCGAGGCCTTTCCCTGCTTTAAGTCATTTGACATTTATTGTCTTTATCATAAATACTCAGCTTTATGCTGTCTTGAATTGGTTGCTAATCACTTTGTTTGTACATAGATCATGTCGCTCTAACTAGATTTTAAACCCTTGTAAGCCCTGGTGTGCGATCTCCTAGTGCTTACAGGCTCCCTGGCATGTAGCAGAATGCCAGGCACCTGGCTGATGCTGGACCAACACTTAGTGAGTGACAGGTTGGCAGGTGAGGGAGGCACGTAGGTATGTCCTGCCATCCAGACTAGGGATGGCGGGCAGCTCTCCATAGCCCCCTGTGAAAATGCTTCCTCGTTGCTTGTGGAGAAGGAAAGCAGTCCTTAATTTTCACTGAGCGTAATAAAAGTTACTGCCCCTTTTAGTGGTGCTAACTCTCTCCCACTCCTCCTCTTCTATCAAAACATGCCGGTGATGAAGACCTCCTAATTGGTGATAAAGAAAACTTCATCTCCTATTTGATATTTAAAAAGGATTCGCCTTCCCTGTCTTTGTCCTCCTGTTCCTCTGGGCAGTGGCTTCTGTGGTAGCTGTTAGCAGAATGCTTCGGGCTATATACATCAGATTGGGAAATCCGTCATTGCTACTTTCCAAGCTCAGGTCTGAGACGATGCAGCAGAGTTTAGGTAAAACAACATCCACCTCCCAC
Source organism: Herpailurus yagouaroundi (assembly GCF_014898765.1). NCBI lineage: Eukaryota > Metazoa > Chordata > Mammalia > Carnivora > Felidae > Herpailurus > Herpailurus yagouaroundi. Next base: position 16,242,705 of record NW_024412426.1, read on the forward strand.
TCACACCTTCACCAAACCTATGGTGGGGTCTCAAGGGTCTTTGTCTTCTCTCTCCTGGAGAGAATTTTGAGGGGAGGGATTGGCCAGCAGTAGGAGGCAGAAAAAAGACTGGGGACAAGAATGACTGGAACAGTTTGGCCTGGAACATGCTCCTGAACTTCTGTCCAGATGCTTCTTGGGAGGATGAAGTGCTCTGAAGGCACATGAATGCACAGGCGCGGGAGGGGAGCCGGGGCTCCATTGCTACCTGCTTTAAGCTAACGCGTTCCTCGGAACAGGGAAAAGATGCCCAACCCGTGCCCTGTGCTTCTTAGAAAGAGGACTGTGGTGTGCGTGGGACGGAGAGTCCAGTCCTCCGCAGGAAGCGGCTCCCAAGCCCTGCCATAATCAGATGCACAGCTGAAAGGCTTCCTCGAAAACATCTCCGTCGGAGAGAACAAAATTAAATGCCCTTACATCAAACCTTTTACACAATGGACCTGGCCTTTCCTGGGCAAGTTGGAAATAGACTTGCAACTCTGGGGCTTAATTCTTTTACTTCCCCTCACCGATCAGCCACTGAACTCGGCTTTCTGCCTGGGGTTAGCTCGCAAGTCGATCCCCAAGCCTCCCGAAGGCTTGGCTGTGCCAGTTCTCCCTGCACCACCGGCCAAGATGTGATCAGCTCACGGAGCCAGGATGGGTAGGATGCGGCTTGAAACGAATAGCTGCTGTCTGTCGAGAAAGTCGGCCGTTGAGGACCCTGAACTCCTAGCACAAAGGAAGAAGGAGCCCGTGGGCCACGGGGGTGGGATGAGGGTGGGAAGTGCGGCAGGAACGAGGGTCCGCGTCGTGTGATCTGTGATTGCCATTTTGGGGGTGTTTGCTTGTGGTTATACATTTTTGGAGCCTCTGTGGTCCCCCTCATCTGCAAAAAGGGAAAAACTGCACGTACCCTGCTTCGCCCATGGGCTTCTGATGAGAAGCAGACGCTCCGGAGTATTTTGCAAGAACTCTATAAACCACAAACGCTATTGCGCCGTTGCGGGGTATTAGTTGTCATGATTAGAAATAAAAGTCCAATAATGATTATTAATTGGTTAATTTTTCCTCTTTACCGCGAGTGCTTTGGAAATGGTTGTACATTATTTGTGCTAACCTTCCGTGTTTTCCGTTGACTGTTGGAATGAAGCCAGACCCTGTACTGTGCGGGCTTGTTCTTGTCTGAAACCTCGCAGAAGATTGTACTTCTTCATTCCCGACCGGTAACCAGCTGCGGTCAAGTCCAGCTGCAAGGAGGCTTATGTTCCCTGGAGTGTTGAGAGGTTCCCTGGCCTTGAAGCTGGTGCTCCAAGGAATTGCTTCAAGCTGTGACAATCCCCAGAAGGAAGAAGGGTCCAGAAGAGGTTGTGCTGTTTAGTGTTTTGGGTCTGGCTCAGTATCTCAGGGGATCTTCTCTCTCGGCCTTTCCCATAATTTACTGCAAGTGGCTCAGAAGACCTTTTAGATCCCGGGCATTTCTGCCCCCAGTTCTTTGAAATAAGGAGGATAGTTCCCGTCACCTCCCTGGCGGGAATGCAGTGAGTCTGATGAGTTAGGTAATGTCTGGACAGGACTCTGGCCATTGTGAAGTAAGAAGAGTAGGGTGGCCAAATGCAAGTCTCCGGGCAGTGACATGGGTGGTCAGATCAGCAGATGGCGAGCCCGGGGCCTAGCCTTGCCAGCAGGGATCTGAGCTGAATGTGGGGCCGTGGGGGTGGTGAGGACGGGGGGCCAGGAAAGAGAGAAATGAGAGCATCCCCATTTTGCTCCTTGAAAGTCTCCTCTCTGGCCTCCTCGGCCTTCCAGGTTCAGGGCCTGGCCTGCTGCTGGATTCCAGAACGAGTCAGTCACGTACTCGTGAGCTGTCATTGCTCCGCTTACACGTCCCCAGATACTACGACTAATCGGGTTGACGGGAAGCAAAGACAGTTCCACTCCGAATTCTGCTTTGGTGGCACCGTGCTCTGCCTATGGAAGAGCAGGGGAGGCGTGGCTCCTGTCACTTCTGGTCCTGTCTCCCCGGCGCCCCCAGCCTCTGGCCGCCCACCTTAACATCCCCGGCTTTGTCTCTGTCCCTCAGTAGCGTGGGGCTGACCCTCATGACCTCCTCGGTGCAACTCCTTTTAAAACCAATTTGGCAAAAGGAGAATGGGATTTGGCAGGTAACAGTAGTGTCCCCATCGATCTCTTTCTTAACCCGGTGACCCCCAAGTGTTCCAGGTAGCCTCCTTCCCTCAGCGTCTCCGCCTCTGCTGAGGCCAAGAAGCAAAGCCACCAGCCCTGTGCTAAGTGGGTCACGAGGGCTTCTCTTTCGCTGGCATCTGCTTTGCTCCTGTTGACAGCAGTCCTGAGTGAGTGCTCACCGGTCTGGTTCTACCACCACTGTGCCTCTCGCCGGAACTCGTGACACGTCCAGCCTACCTCCAGGGTCCGGTCTAGGTCTTCCCATGAGCCCCAGCTCTTGACAGGGGCACAGGGAGACACTCCGTCAGCCTGTCTTTTTCCTGATCTCGGGGCCTCTTTAGATCAGGGAGTCACGTGTGATGTGAGAGCTCATAAAAGCCTCGTTGGCAGAAGGGAAGGAGGTGGAGGTAGGACAGCTAACTTTTACAGGTCACGTTTTCTGTGCAGAGAGTAGTCAACTGCTTATCTCCCTTCATTTTCAGCCCAAGCTCCACAGAGTGTGCGAGTGGGGAGAGGAGAAACTTGAGGCTCAGGAGAAACTTGAGGCTCAGCCTTGCCCACCACTGCCGCGCTCCATCACGGGGCAGGGCTGCTAACTCACGCCCACTCCGTCTGCTCTCCGGGCCCGTGGGCCACCACGAAGGCCCTTTTCCTGCCTTGATATCCATTTGGGACATCCCTCCATTTCCCTGCTGAGCATACAGCATATGTCATGGTTCAACGTCACCGGCCTTTTTTCTAGGGCCATAGATTTCTCAGTCTTCTACTCACTGTCCTCCTTGTAAGACACCAGCGCTCTGTTCACCTCTGCAAGAGTGCGATGCTGTCTGGCGGCCCTATCTCTGAGTCCCAGTCAAAACCGGAAACCTTGGGGCACCTGGGTGGCTCGGTGGGTGGAGCATCTGACGTCGGCTCAGGTCATGGTCTTGCAGTCCGTGAGTTCGAGCCCCACGTTGGGCTCGCTGCTCTCAGCCTGTCAGCACAGAGCCTGCTTTGGATCCTCTGTCTCCCTCTCTCTGCCTCTCCCCCGCCTGCACTCTCCCCTAGATAAACAAATCTTTTCAAGAACTTGGAAACCTTTTATCCTCCTAAAGATCCCACGTAGTTTACATGGTCCGTAAGGTCACCTTGGATGTTCTGGCCCCGGCAAGGCTGCTCCTTCCATGAAGAACACGGCAGCCTCAATGATGAACAAGGGCAGAATTGGCGTTTCTAAATCCCAAATCTTTAGATTCCTCGGGGATGAAAATGCTCCACACTTGCAAGCCACCTCCACTTGTGCCCGTCGGTCTGACAGCAGCCTGGTGACGAGCAGTGGGACGACCAGAGGACATCTTGGTGGTAGATGTCCCAAGCTCCGCTCGGCACAGAGGGAGGCTTGGCTCAGGGTCCCGTAGGCACAGGCAGGACCCTGTCCCAGGGAGTCATCTCCACCACATGCACCCGCATGGAGCACACGGTCCGGCTGGCTGAAGCCCTCTTGACAGCGGCCAGACTTGCAGGAGAGCTGAGGCAAACACCACTCTGGTCAGAAAACCCGAGAGATGGAGCCTGTGTATGTGAGCTGGGAAGGGGGAAACTCATTATGGAAGAAAGTGCTGTCTCTTTGCAATGGAGGACCCTCCCTGTGTCTGGGAGTCATGCATATTGCATCAAAAGACTGAGCTTATTTAGAAAAAGGAGAAAGAAACCTAGAAGCTGAGAGAATTAAATAACTCCTGGGAACTAGCCTTAGGAAGGTCTTTTCAATTTGATCGTGAAAGTAAGTTTCTGTCAGGGTTTTCGCCTTGGATTTTTGGCTTTGTGCGAATCCCAAGATCAAGAAAAAACCCTCTGGGAGGCCTGAGGTGAGGAGAGAGCCCTTTGTGAAAAGATGGCAGGCGGGCGAGTCCGGAACCGGTGGGCCTCACGGCACCCATCAGGTTTCCCTGTGCTCGGTTTCTCTACTCCTCTTGTGTAAAATTTCCCAGTGTTTAAAGCTCCCCAGCGTGGCTGGGGACGTTTTAGGTTCAGTCTCATTGTCGCAGCTCTGCGTTTCAATACTTCAATTAAATACCAAGTAATCACGCAAACGTGCTTCTAGGGGGCTTTGCAGCCCGCGATCAGCTGGGGGCCCCTCTGCTGCCCTGTGTTCCTGCTCCGAGGCCACTTTCTTGCCCTTTTTATGTGGAGTGCGGCAACTAACCCTCAGCGAAATGTTCCTGCTTTCGGGTGCCACACGGAACGGGGAGGAAGAGGCTGCCCTCTGCATTATTTATGGGGTGTTTGACCGTGACTGTCCGGCGGGCCACGCACCATGGCACCTGGCTGTGTCTGGGTGGGGTGGGGGAGGCGGGAGCGGCTCCTTCAACACCTTCCCCCGGATCCGCTCTATTTCTTTCCCTGCCATTTTAGGACAGAGGGACGGCTCATCGAGAGGAGGCCGGTTGTGAACGGACCTGCTTGGGGCAGTTCGGTGTGATATGGGAATGAGGCAAAGTGAAGGAAGAGCCATAATAACAAAAGGCAAAAGGAAAGGCGAAGGAGGCACAGAAGGCAGTAAAAATAGTCCGGAGCTAAATCTGCATTGTTCTGTATGGGCAAGGCCATTCCAGGACTGTACGGAATTGCAGAACTGGCTCCCAGAACTCAGCTTGGTGTCAGCTTTCACAGCGCTCCCGAGGAGTGAAAGGTTTGGGGGAAAAGGAGAGGAGGGGGAACTAAAATACCCTTTGCATCTCTGTAGCTTCTTTTGAGTTGAGAAAGGACTCTTTAGCCAGAGCCTCCATCCAGAACCTTGTTTCCATGGCAACCCCTTGCAGCCTGCAAAGCTGTGACGGCCCATTCTGGAGCTAGTGTTGCTGAACCAGAAAATGGAATAGGAGAGAAGTTTTGTTCCCTGGATTATTAGCATTAGCTAGGTACACGTAGAGGTGTGTAGGAACCCGTTTATTCAGCAGCCAATGCTGCTTTTCTCCTTTGGCCTTAAACATGAATTCTGTGCCTTTATTTAGCGTTTACTGTGCACCAGCACTGGGTAGGTTCTAGGGATACAAGAGGTGAATAAGACATAATCTTTGACATTGATGAGGCTCCTGGCTGTGGGGGTGGGAGTTACTGCACCAGGAGATCGATGCCACAGAGCATCTATGTGCTGGGTATTCATGGGTGCAGAGGAAGGCCTAGCTAGCTAACTTTGGTAGAGGTTGGGAAGGCTTCCCAGTGCAGATGACGTTCAAGAATTGAAAAAAGGGAGTGAGTGGGAGTTTTCCAGGTGCAGAACGTGAGGAGCAGGGAATCCTTGTGGGAATAATGTCTATTAAGCGGAAAATAAAGCAAATTATGACTTTTGTTTCTTGACCGGTTCCTGAAGTAGATTCTGCTCTTTTTGAAGCTTCTGCCCACCAGCTGTTGAAGGCTCTGACCTTCTGAGTGATTTAAAATCTGTGGACTGGGGCGCCAAGCGTCAGACTCTTATTTTTGAGTCAGGTCGTGATCTCTCAGTTTGTGAGTTCGAGCCCCGCATCGGGCTCTGCGCTGACAGTGCGGAGCCTGCTTGGGATTCTCTCTCTCCTTCTCTCTCTGCTCCTCCCCACACTCTCTCTCTCTCAAAATAAATCAACTTAAAAACATAAAGTCTGTGGACTGACAGTATTACCCAAGACCTCATGGGGCTTTCACCTATACACTTGCTTTAAGAGACAAACGCATTTCCAACATTATGTGGAAATACGATACTGGCAAATCAAATGCCGTGGGGGGCTCAGAGGTTGGTCAGGGCTGATTTTTAAAGCTTGTGATTAAATATTTGAAAAAATTTTGTTTGGGGATTAGCATACTTTCTTCCTAAGACATCCCCACCATTAGTTTGACTCTCTTTGTAATGATTTTTTTTTTTAATTTTTTTTCAATGTTTATTTATTTATTTGGGACAGAGAGAGACAGAGCATGAATGGGGGAGGGGCAGAGAGAGAGGGAGACACAGAATCGGAAACAGGCTCCAGGCTCCGAGCCATCAGCCCAGAGCCCGACGCGGGGCTCGAACTCACGGACCGCGAGATCGTGACCTGGCTGAAGTCGGACGCTTAACCGACTGCGCCACCCAGGCGCCCCTGTAATGATTTTTTTTGAAGAGGGTTATACCTGTTCTGAACTACATAACTGGTCTTTACTTTATGCTCCTAGGAATATACTAATTTGCATATCGATGCCAAGAATATAAAGATAAATTACTTCTTTCAGAGCACTGGAGAGCAAGGCCCACCTCAGTAATGTTCCACAGAATCCCCCCCCCCCCCCAGTTCAGCATCAGTCATCCTGTGAGCACTCCGTGCATATTAATTGGTGATAATTGAAAAATAACACCCATCATCCTTAGAGAAGGATATCGCCTCAGCTGATTGCACTTTTATACATAGGTTGTTCTTATTACCTAGAGTCACTAAATAATCAGATTGTCGTTATCACACTCAGTACTACCACTAATATATAGTCTTTTTTATTTTATTTTACTTTATTTTATTAAAGTTTATTTTTATTCCTTTTGAGACAGATACAGAGCTCAAGCGGGGGAGGGACAGAAAGAGAAGGAGACAGAATCCCAAGCAGGCCCCACGCTGTCAGTGCAGAGCCCGATGTGGGGCTTGAACTCACGAACCGTGAGATCATGACCTGAGCCAAGACCAAGAGTTGAGACACTTAACCAACTGAGCCACCCAGGCGCCCCTAATATATGGCGTTTTATTCATTCATTCAACAGCCATGTTCAAGGCAATATGGTGGGGATGTAAATATGAAAAAAAAATGAGCCCTATTCTCAAGAATCTTACAATTTACTGTGTTTGTGGGAGGGTGGAGATGTATATAAATAAATACGATACACGGCAGAATGAAGCAATTGCTGTACACGCACATAGACACACACACACACCCTAGCACTGTGCCTCACACATAACATGTTTTGTAAGTGTAAAATGATTGATAGGATAAATAAACCTGCTGTAAAGATGCATAGAAGAAATGATTCATTTTGATGCCTGTCCAGGGTTTTCAGGACGGAAAAGCTTTATAGAGGAAGTAACATTTACATAGAAATTTCAAAGCGTGAGTGGTGTTTTGTAGATAAAAAGGAGAAGGGCAGTGTAGGTTGAGGAACCAGCCTGAGCAAGCCTGGGAGGTGTGATGGCATGCCCCATGCTGGGCCAATGTGAGTGGTCCAGTGAGGAAGGGGACACTGTGGGACACCTGGAAATCGGGCACTTGATCATGGGTCTTTGATGTCATCGTGCTTAAATGTTTGGATTTTTTATTTTTATGGTGGGGAGGGTAAGAAAGGAGTAGCCAGTGAAGATTTGAGTAGCGACTTGATGCTATTACGTTTATTGTTTATTACGTTTATTGCTTCTGAGTGCTCCCCAGAGCTCACCCCAGAGGTGAGGCTTCTTGTCTGCTTTGTTCACTTACGTATCCCAAGGGCCTAACCCGGTGCCCGGCACACTGTAGATCCTCACCAGATGATTGTTGAACGGGATCCTCCCAGGGCTTTAGGGATTTGTTTCTGGGAATGATATGAAATTAAGGGAATGAGAGGATTTCAGGCAGGAGAGTCAAGGTAGAAAGTTTTTCCAGAAGCTCGAGTGGATACCTGTGAGGCTGAACTTGGGAGACACTCAGAAAGGAAAACTGGACGTAGGGGGGCTGAGGGTCAGATGCATCCTCTGTATGTTAAAAAATCAGTGACCGGCTGGGACTGCTCCGAATTGAACTGAGGCCCAGACATCTGCGGGTAGGACTTGCCTCCTGCTGGGGGAAGGGGTGTTGGGCCGAGAAGAGAGAGATAATGGCTTTGTTTTTGGAAAGGTTGAGTGTCACGTGTCTTTGGGAAGTTCATGTGGACGCTGGCTTGGAAAGGTTAAGTTTGAGGCGCCCTTGGGAAGTTCATGTGGACATTGGCTTAAAGGGACACTTGCGTTGTAGACCTCACTATGGGACAGGAGGACTGGAATGAAAGGTATGGGAGTCATTGGGATCCAGGTAACAAGTGAAGTAAGGGAGTGATGGCCTAAGTTTCATGGGGAGGGAGCTGAAGGATGGGAGACTGAAGGAAGTTTGCATTGAATGGGCAACAAAGTCAAAAGCCTGAGAATTGGTGGGGAAGTTAGGATGAAAATTAGAGCAAAGGGTCAAGGAAGTCACAAGAGTGTTTTCTGATTGAGAATGGGAGCAAAGAACTCAGTTTGGTGGAAAACCAGGCAGGGTGAAGCCTGGTAAGAGCCCATTGGATTGGACAGCCCAGAGTACTTACAATTAAAACAAAAAACAAACAAACAAAGACGGTATTAGTAATTTCGGTGGAATGGTGGAGGCAGAAAACATCTCAGGACGTTGAAAATGTTGGATGAGAAAGTAGAGTTCAAATGTAGACAGCTTTTTAAAGAAGTTTGGCAGTGAAGGAAAAGAAAGAAGGGGGTTTATTTAGTTCCAGGGGAAATCAGTTGCTGAAAGACATTGTATTTTTTATGAAGGGAAGTATGTTTGTGAGGCAGTGGGAAGGAAGCTGTTAGGTAAAGACTTAACAATCCAACCCTTGGTTGTTTCTGTAATACAGGAAACGGATTGTGATTCTGAGAAAAGCGAAGACGTGCTTTCATCTACACGTAAAATAACACATCTGAGCACAATTTTAATGGGATAATGTCAAACACGATGCATGTGTAGTCTTACTAAGAGTGATCATTTTGGCAGTCTCCGATCTTTTTCTACAGAGAGAGGGCTGCTTTCTGTAAATGCTGTGAGGTCGATGAGGCAGTGACGTCACCGTGTCTGTGCCTGTCTCACTGTGGCCTGGTGATGGCTGTGTAGTCCAAAAAGGATGAAAATCAGGTCACATGGAGCGAGCACCTGAGAGGCCTAGAAAATGTTGGGAATCCTAGATGTTGAGGTACTTTGGAAGGTTACTGGGTCTTTCACCTTGTCCTTTAGATGATTCTCGTGAGAAGTATTCCAGAACTAAAATATCCTGCCCAGTGCTTATGTGCCTGGAACCTACCATGGTAGCGGTAACAGTTCATATGGGAGAGGATCTCATAGAATTTTATGTGATTGTTCTTCCTGTGTTTGGACTCCCTAGAGAGTAGACTTGGCATAGAAACAAATGGGAAAACGTTTTTTTCTTTTTTCTTCTTTAACCGAATAATATGGCCAAATAGAAGCAAGTAATTTTTTTTTTTAATCCCTTTCTTGAAAGTTGAAGATCTTGTCACGTATCATCAGAGTGCTGGCATAAAATCAGTGTTAAATAAACACGGAGTTGACTGAAATGTGAGCAGAGAATTCTGTACATTTCAAGGCCCTTCTCAGTCCAGAATCTGGAGACCACCGTGTTACGCTGAGAAACAGAAGTTGACAAAATATCTAATGGTAGGGAGGTGGGTGGATAAACCATGCTGTGTCTCTAAATTCATCATGTACTGTGATTTAGCAGATTCGAAAGCATGGAGGAAACCCAATAACATGTTCAAGGGAAAATCCAGGATGCAAATCTCTACGTAGTGTGCTACGAGTTTTGTAAAATTAAGTGTCGCACATAAAGATACGTTTGCATGAAAAAAGACCGGAGAGAATATTTTACCCCAGAAACTATAATGGTCATCATCTTTGGTGATGGGATTACGAGTGATTATTATTTTCTTTGTTCCGTTTTTATGCACTTGCCAACTTTGATGTAACGAGTGTACTTTATTTTTATCATCATAAAAGTTATTTAAGCCTAAGCTTAGATATCACGAAAGTGTAATTGCACATGTACTTCCTCATATGTGTCTTTCCGTTTAATTTTCATCTGAATGGGGTCTGGGTTTGGGGGGCCTAATTTAAAAACTCCTGTGGGCTTGCGTTTACAACCAAATCTCAGTATGAACCAGAACAGGTTCTGTTTGGACTCTGGACCATAGCAATTCAGAACTGGCCTGCTGACCAGAAGTTTCCTCGTGGGTGAAATGGGTGGGCACCGAGATCGGGGAGATGGTGGTGCTGCTCATGGTCTTTTGGACTTGGAAGGGGCTGCCATAACTCCTGCCCTCCTGCTCCTCTCCCCACTTCTCCTCCTGATCTCACTTTCTTTCCCTTCCTTCTCTACCCTTCCCCTTACTCCTCCTTCTCCTCCCCTCCTCCTCCTCCTCCTCCTCCTCCCCTTCCTTCTTCTCCTGCTCACCCTTCTTGTCCTCTGCCCTTCTTACTCCTCCCCTCCCTCCTCCTCCTGCTTTTTCTTCTCTTGCTCTCTCTACTCCTCTTCCTTTTCATCCTCACCGCTTCCTTAATGGCCAGGTGCTCCGTTTCCGTGCTTGAACCAATGCGCTGGAGGATGAAGAGTTCCATCATGGCTCAGGAGGAGTTCATGGGCGTTATTGATAAGAGGCACCAGGAACCAGAAGAAAGGCAGAAATGAGCATTTTGACTTTGGCACCCAAATGAGGCTGTTTAAAAAATTGATTGAGAACCCAGGAATGTTTGTGGTGACGGACGTGTTGTGTCTGTTGACTGTGGGGGTGGATACACGAGCCTGCACGTGCGTAACCTTGCATAAGATAAAGACATGCCTACATATACTCGAATGAGTAGAAGTAAAGCAAGAATTCTGAGTAAGATTCGCGATTGTATCAGCGTCAATATCCTGGCTGTGATATTGGACACCGTGCTATAGTTTTGCAAAATGTGGCTGTTGGGGAATCTGCATAGAGAACAAATGCTATCTCTCTGTGTTATTATTATTTTTTTTACAACTGCACGTGAATCTACAATTATCTCAAAATAAACATTTGATTAAAAAATAGAAAGTATGGGTGAGCCATTCATGTCGTGAAGATCCATTGCCCATGTAGCTCAGGATTCTGCTCTGATAGTAAACACAAAGGATTCCAAGCACGTATCGATTAAGAAATCATTATGTGTTAGGCACTACGCTAACTGGGCACTTGACGTGCATTATTCCCTTTCATTCAGTCCATCAACCTTATGATAGGTATTGCTGTCCTCATGTGACCTATAAGGAAACTGAGGCTCAAAAAGTTCAAATGCCAGCTAGTACTTGCAAAGTAAGGAGCGAGCACAGGCAGTGTGATTCCAGAGCATGCACACTTCATCACTAAGCGACACTCCCTCCGTGTTCTGTCCAGGAGCATGTTGGCCGAGAATGATATTTAACTCAGAGCGGGTAGGGGTGCCTTGTCTCCTCCCAGCCGTCATTTCTTTGCATTGATCCTTCAGGGCCTATTCCCCTGTGGGTTTATCTAAATTCTTACTGCGGTTATTTATATGACCAGTTTTACTATCTCTAGTTTACTGTCTCAGTTTTACTGTCAGTCAGGTTTATGCACTGCTGTGTAGGTATGTCTTTTTGAATTGATCTCTTTCTCTGAGGTTTCCGTGGGAAACTCCTTACTCCCTTTCCCCCCGCTAATTTATTTACCAAGATTGGATGGGGTTTGTCTCCGTCATCTGTTAGTGCAAGGCATGTGATCGAATACGGATGAATCCTGTTAGCCCAGAACTGGGAGAAGGTGGCAAGGTTGGGAGGGCCTGGAAACTGGTGCCAGGGCAGAGCCTTCTGGATCGAGGGCTGTGGTTAAGCCCCTGTAGCTGAGAGCAAAGAAGAGAATTTAACCAAGTAGGAGCGCTGGAAGGCAAGAGACAGAAAAAGTCAAGACCCAAACAAGGCTAACTCTGGGACCAGCACATCCAAAGGAAGCAAGGTAGTGGTAGGAGAAGGAAAGGAAGAGAACACATCTAAGGTCGAGAGGATGACAGTGTTGAGGAGTCTTTTTCCCCAGCTGGAATTGTCACGTATGCTTCCCGCAAGGAACGGCCAGCTCCAGGACACTGACGGCAACAGGCGCCACCCAGCTGTCTCTGGCTCTGAGTTGCTCTTAAGACTTTAATCACCGGCCCTCGAATGTCCTAACACGATGTGTGACTTTTGTTAGTTCTGCGGGGGAAATGGCCTCTTTTCTGCCACGTAGAAGCTGGAAAGGACCTTAGGTGTTTATGGCCTGGTTTGGAGCAAATGCAGGGGTTATGAGTCATTGTCTCCTATGATCGCTGGGAACATGTGCAGAGAGAAGGCTGGCGAGTGGGGAGGGCTGCTGGCCTCATGCACGCCAGCTCTGTCTGTGCCTGCCTGCCTGCTTCCACGGGATGCTTTGTACAGGCTTGAGAAAGAATTGGTTGGCTAGTTAAAGTTAGCTCTACAAAGATTGCCTTACAGAGAAAATGAAAGAGAACCTTCACAACTAGTCACAGGGGAGAGAGGTCACGGCAGAGGGAGGAGCAGGAGATGATGTGGGGAAAAAATTAATGAGAAAGAGCACTGGGCACGATAACAGACTGACTCGAAAAAGAGAAGAGAGACAAGGATTTCGCCCTGGGATTGGCTAAGTTGTGTGAAATGTAACGATAAAAGTTAACACAGTCATCCTCTTAGAGTCGGGATATATCTGCACCTCCTGCTTTTCTCTCCACCCCCCTTTCCAGGTTTAGCCTGGAAACCCAAGAGCCTTAGGGATGTGAGATGAAGAGAATAGAGCTGCCTGTTTGGGAGGGAGTGAACTCCATTCATTACGGCGATATTGACCAAGTGCAGTTGGGAGCCATTTTCCCCACGGGACCTCATTACCCACATCATTCTTAGAGTCAGTGTCCCAATCTGGTTGCCACTGGCATGGCACCCACCCCTGTTGGACATGGGCCGAATGCAGAGTGTCCGGTAGGAACTTGTCCCTGCTGAGCAGGGCCTCAGCTGGCCCATAGAAGAGGTGTGGCGGGTAGGAGTGAACAGTTCCGGAAACAGCTAGTGTGAGTTCTGTAGGGAAGCAAATTTTGTCAAGCCAAGATAAGCCTCTTTGGTGGATTGATTGCTTTAAGCTGGTTATTTTTAAGAAAAAAAACAGACACAAGAGAAAGTCTTAAAACTGAGTAGAAATTACTCTTTTGTAGGAGACATTGACTTGTATAAGGGAAATCTCCCATCTGTAAGGGTGTCTCCCTGCCTGTACCAGGAAGAGGGGCTTGAGTCATCTCTAGAATTTCTTATCAGTGGGGAAGGCAGTGAACTTAAATCTGCATAAAACATTACCTGTGTTTCCTGTGCTTTCCCTGGTAACTTCCCCTGACTGACTCCCCACCCCAATATCCCCCTTTGTCTTTAGTGAAAGACGGTTTTCAAGATGATGGCTTCAGCCATTTCAGGAATTACTCAGTTTTCCTGGGTGTCCCATGTATACAGTAGGTATACATGTTATTAAATTTTGTTTGCTTTTCTCCTGTTACTCTGTCTGGTGTCAGACTTTTTCCCTTTTTATTTTTTATTTATTGAAAAAAATTTTTTTTAACATTTACTCATTTAAAAATTGTTTTATTATTTTTTTTTTAGTTTTTATTTGTTAATATAATTTATTGTCAAATTGGCGAACATACAGTGTGTAAAGTGTACTCTTGGTTTTTGGGGTAGATTCCCGGGTTCATCACTTACCTACAACACCCCATGAGTTAGAAGATCTTGAAGGGTGAAGGAAAATTTCCTCCCCAATAGTGCTACAACGTATTTCTTCTTCCTTTGATGTGAAAGGTTCCCTACACAAAAGCCACTGTCAGCAGCAAGAACGTGGTAATAAGTTGGTTTTTTTTTTCCCCTGCCGAAGTAAAGCAATTACTATAGACTGTGCAAACACCTAAGTGACCCCAGTGGTAACCAGAGCAATTTGCTGTGAAGTTGGCTTCCACTGAAATAGCAAAACATTCCATGGAAGTCAGCCTTGACTCCAGATTGCAGACACAGAGGAGGGTCCCTTGCCCTTCAGCTCTATAAGGAGAGCTGAACCCTTGGAGGGAGACAGGGGGCCGGGAGTTGGGGGTGGAGGGGGTGGAGCGCAAAGCAGAGCAGTGGAACGTGGCAAAAGGTTGCAAAACAACTTTGTGCCAAAGACCTCCAAGTTGCTGGGAGGTGTTTGGCTCCTCCCCGGGCTGAGCGCTGTCACCCCTAGGGATGTGGGTCTGTTGGAGGGCATTGTGACCATTTGAGAACTGCGGCAGCCTCCACGATCATAGGAGACGTGACAGAATTCTCCCTCCCAAATGGGGACTGCTTACTGCTGCTGTAGAATCCTTCGTTTGCCGAGCAGTTGTCCACATGTTTGCAGAACTGCGCCGAGGGCTTGGGGTAACGCACACATGGTAACTAACCTAACGCCCCCACTCGCCTACCCCGGTCCCAGTCTCTTACATGCCCTCACTCCCTAGCTTAGCAGCTGTAGCAAATTACCATCCCATCAGGTAGAGCAATCGCTGAATACTTTAGAAAGCAGAGCTTCCACTGAAGCCATCTAGCGGAAGCATACCATGTTTAGGCACATGCTGGCGGGGGTTGCCGTATAAATACTAGATCATTCTATTCTTAATAGTGGTCTGCAGACCATCACCTGGGAGCTTGTTCGAAATGCAGAATCTAAGGCTCTCCCCCGGACCCAGTGAATCAGACATGTGTTTTAACAAGATCCCAGGTGATTCAGGTGCACATTGAAGTCTGAGAGGTACTGCCTTAGATGTCTTCAGTGCCGCTTCTCACAAAGGCGTAACTGTGGAGCAACTTTGTCTTGGAATCAGCCTTCGATCCAGACCCAAGCTCCATTACCTAATGATGTTGATCAAGAAACTGTTGGAGCGCCCGGGTGGCTCAGTTTGTTAAGCATCAGATTCTTGATTTCGGCTCACGGTTCATGAGATCAAGCCCCACATAGGGCTCTGTGCTGACAGTGCAGAGCCTGCTTGAGAGTCTCTCTCTGCCCCTCCCCCCAATAAATAAATAAACATTAAAAAATACTGAACTTCTCTGAGACTCAGTTTCTCCTGTATAATATCACAAGAGACGGTTGTGACAGTTCAGTGAGCTAATGCATATCAAGTGCCTGACAGTGCGAATGGTTTAACTAGCACTCTCCCTGCTACCTGTCTTCTCATTAAAGGGATTTTATACAAAATACCTTCTCCCCTGTCCCTAAAAGGCTAGCTGTTATAGAAACTGGTGTTCTCAAGTGTTATGAGAGGGTTACAAAGAATTTCACTTTGGTTGATCGATCTTACCTCTCTTAAACTCAGCCAGGCTTTCACAGAAGTCTTTTTCTAAATCATGTCTACTTCATAATTAAAGGCAGATGTCGGCTTATTTCCTGGTCTGTTGAGCCTGTATTAGAACCGGGAATCCAGAACGTTTCATATTTCCTTTTCCCTAAAGTGGACTGTGGTGCAACTGCTCGGGCTTTGGGCTTCAACAGTCTTGGGTCCAGACTCTAGCCCTGCCATTTACCACAGTATGACCTACAGGGGCTGTCACATCCCTGTGAACCATTTTTGTGTGGAACATGGAGCTGATGAGTCTGTATCTCATAGGATCATTGTGAAGAATAAGTGAAAAGTCATATATAGCACATAGTAGGTGTTCCCATATGCACCTATTTCCTCCTCTTTTGTATCTAGAAATAACTCTACGCATTTTGGGGGATGATTAAACTAACATTTATTCTAGAACATCACTGGAAAAGGGAAGTTTGAATATCTGGGACACATGCATAATTTTTTCTCCTCTTTTACTCGCTGGCCACTTTAACATCACGGCTAATGTTACGTTAGACAGTGCAGCCCAAACGGCATACTGATGCATTGGTCTTACGACTCGTTTTAATAAAGTAACTTTGAAATGTTACCTACTTTTACATTTACAAACTCGTTCCAACTTAGTCGTTGTTTGATCTTTCTAACTTATTCAAAAGGTCTCTTTGTAAGCTGTCTTTCCTCTGTAAGCCTTGTGATGGCCTTTGGCCAAAAGCTATAAAATTCTGACCTTGGAAAATCTCTATTAATCACTTTCGCTCATGTCATGTATGGTTCATCTGTACCCACCAACTTTGAGTTCTCAAAATACTGTATTTCGGTGAGGCAGAGTTGAACATTAATGTGTTTTATAGGTAGATAAATAAGGTAGGGAAAAGATAGAGAAGGGAGGGCAAATAAGTGAACGGTAATAAGTAGAATAAGGGGAAAATATTCAGAAGTGTAATTAAAGATGAAAGATGCCTTCATCTGAGCTTTTTAAGGAAGTGGAAAAGTCGTTGAGTCTGAGAAACTTGGCTGGGCTATCTATTCTAGTAGATTGGAAATTGAAAGATGAAAGAAAGCTCTTCTACCCAAAGCAGTGAAACAGCGGAATCATATAATATTATGAAAAGGAGGACCCATGAGGGATCTTCCAGTCTTTTTTCTTTATCTTGAGACATGTTCACACTTAGTTCCAGACAGATGAGAACCCATTTTTGCTTTTAAACAATGCTAGGAAAAGATATTCCGTGGTCCCTCAATTGCAATCCACATCAAACAATTTTGAATGTTTGTAACAATTTCCAGTCACAGAGAGCTTGTCCTGAAGTCTAACTTAAATCTGTTTCTTGCTTAACAATGATTTTTATAGATCATGGACTGCTAAGGGCTGGGGTTTTAAAAATGCCATTCTAGAGCATTTGCACTTCTGATGCAGTAAAGTTGCCAGTCTCTTGGGATAGTGTGTGTGTGTGTGTGTGTGTGTGTGTGTGTGTGTGTGTGTGTGTGAAAGAGAGAGAGAGAGGGGGAGAGAGAGGGACAGGATTTCTTTTTGTTACAACCACTTTAAAAGCTCTGTAAGGTGTATTGCAAGCACCTAACAGTTTGTCATAAATGTAACTCAGTGATTTTATACACACCTTCCTAGTATTTATTTTCCTCTACTATTTCTTGAACAAATGACTTTCTTAGATTTACGACTCATTTTCTGCAAGCTTCAAGTAGATAGTTTTAAATGTACCATACCGTATTTGAAAAATCAATATTCATAATTTAATGAATTTCCATTTTATCTATTCTCAGTCTTAGTTTTTACCAAACTGATGAGGCCTGACTTTCTCCATGTATTCCAGAAGTTCTTCAGAATCAAATAGCCACATGCTCTGTTGGATTTCCTTCTATTTTTTCTGCATGCCATTGTGTCTCATTTTCTAGCTCATCCTTCCCTACCTCAACGCAAAATTGGAGTTCTTTAGGACTCAGCCCTTGCCTATTGCTGAACACTCTGCTTTTATCTCCACCGGTGATCTTATCCACTCTCTTGATTTCCGTTGCAACCCCAGTGCCTACAAATGGCAAGGCGGCTATACCTCCAGCCCGGATAGTTTTCTGAGCTCGAGAGCCGTATGTATTATCCGTCTACTGAAAATGATCATTTGTATAGCTCCCAGATGCTGAAAGTTCACGTGACCCAAACTGGATCTGCATTTCTTCCTTTACCTTTCATGCCGCTTCCTTCTGCTTCCCCAGCCACGACAAATGACACCACCCATTGTTCACAATAGCCCAGGCGTCCATCAGTAGATGAGTGGGTAAACAAAATATGCTATCTACATCCAGCGGAATGGTATTCCTCCTTAAAAGGGAAGGAAATTCGACACAACGTGGAGGAACCTTGAGAACATTATGCCAAGTGAAAGAAGCCAGACACAAAAGGACAAATGCTGTGTGATATTCCACTTCTGTGCGGTGCCTAGAACAGTCAGAACATAAAGGCAGAAAGTAAAGTGATGGCTGCCAGGGGTTAAGAGGAAGAGGGGAACAGGTATGGGGAGTTACTATTGAATGGGTACAGAGGTTCACTTGGGGAGGATGAGAAAGGTTCTAGAGATGAATGGCGGGGATGATCATGTACTGTTGTGAATGTACTTAATGCCATTGAACTGTCCACTTCAAAATAGTTACCATGGTAAATTTCATGGTATGTGTCTTAGCCACGATTTTTAAAAGACAAAAACAGTAAGGGAACATGTGAAAGGACACCACAGAGACCAATCAGCCGAGTCCTGAATGTGAAACATACTTTAGGTTCATGCTGTAGGCCACGTTTCTCTTGGGGGGAAGAGGGAGGGACCATTACGGAATAGAGGAGGCCTGAGAGACAGAAATTAACTAACTAATTTAAAAAATGAGTAAATAGGAGTGCCTGGGTAGCTCAGTCAGTTAAGCGTCCGACTCTTGATTTTGGCTCAGGTCATGATCTCACAGTTTCCTGAGTTCGGGCCCCGCATTGGACTTCGTGCTGACAGTGGGGAGTCTGTGTGGGATTCTCTGTCTGTCTCTCTCTTTCTCTGTCTCTCTCCGACTCTCACTGTCTCTGTCTCTCTTGAAGTAAATAAACTTTTTTTTTTTTTAACGAGTAAATAACACCATCCTCCACCTAGGCTCTTAAGTCAGGGACCTGGAGGGGTGCCTGGGTGGCTTAGTTGGTTGAGCGACCAACTTCGGCTCAGGTCATGATCTCACAGTTTGTGAGTTCGAGCCCTGCGTCGGGCTCTGTGCTGACAGCTCGGAGCCTGGAGCCTGCTTCGGATTCTGTGTCTCCCTCTCTCTCTCTGTCCCTCCCCTGCTCATGCTCTGTCTCTGTCTCAGAAATAAATAAATAAATAAATATAATAAAAAATTTTTTTTTTAAAAACTCAGGAACCTGGAAGTCATGCTTGAATCCTTTTGCCCCATATATCCACCCATATGTGTTTGCACATGTATTCTGCTCACGGGAAATCCCCTGGCTCTGACTTAGAAGCAAAAAGCCCCAACAGAGTTGGATAAGGGAGAAATTTTTATGTTTTAAAGTTGCGAGGAAAGGGGCCCCTGGGTGGCTCAGTCGGTTAAGCGTCCGACTTCAGCTCAGGTCACGATCTTGCAGTCCGTGAGTTCGGGCCCCGCGTCGGGCTCTGTGCTGACAGCTCAGAGCCTGGAGCCTGTTTCAGATTCTGTGTCTCCCTCTTTCTCTCTCCTCCCCCACTCATGCTCTGTCTCTCTCTTCTCAAAAATAAATAAACGTTAAAAAAATTTTAAAGTTGCAAGGAAGACTTTACAAAAAAGGTGGGCCTGTACGGAGTGGCCTTGAAGGCCGGGTGGTGATGGGGAGTTCCTTGAGAAGTGGTGGTTGGAGATAAGATTCTAGATAGAGGGACAGAGTGAGGATGTGGCGGAAAGAGGCTTGGCCTATGAGTGGCGATGATGGATGGGGAGCTGCCGGGAAGGCTTTTTATGGGACCAGTCCGTTGGTGCCAACTTCTTGTAGAAGTGGGCCTGCTGGCATGGTACGTGCCCTGTTACACCCAGTCGGGAGTCACATTTTGTTTCGAGGGTGGGCTGATGAGTGTACACACTTGACATTCTGTGATGCAGGGAGGTCAGAAAGAAATGTGATCAGATGTAACTCCGGAAGCTTCTGGAAAAGAGGGGTGATGCTCTGCAAAGGAATGCGGGATCTGAGTGGACTGTGGCTAGGATGCTTGTGAAAGGGTAGGCCTTAGAGGGAAGCCAGCGATGTATCTGATCAACTTGGAACTTTAAGGAGAAGAAGGGAAGGGGAGGGGACATTGGCAGCAGGCGACTTATCTTCTCAGGCTGTTTCACGGATGCAAGCCAGAGGAACACCTAAGGGACATTGCTGTCACAACACATGGCCACTACACACTGGATAAGTAGGGACTCTCTATTGAAATGCAGCAAATCCCATTCTGAGAATTAGGATTTCTCAACAGGTGAAGGGTAAGCTTCTTAAACACGTTCAGATCAGGTTCTTGTGTTTCAGGTGCAAGTGTGATGGGGCATCAGCCCTTGGTTAAATTGGTTGCAACCTCTTTCCTTCCCCAGATCATTCTTTGTTTGAAATCTCCTCCCCATGATAGGTTATTGCCTTATATCCTCCTTTCTTTCTTTGAGCTATAGCTACAGTTTTTATCTATACCCATCAACCAATGTCCCAGTAGAAAACAGGTTATATATTCCAGCCGAGTTTTCTAGAAATTACCGAGGGATTACTAAAACGGTACAGAAAGGAATAGTGCAGTATGCAGAGGTTAATGACAGCAGAGTGTGGTCACCAGCCTTAGGCCTGAGGGGGAGGAGATGGGGCCGTTCCTGGAACCCAGAGACAGTGAGGGCTTTTGGAGAGAACTGTGACCCCCACAGAGGGACGCAGCCAGCCTGAGGCCAGTCCAGGGGGAGTCTCACTCCTCTTTATCTCTCTGCTCTCATTCAGGTCGGCCTCCTTGGGCACAGAACAAGGTGAAAGAAAGTGGAGGGCGGATCAGAGCAGTGAATGGAACATCCCTATTGGATTTCCATGTAGAGATCTTTTGCCGACTCTGCTGTGGTGTCACTGTTTATCCTGAGTACGGTTTTCTTTTTAAATGTTTCCCTTAACTGATTTTGCTTTTAATAACCACATGCGAAGTAACCGCTTGAGCTAAAGCCGACCCTGATTTTGCTTTTGTATGGTCACATGTACTTACAGCTAGGTCAGGCAGGCCAGTCTTCAGCCGAGCTAGGAACCCTCTACCAGAACCTCCCACTATATAGTACACTTGGGAACAGTCAGCTCCGAACACAGGTTGGGATTCAGGAGGTCTGGGGAAGGGCCGGAGAGTCTTCATTTCTAACATGTTCCCAAGTGACGCCCATGCAGCTGGTGCACAGGCCACATTTGGAGAAGCAAGGCACTGCACGATTTGACAATGATCTCTAGATAAACTGCCAGCTGCCCCGAATTAGCTAGGTGAGGCAGTGGGAGGTCCACCTTCCTGCTGATGGCCTGCCATCTGCTACTTCATTATTTCTTGGCTTTGCCACTCGTTCCCAGGGTTCAGGGGTCCCACGTACTTCCCCAAGCCTCAGCGTTTCTGCCTTTATGGAATTGAGGGCTGCTCTTCTTCCTGGGCTTGTGAGAGGATAACAGCAAATGACTGTGTTTATCTTCTGGGAACGGTGTCTTAGAAGTCCTGTTATCTGCCTCATGTTGCTGCTGTTTATTTGAACACCATTCAGCATGGTGTTTACCTGGCCAAATACGCTGATGATGTTTTTGCCGATTGGATCAGTGAGTTGCAGGAAATGAGGAGCCTGTAATCCTTGGAGCTTCCCTTTAACAGGACAAGGTATCACAGGCTAAAATATGAGGGTACCCTAACATCTTGCTGGCCCTACTGTTCAAAGGAATTTCAGCAGAACTCATAAATAGCTCTTCTGAAGTAAGTGCCCACCTCATCAGAGGCTGAGGCTCTGCAAATACAGGAGCGGGGAGGGACTTGTTCCTCTGAATTTTATTTCAGACAGGAAGCTGCTATATCAGCAAGCAGAATTCTGAAAGCCAGGACCTAGGGAAGGTACAAACTGGAATACAACGGAGGTTCACTCTGGGATGACTGTGGATGCCACTGGCTTGTTGTGTCCGTGGGCTGAGACAGTAGTGGGGCCAGTGGAGTAAAAAATGTGGGAAGTTAAGGTAGAGAAGTGTGAAGGATGAATTATGTCATAATTGGGAAAACCAACAACACTTAGGAAAACGTTTTTGACCTACATTAAATAAAAATACTGCATGCTTACAATATGGCTACACACGGGGCTCCTGGGTGGCTTAGTTGGTTAGGCAACCCACTCTTGATTTTCGGCTCAGGTCATGATCTCATGGTTTGTGGGATCTATCTCTGCATTGGGCTCTGTGCTGATGGCTGGGAGCCTGCTTAGGATTCTCTTCTTTCCTCTCTCCCTGCCCCTCCTCCCCCAGTCATGTGTGCGTGTGTGTGCGCGCACATATACACCTGCGTCCCCTCTCTTGGTCTTGCTCTCGCTCTCAAAATAAACAGAAAAATAAAAACAAAACAATATGGCTACACATTTTCTTTCAGATTATCATGCCAATTCTGAAGAGCAGCATTAATTAAGGGCCCAGACTCTAAATTGCCCGGGTTTAAATCTGGTGTGCACCAGTTCCTGGAAATGTGGCATTCATTATGAAGCTTTTAACCTCCCTGTGCTGCGTGTTCTTTTCGCGGTGAAATGGACATGAAAATAGTAACAATCTCATAGGGTTGTCTTGAAAAATAAAGGACTTGATAAATGAAAATTACCGAGAACAATGCCGGCATAGACTGATTTCTCAATCAGTGCTGACAATAATTATTATTATCATGTAATCAAGTTCGAGTTCCTGCCTAAATGGGAGTTCTTTCCACGAAGCCATGTTGTCTCTTCCAGCTTGGTGAAAATGCAGTTTATAGTGGGATGAGCAAGTTAGTCACGGTGGAAGGGAAGTCTTAATAGTGTTGAAATACCCACAAGACATTTTCCCTTTTTGGGTACAGCACAATAAGCATCTGTCTAGGAAGGAATATGGGGGAAATGATTTGAGATTGTGAAACACAGTGGTCATGATTCCTTAGTGATTCGTAGGAGCTAAGGTGAAGGAAATCATGCTTGCAGCGGTCTATCAGAGGTCTCAGTTTTTGGCACAGTTTTTTTTTGGTGGGGGGGCGGGGATAATAAGGAACTAAACTCTCTTAAGGAAGCATTTAGCCCTTGAATTTGTAAGGAATTTCAGGTGAGTTCTGTGAGACTCAAAATGTAATTACTACCGAGTACCCAGTGTAACATCAAGTATTGGCTAAGTCCCATACGAGCATATTATTTAATCCCCTCTCTCTCTCGGGTGGAAGCTAAGTACCGTCACATAATCCCTCATCAGTGAGGAAATGATGGGCCTAGAATTCCCAAGTGACTTCCTATTCAAGGGCACACGACAAGTCAGAGAGAGAACTGTGGCTTGACTCCAGAGCGCGTGGGTCCCCATTCTGCCTGTTAACTCTGTGAGCCAGGCGAAGCGGTCGAAGGGGAATGCCCAGATGGGAGAAAAGGAAACTCATTTCAAAATGATACTTGACGAAAGGTAGTGGTGATCAAGAAGGGATAAAGAGAAGGCCCAGAGGAGTGCTGTTTCACAGTTGTAAAGCCGAGGAGACGTGGGCATCATCCCATCTCAGTCTCTTCATCTGACAGATGAAGAAGAAAGGGTCTAGACCTCAAGGTCACTTGGGGCTCGTGTCAGCGCAGAGACAAGAACCCCTTCCTGGACTAACATTCATTCTGTGCTCTCGCTTTCTCCACAAAGGACAGTTGCTTTAGCTGCGAATGAATGGCTGTGAGTATAAGCGTCTGTGGCATTCTTTCAATAGGAACTAGTTAGACTGGGAAAATCACACTTTTTAATTATTGAAATCATTTATTGATGCTGAGACACTGTTTGTTTGGTGAACATATGTGGAGAATATTAATGGATATTATATATTACTAAAGCTCCCCCTTATTGACTTCTGCGTCACAATGTAAACACGCGTAGCCCAATAAAACATGACTTTGTCTTAATAGCATTATGAATAAATTATTAAGGGCTCTTTTTTTTTCTTCTGCAGTAATTTTACTACTTTTTTTTTAAACAAATCTTCCATAGGACTGTAATTAAAAGTAAAGGAATGTGCAGCAGTTTTTAGCCATAATCCTCAGGAGATTAATAAAGAACTGTCAAAGCCCAGATGAAAAAAAATGCTCTGTGTGCTGAGGGGCTCCTTGAGAATGGCGTTCAAGGGGGCCGTGACCTCTGCTGGTGCACGTGTCTCGCCAGCTGTGGCTGAGGTTTGTGCTGTGGAGAACTTGCCCAGAATGGCTTGTTGGATGCCAGTGGGCATTGCCAAGGCCAGGGAGTGCAATGTCCACGTCTAGCCTGAGCCCGGCCCAGGGTAGACCGTCGTGGAATGCTTGTTGGATGAGTTACTGCACTCCGAGCCGTGCCCTTTACCTCCAAAGCCATACTGTGGTTTGCATTTCTTACTGAGGTGGCTTAGGGATCTGCTCAGAGCTCGTATACGCTGTGAATAACTGCCATCAGAGACAAGAGGTCCCCATTTAATGAGCAAGGGCTCTTGTGTCAGCCAGACCTATATTTTAGTGATGGCTTCACCGTCTTAGGCAAGTTACTTTGCCACGTTGACCCTCATTTCTTAAAAAATGACAGTACCCACTTTTCGGGGGCTGGTGCGAGTACTCTGTGATAAACATGTAAAACGACCTAACTCAGGACCTGGGAGGCTGTTATTAGTCACTCTGCTTGCCAGCAAATGGAAGGAAGCCTTAGAGGAGAGTCACCTGATCATGAGCTGGCTGTTAAGTTCGATTTATCTATTGTTTTGCTATTTTTTTGCATGACCACTGAGTATCTGCTGCCCTGTCACTGTAGCTCAGTGCATCTTCCTCTCTGTTCTCATGGTCATTCAGTCGTACTTCCTAGTGTCTGTGGCTGCTCTCTCCTGACCACCCCTCCAGCGCCCAGTCCTGCTGATTCTGCCGGAGAGAGTACAGAGAACAAATGTCCAGCCTGTGATTTTGTATGCAAAGGGTAGGGCTTAACCGTAGAACTCTAGCCTGGCAAATTTCACTCTGATTTTTTTTTTCTGGCTTTTTGATCCATTCAGTCCCCAAATATAATTTCACATCATCTGTTTGCCTTAGCATCTCATTATGAGTTAGGAAGTCATTCTCAGACCTCTGCTGGGAGCTGAGAATATGTGCCCTGTGCAGGACCGTCACCAGGCTGCATTGCCCAAGGCTCCCTGTACTGATGGTCACGTGATTCTTGGCACTTAGATGGTGCTTCTTTATGCACACATTAGCTACTTTTAATACCTTCAAGGACTGGTAGGAATTGTTATAGTCTGTTTGCATTGGTGGGGAAACTTAGGCATGAAGGGTCAGATGCTTCTTCTAGGACATTGCAGCAGCTGTGGTGGTCAGGAAATAGTTTTCACGCGAGGCCATCTCCAGTCTGAGTTATGATACCCTGAAACAGGTATATGGTTTCCCTGAAGGCTTTTGGGTTGGCATCATTGGGATTTTCCTCTCTGGCCGTTAGCCAGTCCTGTAGCACTAAGAACGATTCCTTCTGGAGTCTAAGAGAAGTTAGATGCATAGAATGTGGACATTCATTCTTTTGAGGCCCGCCCTTTGGGAGGTCTCTCACAGACAACCCCTTAGATACCATCGTTTATTAAAGAATATTAGGCTGGATTGAGAAAGTGGTCAGACCAGTGATGGCAGTTATTATAATCTTGTACCCTCACTACCCCGGCTATTTTTTTTTTTTTTTCAGGCAGAAGAGTGGTTGTGTTTTTCGTTGCACTTGGAATAATCCATGATGTTAGGATAGAACTGACAGAGTTGAAAAGAACTCTTTTGGTTCTTCTCTTTAGGGAATGCAGACATTTTGACAAAGGGCCATTGACCTCCGTGGAAGCTAGGTGATCTAGAAGGAGCCTGATGAGTCAACGGTCCCGCATCTGAATCTTTCTTCCCTCCTTTAGTGGCAGTACAACTAGCATAAGCTTCGTCCTCTCTGACTTTGTTTCCTCCTCTGTAAAATGAGTACAGTAGTATCTAGCTTTGAAGGCTGCTGTGAGGGTTACATAAATGTGTAACACTGCGCTGACTCGTGATGGGTACTTAACAATCGATCCCCATCCTTCCTTTATTACAGCCAGAGGAAAGACCTCTGTGCTCCCTCAACAGACCTTACAGATGGAGCACAGAGGACAAACGTCCAATCAGTCTGTGTCCCCAAATGATGTATGTTCCCCAAATGTACCTGACTCCTCTTTGTAATCAGTGGGACACATCTCAGGTGCCACAGACTGCCAGCCACCAACTAGAAATGACAGGAGTGAACTCACTCATTATCCTAATAGGTCCATTTTTAGTATATGAAAACTGAGACCCCCGTCTTGCCTTGGGGCAGGAAGAAGTGAGTACCTTGGTTCCTGCATAAGAATGTGACATTTCTACATTTGGGTTCCTCATTTGCGGGCTGGTGACCAGTTTCATAAGCAGTGATGAAGGAAGAGCAGGGCAAGGGAGGAAGGCTGCCTGTGGGTATAGTCATTCCCTATCTTATTGACAGGACATCTCTTCTACTAATTTGTCATTCTTGCCTTATCATGTTTTCATAGAAAAGTTTTAGGACTTCAGATTTTTTTAAATGACATATAAGCAGATAGGTCAATGCATTTCAACAAAGGTAGCAACCTGTATACCCAGGGCCCTGATCAAGACACAGTAGGATCCCTCTGCTTCTCCTGTACCCCAAACCATCCTCCTTGTGCCCCTTCCATTCACCCCCGCCACCCTTGGGGAAACACAAACTTGATTTGCAACGGCATGCATTAATCTGATCACTTCCAAACTTTCTATACAAAACCATACGGTACAAACTTTTTGCCTATGTGGTTCCTTTGGCCCTGCATGATTTTTTGGTGAAGTTTCTTCATGTTATTAGAGTAGCTATAGTCCACTCATTATCACTGCAAAATAGTATTCCGTTGTGCAAATCTATCACAACGTATTTGTCCAACCTACTACTGATGGCCATTTGGGTAGTTTCCCGTTTCGGGCTAGTTTAAATAATAGGGCTGCTGTGCATGTCTTTTGACTGATGTATAAATGTGTTTTAGTTAGGTATAAATCTATGAGTGAAATTTCTGGCTTATAGTGGATGCTAGTGCTTAGCTTTCATAGCTGTTGACAGACAGTCCTCCAAAGCTGGATGTTTGGTTTTTAAAACACAAGGTCATATTTTTGGAAAGATTGGGAAAAGACCCCCAAACCAGGCTCGCCTCAGTAATCGACTGATCTTATGCTCAGAAGTGGAATCATCTTCTTCGAGTTGTAGATTATGTGCTGCTCACAAAGGGAGTTTCGATACCTAGGTTCTGTCACAGTAGTTAGTAGTTAGCTGTCTTTACCCAGTGGTAATGGTTTCCTCTCATCCTGAACTCCAGAAGGCAAAACATTTTCCATGGAGGTACAAACCTTTCTCTGGATGTGAAAACCTCAGCTTGTTCATTTTTATGGTACAATAAAAGCCCACTTTTTAAAATTGGCCAGCAGGGGATTAGGGTATCAGTAGAAAAATTCTATGTGTATGCAGTTTCTCAGCTGTCCTTATCCGCCTTGCTCTGTTCTGGAAATGTATTACCAGGAGCTGTCACCTGCCTTAAATGTTTTAATGAATGATATTCAGTTGCCTGCGGCTTTTTTTTTTCTTAGCAAAATACATAGAGGTTTTTTGTTTTTTTTAATACAGAGAGAGATAGAAAATAAGAGATGTTCTGCTTTAACAAAAGCATTACTAAATGCCAACTAACTGACCTCATTTCCCTGTTTCCAGCACAGTGAAATTTCATTATCGTCATCATCTGCGTTAACTAATTTTTATTATCTGTCCATAAAGTACTAAGGGGTTTATAGTAGAGTGCGGTGAAATGAAACACGCGTTGGGATTGGAATCAGGTGCCTGGGAGCAAGTCTGTCTGCCATTTACTAGTTGGGGGGTGGGGGGCAGGTATCTTTGGGATTAATCCCTTTGCTTCTTTTTTACCTCACTTCCACTGTTGTAAAAAGGAGTGTTTAGATTCCATGATGTGTAAGAACCTTTTTAGCTTTATAAAAGCTACAGTTTGAACTTTAAGCAGTTTGGAAACATTGATCAAATGCGTATAACCAAATTTTCCTTTTAATGAAGTATATGCTTTAAAAAAAATCTTCATAGCTTAAGAAGATAAATGCCCACACTTCTCTGAGATCAGGGACCTTTCTAACAGACTTTAAAAAAATCAACAAGATGAGAATGCTTCTCCTGAATGTACTAAGGCCAGTAATGAGGACCCTCCTACCTCCTTGTGGTACTTTCCAGACTTGAGATTGCTCTTTATTTAGTAAAGGGAGAAGTGGAGCAGAGAAGGAGAAAATCCAGGAGACAACCATATTGGCAAAACCTTGAATTGTCCCAATCTCAAATCTCTTCTTAGCTTTCATTTTTAATATTAATATTCATGAAATGTTAAATATTGATATTAATATGTATTTATTAAATATTAAAATTTATTTCAGAGAATATCCATTAAGGGCTAACTATATGTTAGGGACTTAGAGTTTCAAAACTGGTTCACAGAAATCCACATAGTCAGTGAAAGTCTCCTGTGTCTAAAAAACATAACCGCATTTCATGTGATTTTCCTTTTTAAAATAAAAAGAAATGGAAGATGGTATATGCTCATCAGAGGAAACTTCAGACCTGATTTTTTTTTTAATAGTCTGTACCGATCGTAAAATACAAGCTAGGACTTTAAAGAAAGATTATATGTTGATTTATTCTTTTATGCCTGCCTGTTTTCCCTGGAATATAATTATATTGAGAAGCTGGTAAGAGCAATGTTTTTGGAGGAAAAAAGGGAGTACATAAAAAACAGCTTTGGAGTTTCTTCAACATAATACTTTGTGTTTAATTTTTAATTATAGCAGTACAAGAGATTATATCCAGTGTGTTGAGAATTGATGTTGCTTAATGGGAATGTATATTCTTCCCTAGTAGTATATGTATTATTCATAGAAAAAATGGTCTTTCATGAAAGGGCAGCTGGTCCTTTAAGAGACAGGAACCTCCTGAGTTGGAGTAGCCGCTAAGAGTGGTTTTGATTTGCTGCCCGAAGTGCACTTACAGGCTCATTTCACATTAATAGAAGGTGATCTGGGTTCCTTCATGACCCCTTGGAACCTAAATTATAGCCTGGGTCATTTAAGAGATTGGGGATGAGTCGACTATATTCACTTCCTTATCCTGGGGCTGATGGAGAGGGAGAAATGGAGATCAGTTTATCACAAGAGATTATAAACAATGATTTTTAGAAACCACTCCCCTACTGTGTCCTGTTTCCTCCCCGCTGCCTTCTCTTCTGCATTTCTAATGTTTCTCCTTGCTCCCTTCTTTTCAGCCATTTGCTTCTTTGACATTGACCACCACGGCACTTAACGCCGCGTAAGGAAAAGTCCTATTATTGCTCTACAGAGAGAGATTGAGACAGAGCAAAGTGACTGATCCAGGCGGTCCAGAGCAGTAGATAATGATAGGCAAGAATAGCTACCATGTGGGCTTTGCTAAGTGTCGGGCACTGTATTTTTACAATTTCATCTTTATGACAAACCTTCCATAAAGGTATTATAGCCACATTCAGATGAGGAAACTGAGGCTTAGATTCATTAAGGAGTTGTGAAAAGACATCCAGCTGGCAGATAATGGGGCTAGGGTGTGAAGCAGGCTCTAACCCCAGAGACTGTGTTTGTGAGTGTTGCACTTGTCAGACTGAACCTGTATCGAGAGATTTCTATATGAAGTGCGATGAAGGTATTTGGCAGCTGGGAGAAAAATAATAATGGGACTTTTCTCTGAAAATGCTGCAGCATTTTCCTAGTGGCAGCAATCACTGGAAAAATGATAGTGATGAGTAAAAATGATGGGGGTTTTGTTAAGACTGGGGAAGAACTAAGGAACTGAGGAAACCATTTAAGATCTCGGTATGGGTGGTTCAAAACTGGATTTACTCTTGGAAGTTAGCTGTATTGGCTCTGAGGTGTTCAAACAGACTTTGGTTGTCTGAGGTTCCTGCCTCTGATTGACCTTCAAGTTTCCTCTCGGAGCTAATGTCCAAAGAGAGGGGGGTCATAGATCTGCAGAAATGCCTGCTGGGATCTTGTTAACGGGCTGATCTGTAAGAAGCAACAGGAGTAAGAGCAGTCACTGAGCCACATCTTCTTTCTCAAGATTGTTGTACCAATCCAGACTCCTTGGTGATTCCCTGTGAGTTTCAGGATTGTTTGTGTGTTTCTGCCAAATGTGCCGTTGGGATTCTCACAGAAGATTCATTGAATCTGTAGATCACATTAGGTAGTGTGACCATGTTAATACTATTAAGTCTTTCAGTCTGTGCACAGGGGACATGTTTCCATTTTAACTTCAAAACATACTGCAAAGCTATGATACATCAAAGCCATGGTAATCAAAATGGTATGGCATGGTTAGACACACAGACCAATGGAAGCAAATGGAGCTCAGAAATAGACTCAAGCAGGGGCGCCTGGGTGGCTCAGTCGGTTGAACATCTGACTCTTGATTTCAGCTCAGGTCATGAGCCCAGGGTCGTGGGATCAAGCCCCATGTCAGGCTCCATAATCAGCATGGAGTCTGCTTGAGATTCTCTCTCCCTCTCTCCCTCTCTCCCCCTCTCCCTCTGCCCCTCTCCCTCTGCCCCTCTCCCCTGCTCACATGTGCTCTCTCTCTCTCTCTCTCTCTAAAATAAAAAGAAAGAAAGAAGCTCGAGCATGCATGGTCCAATGCTGTCAAGACTACACAATGGGGAAGGAAGAGTTTCTTCAATAAACGGTGCTGGGAAAGAATGAAGTTGGATCCTTGTCTTACACCATACACAAGAATCAACTCAAAATGGGTTAAAGACTTCTTTCTGGAAGAAAACATAGGAAAAATGTTTCATAACACTGGTCTTGGCAATTATTTCTTAGATATGACATAAAGAGCACAGGTAACAAAATGAAAAATACGTAAGTAGGACTCCATCAAGCTAAAAAGCTTTTGCATGGTAAAGGAAGCAATCAGTAGTGAAAAGGCAAGGTACAGAATGGGGAAAAAATATTTGTAAACCATGTGATAAGGGGATAATATGCAAAATATATAAGGAATTCTAGTAACTCAATAGTGAAAAGCAAATAACTTATTTTTAAAAATGAGCTCAGGGGCACGTGGGTGGCTCAGTCAGTTAAGCATCCAGCTTCGGCTCAGGTCGTGATCTCGTGGTGCCTGAGTTTGAGCCCCGCATCAGGCTGTGCACTGACAGCTCAAGCCTGGAGCCTGCTTCAGATTCGGTGTCTCCCTCTCTCTGCCCCTCCCCTGCTCATTCTCTCTCTCTCTCTCTCTCTCTCTCAAAGAATAAACAACCATTTAAAAATGTTTTTCAAATGAGCTTAGGACTTGAATAGACACCTCTCCAAAGAAGATATACAAATGGTCAACAGGCATATGAAAGATAGTTGATCTAATCATCAGGGAAGTGCAAATCACAGTGAGATACCACCTCATAACTGTTAGGATGGACATTTAAAATAAATAAATAAATAAATAAATAAATAATCAGTGTTGGCAAGGCTTGGAGCAGTTAGAACCTTTGTACCTTGTTGGCAGGGATGTGAAAACAGGTGAAGCCGTTAGGGAAATCATGAAGTTTTCTCAAAAGTTTCTAAGTAGAACCACTGTATGGTCCAGCAATCCCACCTCTGGGTATTTACCCCGTACCCCCCCAAAAAAATTATAAAACAGGATCTCAAAGAGATATTTGCATTTCCGTGTTCATTGTGGCATTATTAACAATAGCAAAGATATGGGAACAATCTAGATACCCACTGACAAATGAATGGATAAAGAAAAAATATATCTATATGTCTATATCTATCTGTATCTATATCTATATATCTGTCTATCTAATTCAGCCTTAAAAAAGAAGAAAATCCAGTTAAGTGCTGCAACAAGGATGAACCTTGAAGACATTATGTTAAATGCCATAAATCTCCACAGAAAGACAAATAGTGCCCGATTCTATTTATATGAGATATCCAAAGTAAAACTCCTTGAAGCAGAAAGTAGAATGGTGTTGCCAGGGGCCTTGAGCGGGGGGAAAAGAAAATGGGAAGTTGCTGTTCAAAGGGTAGAGAGTTTCAGTCACATAAGATGAAAAAGTTCTCGAGTGCTGTGCACCCATGTGTATATAGTTTACTATACTGTACCCTTAAATATTTGTCAGGAAGGTAGATTTCACATCAGGTATTCTTTTACCACACACACACACACACACACACACACACTGAAAATAAAAGTACACACTGAGGATGTGAGAACGATAAAAAGAAAGTGAGGCAGTGGGCTTGAGATGATTATGTACATTTGAGCTGGCGAAGTCCAAGGCGGTGACCTGGAGGAAGGGGAGCACTCAGATTAGACTCAGGAAACAATCACGTGCATAGGCAATCTCTCTTCATGCACATTTATGGTGCATTACATCGTCTTGAGAGGCAGGGTGTACCGTGGCTGAGGGCATGTGGTTTGGTATCAGACAGACCTGGTTCGAGCCTTGGCTCCTCTAATTATGAATTGAAAATTCTTTTCTTTTTTTTTTATTTTTTTCTTTTTTTTTTTTTTTTATTTTAGAAGGGTGAGGGGCAGAGGGAGGGAGAGAGAATCTTAAGTAGGCTCCACGCTCAGTGTGGAGCCTGACATGGGGCTCGATCCCACAACCCTGAGATCCCGACCTGAGCTGAAATCAAGAGCTGGACACTCAACCAAGTGAGCCACCCAGGCTCACTTTAATTTTCATTTTTATTCCAGTATAGTTAACATACAGTGTTGTATTTGAATTGAAAAAATTTTTTTAATTTCTCTGAGCCTTGCTGTTCTCTGTACAGAAGACAATATCTATATCAATTGAGAAAATTAAATGAGATCATTTGTGTAGCAATCTCAAATGAAAATGGTGA
Source organism: Herpailurus yagouaroundi (assembly GCF_014898765.1). Classification (NCBI taxonomy): domain Eukaryota; kingdom Metazoa; phylum Chordata; class Mammalia; order Carnivora; family Felidae; genus Herpailurus; species Herpailurus yagouaroundi. Next base: position 16,275,237 of record NW_024412426.1, read on the forward strand.
TGGCTGTTTATTAATGTAGACGCAGGGCTGGTACACGAGGCTGGAGGGATTGGATTATAGGAGTTGCTTGAAAGTTCCTGAAATTTCAGGCAAGGATATTTCTATGAGGCAGGCTCTCTTGGGAGCCAGTGTCCGTACCAGTATTTTTATATAGAGCTGCACTCCAAACGTAAACCCCAATATATAAATTTTTAATTGAATTCAGAGACCTAACAATCGCATGTACAAAACACACAGCTGAAAAGTCAGCTGTCACATACCATTAAGAAAAAAACCGAACTTTGCAAAAAACAAAACTCTGTTAGTCATTCATCTGCGGGAAGTGATTGAAATCTTTCCTTCTCTGTTGACTTTTCCTTCATCTTTTGATGAGATCTACCCATGTGTCATTTTGCAGCCACCCAGGTCCTGTTCTGAGGCAGGAAGAGCCCTCGAAGAGCCAATCTGGAGGGTGTGTGCAGGGTCATCTTTGGCTTGCTTTCCATTTCTGTTTCCTGGGCCTGCTCTTCCCCAGAGGTCAAATGTGACAGCTGGAGTATTAGCTCACCAGATGGAAGTTCTCCTTTTTCTCTTGAGCTGCCGAACGATATGATTGTGGTGGCCCTAGGATTTTGCAGTTCTTCAAAATTGGTGATAATGGTTTTAGGGGGGGCATGTCATAGAAGGTTTCTGTCTTAGATTACCAAGCGGCGACCTCCTGTGCCAGGAATGGTCAAAGTCATTGTTCTTTTGGAGGTCCTAAGGTGATGGATATCACATACGGTATCCTGCGCTAAGGGTTCAAATAAATGTTCTTTAAACATCAGCAAGGCATTTGGCAAGGTCTTCCACACTAGCTTTCCAGACACCATGGAAAGAGAAGGCAGAACGCTGGTCCAGCAAAGTAGACGTGTCCGTGGTTGAAATTTGAGAGTGAGTTCTAATCATATTTTTTACTCAGTGATTCATTCATGGCAACAAATATTTATTCAGAGCCTTACCATGTGTCAGATCTTTTTCTAGGCACCTGGGATACATCAGAGACCAAAGGAGACAAGGCTTCTGCCTTCGCAGGGCTTATATTCTAGTATCATGCCACAGGGCTCTTCAGTTCTACCTTGCTCAGCATTTCCATAATCAACTTCTGTAACATTCAAAGGCATGTTTGTCCTACAAAGCCACCATCACAAAGACAGCGTAGCGCTGGCGGAAGGATAGGCATATAGAAATGGAATAGAATTAAGAGTCCAGAAATAAGCCCTTATACTTACAGACAATTCATTTTTGACAAGCATTCCAAGACAGTTCAGTGGGGGGAAATGGTTCTGGGACAGTGCAAAACACCATAGCCCGTGTGTTAAAAACCGAAATTCAACGTAATAAATTTGAAGATCTAATTATTAAATGACTCATGAATTGAGCAGCATTGCATCTAGCAAGTAGAAAGGAGCCCCATGGAGCTGCAGAAAAGGAAAGGCTTTTTAAAGGCGGAGAGGGGGTGGAGAGAAAAGGAAATTGTTTGCCAGGAATGCATTGTTTTAGGAAAGGTCAGCCTCCTAAGGGGAACAGAAAGGGTCTATCAGTAGATTACCTCATAGTGTTGACCAGAAGATTCCATCTCTGCTGGTTAAAAGTTACATTCCTGGGGCTGGGGTTGGGGTAGTTAAAACCCCTTCAGTGTTGGTTTGTTGGGGTGGGGCCCTTAACATAAGGGAATCCATTTGGAACCTGTGGTTTCCTTTATAACACGTGCAAAAGAATGAAGTTGGACCTTTCCCTCCTACCATATACAAAAATTGACTAAAGCGGGTCTAACATCTCAATGTAAGGGCTAAAACTATAAAACCTTTGAAGAAAACATAGACATAAGTCTTTGTGTTCTTAGATTAGGCAATGGGTCCTAGTTAAACATGATAGCAAAGGCACACGCAACAAAGGGAAACATAGATACAGTGGACTTCATCAGAATTTGAAACTTTTGTGTTTCAAAGAATACCATTAGGAAAGTGAAAACAGACCCCTGTTTCTGTGGGTTATAGAGTAACCCACAGTATAATAGTAAATATTTACAAAGCGCATATCTGATAAAGGATTTGCATCCAGAATACATTTAAAAAGCTCTTATAACTCAGCCCAAGAAAAAAGACGATCCAACTAAAAAATTAGGAAAGACTTAAGTAGACATTTCTCCTAAGAAGATACACAATGGCCAATAAGACCATGAAAAGATGCTCAACATCATTAGTCATTAGGTAGCTACAAATAAAAATCACAATGAAATACCCTTTTGTAGCCACTAGGATGGCTATGATCAGAAAGACAAACAAGAATATATGCTAAGAAGGATGTAGGGAAATCGGAACCCTCATACACTGCTGGTGGGAATGTAACATGGTTCCACTGATGTGAAAAGCAACTTGGCATTTCTTCAGAAAGTTAAGCCTACACTTTCTATATGACTCAGACATTCCACTTTGAGGTATATACTCAAGAGAATTGAAAACATCGGTCTGCACAAAAACTTACTTATGTTTGTAGTGGCATGATTCATCATATTGAAAAAATGGAAACACCCAAGTGTACATCAACTGATGAATGAATAAACAAAATGTGCTCTATCCATGCGCTATACTATTATTTGGCCCTAAAATGAATGAGGTACTGATGTGTGCTACAACATGTCTGAATCTTAAAGACATTATGTATGCTAAGTGAAGGAAAGCAGACGCGAAAGGCCACGTACTGGGTGAGTTCATCTCTACAGGATGTCCATAATAGACAAATCCATAGAGACCTGTGAGTATATTAGAAATTACTGATTGTACGATTTAAAACAGTGAATTAGTACGTGACTCATCTATCAATAAAAAAGACATGCTTACCATAATTATAGGTTACATGAAACCAGCAAAGGGAATATTTGCATTGGGCAAAGGCAACAAAGTCAGTACTCAGACGAACCTTGACAGATTGGACAGCTGGGCTAAATCTGACAAGGTGAAATTTAGTAGGAATAAACAGAGAATCCTAAAACTGCATTCAAGAAAAACAACTAATAACAGCCCTATAAAAATAATTCCAGGCTTTAGTTCACAGGGAGCCTGATGCGAGTCAACAGAATGTCACATTCCTAAAAGGTTAATGTAACGTTTGCAGCATTAATAGAAGTATCGTTACTCCAGTGAGGAATTAACGTCATATTTTTGAGAGCCAGTCAAATGGCACCCAGACTTTTGAGGTCAGTTCTGGTTGTCGTGTTTCAGGAAGCGTCTAGCTCAGTGGGTGAATCTAGTGTAAATACACATTGTACTTGGCTCTCACAAAGTCTGTTTTCTCCTTTGAAGGTGTTTTGGTGAGAAAGGGCTCCCCGCCTTCACTCCCAGCCCCATCCCTCCTTCATTGCCTTAAGCAGGGCCAGGCTCGCACATGTATGCTACCCACCTGCTTATTACTAATGTTTGAGTTTAGCCTCCCTCTCTACCCAATCTCAAAAACAAAGACATGTAAAAAGAATGGCGAAGGGGTCCCAAGACATGTTAAAGGAACTAGTTATGCTTGATCAGAAAAAGACTGTGGGAACGGACCTCAGATATTTGAAGGTCTTTCATGTAGATGTGGGGAAAGAGAAATGAATACAGTCAGGGATGGATGAGTTGAGGCTTCAGAGGAGATGCTTTGATTCAATGTAGAGAGCGTTTCAGATGAGCTCCCCGTGGGTGGGTGGTTTCTATTCAAAGGTGGAGTGTGGGTTGAGTTTCATTGGCACAAGCTAATGACCTTTTAGATGGAATTTATGATCAGATGTATATACAGTGTAGATGAGCTTGGTAATGTCTTCTAGTTTTAGGATTTCATCACGATGCTAATTGTCTGCCCAGCAACCCCTGCCAGTTTATCTATTAGACTCCCCAGCAGGGACTGGAAACAGAAGACTAGCGTATGGATCTTGTCCTTTCGGAAGCTCACAGCCTAAAAAGAATAAGAAGAATGCCAACGCCATGGAGCTATTTTGAGGATTAAGTGACATAATGCTTGTAAAGCAATGTCTGTGTCTCACGTTTAGTGTATATTCAGTTAATGTTAGTGAGCTTTCAAGTTAGGAGGACAGAAAAGCTAAGTAAATATACTAAGTGTGATTATATATGTATAGCACATGAACAGAGTGCTGTTATGTGGGTTACTGGTTGTTGGGGCTGTGAAGTCCCTCCATCTAGGACATTGTCACATGGCAATGGTTGGCTTCTATGATAAAAATGAAAACGGTCAGTTTAACTGTGTATAAGTCATAAGTCCCGGGGCCTTTGTGGTGTGATGAATTGCACTGATGATAGTTAGTGGTGGTGATTGAGGGGTGTGGTATGTGTATGTTTTTTCACAAATATGTACTTTTATGCTCATGTAAACAAGGCTAACCTAATATATGGGCAGCTAATGCTTTTGGTGTCAGAAGTGAAGAGGATGCCCTATTTATTTTTTGTTTGTTTGTTGCATGTTGGTGTTTTTTTTTCCTTTTCTTTACTTTTTTAGTTTGCATCCAAGTTAGTTAGCATTTAGTGCAATAATGATTTGAGGAGTGGAATTCAGTGGTTCATCCCCTACATATAACACCCAGTGCTCAGCCCAATAAGTGTCCTCTTTAATGCCCCCTGCCCGTTTAGCCCATCCCCCAACCCACAACCCCTCCAGCAACTCTCAATTTGTTCTCTATATTTTTTTAAAAATTTTTTTTAACGTTTTGTTTATTTTTGAGACAGGGAGAGACAGAGCATGAACAGGGGAGAGTCAGAGAGAGAGGGAGACACAGAATCTGAAACAGGCTCCAGGCTCTGAGCTGTCAGCACAGAGCCCGACGTGGGGCTCGAACTCACGGACCGCGAGGTCATGACCTGAGCCAAAGCCGGCCGCTTAACCGACTGAGCCACCCAGGTGCCCCTGTTCTCTATATTTAAGAGTCTCTTATGTTTTGGGGAGCCTGAGTGGCTCAGTCGGTTGAATGTCCAACTTCGGCTCAGGTCACAGTCTCGCGGTTGGCGGGTTTGTGCCCTTCGTCAGGCTCTGTGCTGACAGCCCAGAGCCTGGAGCCTGCTTTGGATTCTGTGTTTCCCTCTCTCTGCCCTCCCCCACTCATGCTGTGTCTCTCTCTGTCTCAAAAATAAAATAAACATTAAAAAATTTAAAAAAAAAAGCGTCTCATGTTTTGTCCCCCTCCCTGTTTTTATATTATTTTTGCTTCCCTTCCCTCATGTTCATCTGTTTTGTGTCTTCAATTCCACATATGAATGAAGTCATATGATATTTGTCTTTCCCTGACTAATTACACTCAGCATAATACCCTCCAGTTCCATCCACGTGGTTGCAAATGAGGATGCCCTATTTGTATTAAACAAAGTAAAAGCTTCACTCAACCACTGACTGATAACACCCTAGGAAAGGTGACCATTTTCAGTGCCATCTAATTTTTATTTTAGTGTCTGATTTCAAGCCCTTTGCTGACGGTCAATTTTGATGGGGTGTTGTAGGGTTGTGGAAGAACCCCTGAGGGCCCAATGTGCGAATGGTACTGGGAGGAGGCCAGAGGGTGAGCGAGAGCGAAGGCAGAGCAAGCCTTTCTGGCCGTGCTACGAGTGGGTAGTGAGTGCGTGTGGGAGAGGTTGGTACAAGCGTGGAGGTCTATGTATCCTGAGGGCATCAGATTAGGTTCCAGCGTTTTGTGAACTGGACCCTGAGACTCGAGGAGCACTCATAACGGTTGATGTTATTTGTCTCAGATATTTTCAGGGTATGGTGCATCTCTCTCTCGTTCTCTCTCCCTCTCCTTCCCATCACAGCTATGGATCCAAGATGAACACATTCACCAAAGGATAACAGGTGGCTTTAACTTTCCTCCATAGGAGCTTTTGTGACTGGAAGGGTCACACCTGGTCGCACTTAGAACAGTCTAGAAACTCTCACGGGACCTTCAAGGACCAATGGTGGTCTGAGTTTTCCACTGAGCAGGAAGGCTTTTGGCATCAGACAAATCACAGAGGTGGGGGAGCTCTGTGCCTCCACATTGGTGAGGTGAGGGCATGGGCTCCTGGGTCGCCTCTTCTGCTTTTGAGGAAAGGGACTGGCTGTGGCTAGTTACATAAACCAAGAAAATCACCAGCCTGTGCTCCTTTCTTGCTCGCTGCCCGTGTGTCTGCCCCTCGCCCTTCCCTCGAAGGGCAGGCGAGTGTGGTAGCAGAAAAGGGAGAAGCAACACAGGCAGCAGTTCTGACTCTGGGTCAGGTGAAACGGTTCCTAGGGCATGTGCATTACTGTTTTCTAAACCTCATTGGAAGCATTTTGATGTTTTTAATACCCTTTTGATTAAAGAAGGAAGGAAGAAAAGAAGGAAGGCAAGAAAAGAGGAGAGAGAGAAGAAAAATTCCACACGTGTTTGTATATATTTATGTGAGCTTGGAGAAGGGCGTGCAGAGGTCTGTTTTGTCGTTTAACGTTAGTTATTTCCGGGAGTGAGATCGCAAGGCAAGCGAGGCGGAAGTTTCGCTTCAGAAACTTCTGAATTCTTTGACTTCTTAGAAAGAGCATGTTTTAAAATAGAAACGCTTACAATAAGTGTTCAACTAGTGTACTATCAACAGAGTATAGGATTTTTTAAAAAAAGAAATCGCATCTTTTGGTTTGTTGATAGCTCCAAGAAACGTGGCTTTTTCCCTTGTGACTGTCCTGGCCACCTTCTTGATTTTACCGATGGTGACGCCAGCCACAGCGGGCACGGGAGCCAGTCGGGCACATGGTGAACGTTGCAGCTCTTCAGGCCTCTCTGTGTCTTTGGCTTCCTGGCCTGATTCTCAAGCTCGAGGGAGCTGCCTCCATGCCCCCCTCCTTGTGAAACGGGGAGCACCCAGAAAGCGTGGCTGGACACTTAGTGAATATTGTTCATCTCCGGCACTGGAACTTGGTCTGTCTTCTTGTGGTTGGCGGGCCGGCGGGGGGGCGGGCAGGTGCCTCCGTGTGTAGCAGTAGGAAGCCTTCCATTCTCCTTAGGTACTTAAGTAGATTTCCAGTCCAATTCTGTCACGTCCGGGGGCTTCAGATACATTTTCAACATCCAAGCCTCCAGGCTTGTACTAAACTGCAACTCTGAGGCACGTGAGCTTGGCTCCCCATCACTATTACGGGAGGTGAAGATAGAGAAAGATTAGGTGATAATAATACCTCACAGGTATACAACTTCTTTAAGCCAAAGCTCTTTGCAAGGAGCTGGGCAAACCCCAGGACCAAGAGCCGGGCTCAGCAGGTGCTGAAATGCAGCCAGGCCCTGAACGAAGCCACCTCCGGGGTCAGCGAGCCACCCTCGGAGAGACCTTAACTCCAAACTTCACTTGGTGAGGTGCAAATGAAGCCTGCATCTAACAGTGGCAGCGGGAATGCTTTTCTGAGGCAAAATGTAATTACCAGAGGAGGAGCTGGCCTGGCAAGTGGGGATTAACACTGCCCAGCTCCTACGGGCACCTTGGGCTCTCTGAGCGTCTTCAGCAAGATTTGGGGTTTTATGCCTCCACCTGAAAGTCGGCTCTGTGTGACACACGGTTGAGGACTAGCAGACGACAGGGACATTGATTCATCGCAAGCAGGGGAAGGGATTTACTAGTATTTCTTGTGAAACCCAGGCAGCCTGAAGGTGGAGAGGGGATTGGAGGAGGTACACAGAGTATGAAGGTTGTAAAAGCGGCCATGGTCACCTGCAAATAATAAATAACGTCCGGCTCCTGCTGAAGGGGCAGAATTCTGCACGTGGCTTGCTGAGCACACTGTTGAGGGTGGCATCGTGGGTCCTGTGCTCTGTCTTGGGTCCCAAGAACATCACTGAAAGAATGCTCTCCTCTTTCGGGTGAAGCTAAAGGTTTGGGAGGCTGGAAATCCGGGTTTTCTGTTTGCCCCGGTCAGGAGACGTGGTGACTTTACGCGAGCCACTGCCCATCTTCCAGCCTGATTCTTCATCTGTGGCTTGGAGAGGTTGTGCCAGATCAGGATCTTTACAAATTACGTTTCACAGCGTCCCAGAGATTTCATTAACATGCCTCCACTGCCAACAGGAGGGCGGGGATGATGGGGCTCTGGGCCCATTATCCCTGCTGGGATGAGAAGCATTCTTCTTTTATCTTTGTTGACACAGTAAGCATCTCCTTAAGGTTTCTTTTGAAGAAAGAGTTTTGCTGGTAAAAAAAAAAAAAAAAAAACCAAAAGTTTGATAATAGATGCTGTTTTCTGGTTCCCTCTGGCCTGTAATAGTCTATGCCCTGCAAATAGCTTTCAGTTTTTACAAACAAAACACCAGAGTATGCATATTAGTTACCCTCAAAGATACTCGACAATCCATGGTATCAGAATAAAAACTATTATTTTCTTCTCATTAAAAGCTATCCCTCGGTCCTAGAAAATTCAGGAGAAACACAAAAAAGTAAGGAAGAAATTTGAAATCGTAACCCTACTCCCCAGAGATGAACTGTAAGCGTGAGTTGCGTCTTTTGTCAATTTTCTATTCGTGTGATGCTTCTTTGTAGAAAATGGAATTCATATTTTACACGGTTTTCAAAAAGTCCAAAGACATTTATTTGACCTTATGTTATAAGTGGCTTGCCATGTCATTAAATGTTCTTTGAAACATGGTGGTCCATGGCATTTAGTGTTACCTAGTATTCCATCCTGGGTCCATACCACCATTTATCCATCCCTTCTTCAAGTGCTGAGCATCTAGATGGATCCCGGTGTCTGAGAGTTCAATTCCAAGGGGAACATTTGTGGAACAGTTTTTTTCAACCCACATGTGTACAGTACATTTAAGGTTTAATTGTTGGTGTCGTTGTTTGGCTTATTTGTCTGTTTAGCGTCAGGGCTATGGCTGTTTTTTCCCTTCTTGAAAATGTGTGTGTATGTCTGAAACTAGTTGACGTAAGAGAGCTGAATGGGGAGAAAAGAATTGTTTGAACGGATCCATGAGGCAACAGAGAAGGTGCCACTAGAGATACAAGAAGGAGGAAGGAAAAACACTAGGGGAAGGTGTGTGCTGGCCAAGCGGGTGGGAATGGTTTCTCTGCTATCCTAAAAGACCAGGGCATCTGACAGCCCCAGTCACACACAGGAGTCCTTGCGCCAGACCATCATTATTGAGTTTAAGAAGATATCCCCTGTCAGAGGAACATAAAATTGGCCGTGTAGATCCCCTCAAGGAGTGTTGTGAGGGGCTCTTGAAGTACCACGTGAACAGTAAAACAACCTGATTACCAACTTTGACATTGCCACTAACTGACCCCACGAACTCGTGGCAAAACTGTGATCTCATCAAATAATGAGGGGGTTCCTCTAGGTCAGTCATTTCCCCTGAGGGACACCAGCCCGCCTGGGAGCCATTGAGAGACTAAATGGTGTCTGCGTGGTACTTGCAGTGTTTATTAGGAACCTGATAGAAACTCTACCCTTGTTGTTGAAGAAAGAGAGAAGGAGAAAACCAGGGAAGCTCAGATTTATCCAGTGCCTTCTCTGCGCCAACCATTATGTGACCCAGGCTCTTAATCTCAGCCACCTCTCACAACAGTCCTGGGAGGCAGGGATTTTGCAGGTGCACTTTACTGCCTTTGCTGCACTTTACAGGTGAGGAATCTGAGGCTCAGATCAGTTGAGTAGCCTGTCCAGGGTCATATGGCTAGTAAGTGTCAAAGTGGGATTTAAACTCCTACTTCCTGGCTTTAAAACCCATGATCTTGGCACTGGGCCATATGGCCCCAGTCAAACGTATCTTTGAAGAAAAAGAGAAAAAATAAATTATTACTGAATAAATACATTTGGTAAACAGGAAGAAAAATGAACAAGGTTCCCAGTCAGATAAAATTAAAAAAAAAAAAAAGATGCCTTATAAATCTGGGACTATTTCATCTCCAAGTTCTACTCCAGTGTATACAACCAAATGCTTCTCCTTCATACCTTTTAGGTGTCAAGGAGTGTGAGAAATTCTTTAGTCCACTCATCCAATCATTTTGTCTTATAGATAAAAAACTAGGGTTCAGAACAAGGTTAACTGACTTGTTCAGTATCATTTAGATGGTTAGGAGCAGAAATGAGGTAGGAACCAAAGTCATCTGTGGTCAAATGGACAAGTATTAGCAATACCTGACACAATGCCTAGCACGGGTTAGTAGCAGTCCGGGGCAAAGCTTAGGCTTACCATCTACGATTCTATCCCTCTCTTGTATTCATTCCTTCATTCCTTCAGCATTCACTTGCTGTGCCCACGCCACGTTTTCACGAAGCTCTTGGTCCAGTTAGAATTTCATCATATCTTACGCCTGTGCTCATCCACTCATGCTCTGTGTCATTTGGTAAAGAGTGGGTTTAGCAATAAATGGGAGAGTAAGTAGAGGAAATGAATTCATAAGCTCAATTTTTTGAAGGGTTGGGGAATGAGTGAGAGTAAAAAAGGCCATGAGAAAAATCAAAACCAAGATCAAAGTTTTTTGGTTTTTATTTTTTGTTTTGGAAGATACGGAGGTGAGAATGACTGTGAGCATTATTTTAGACCAAAGAGGAAGAGATACTGGAAAGACAGAGTGAAGGTACAAGAGACAAGATAGTAAAGCCTATCTTCAGAGTCCTGTCCAGAGACGGAGAGGGTGAAGAGCCCAAGTCGCGGGGTTGAACTTTGGGAAGAAATAGAATAGCTTTCCCTCTAAGATGGATAGGATATGAAAGGAAAAGGGAAGATATGGAAAATCTTAAAGTGAAAGTCAAGAGCATTAACAGGGCTCAGTTTTCCTGTAGGTAGATTGCGACTGGGGTAGTAGGTTTGAGTTATGAAAACAGGAATTAGGATCACAATGTACCCACTCCGGGGGCGCCTCGGTGGCTCAGTTGGTTAAGCGGTTGACTTTAGCTCAGGTCATGATCTCACGGTTTGTGAGTTCAGGCCCCACGTCGGACTCTGTGCTGACAGCTCAGAGCCTACTTCAGATTCTGTGTCTCCCTCTCTCTCTGACCCTCCCCCGCTCTCACTCTGTTTCTCAAAACTGAATAAACATTAAAAATAAAGCACATTTAAAGAATGTACGCACTCTGGAGATTTCCGTCTGGGGAGGGACACGTTCTTTGGCACCTCTGCGACTGGGACGTTAGTTACACTAACCCTGGGCGCTCACCCAGCAGCCTCTGCCTTCAGTGGGCCGCAGGTAGGGCCTGGGATTGTGGTAAAGCACGACTAGATGGTTCTCCTGTCTTTGGTCTGTGCACTCATTTACCTTTCTTTCCTCCTGAGTGGAAATCGTGATCCTGCCAAGCATTCACCCCCTGATGGTTTCTGAAGTATGACTGTGAGAACTTACTTCCCACCTGTGATGGGGAACTAGAGCAGCACGGAGCTTTGCAGTCAGAGGCACCTGGCATCCAGGGGGCAGTGGTCACATTTTTGCAGTTATTATAAGGAGGCTTCAGGGTAGTTACTTCCTGTCTCCACAGATGACTAAGCTAAAAGGAGCAGGCTTAAATGACAGCAAGGAAGAATTGACTCTGACAAAAGACACATATGCCGTGGATGAGGATTTGGAGGACCTTATTTGTCTGGATACCTGAGATGCACAAGAACTTCCTACAGGGGTTTGGTCCAGGTGGTTAAGACTCCCTTATGGAGCGATATTTAATTTATAATCCTGGTATCCAGACCCCAGGTGCTTATGGCTGGAAGTGGTCCACTTAGGAGACAGTGTTGACACTTGAGGATTTGGGGAAGTTACACACGCGCATGTGCGTGCACGCACGCACACCCACCCACCCACACACACACGTATACACACACACAAAGGGGAGGGAGGTTAGGAGAACTCTTCTGTTGGTTTCCTGATATGCAGTGGGCCTCGGCAAGAGGCAAGTCTTTTATTCCAGGGGCAGAAATCTAATCCTTAGTCCCAGTTTTCTACAGGAAAAGCCCCACTTACTGCATTTTCATTCATTTCTGGCTTTTGTACTCTGAATTCCTCATTTCCAATACCTAAAAACAATTTCTATTGTGAAGGATGAGAGGAAGGAAGCATTTTTTGCCCCTCAATGACACCTGACCAGATTTGGCACAGAGCAAAGGATGATGCCTTTGGACCTGCAGATTTCCTACGAGAATCGTAGAAAATCCTGAGGGCTGTCATCTCCTGATAGTGGGTGGGGCCAGACAGAGGGCAGTCGATCACTAATGTTGAATTTGTATGTGATGAGCGATACGTTTTATACTCCGTCCAGACAACCAAAAACATACGGCCCTGGACTCCCATAATAGGGAAAATATACTGATCCGTGGCCAATTGTTGTCATCAGGTCACTAAACCTATTTCCCCAGATATAAAATGAGACTATCTTGCCTCTCGGTACAAATGTAATAAAATCTAGTGATGCAGCTATGAAAATAAGCACTGGCCCATAACCCAAGGGCTTAAGAAGTCAAGGCTAATGAGAAACGGGCAGTATACAAAAAATAAATTGAATTTCCTCCTCTCTGTCTTGGGTTTAATAGGAATTTGGGTGTATTTTCCACAGAGAGTGTCTACATGGGCCTCGTGCAGGTGGGAGGTAGAAAAGTGGGAAACATGGTGCGTTGCTAAGACGAAGAGTGGGTAAAATCATAAATGGGGATATGGCCAATGAGACTTTTATGGTGCTAATAATTCTTCAGTCTACTGGTAGGTAATGAGGTGCCAGGATCTTAGGCACAATTTGTAGTGGTGGACTCCCTCCAGCCTGAGGAGAGAGAGCATCGAGGGAGCCAGGAGTATTTCATGCCGGGTGCCGGTGTTATTTTCTGGTGTGCCTCAAAAACACCTCCCCCGGACACCAGAGGAGTGGGAGGGAAATCCATTCTATTGTGGCGTCTTTGAAGGCATGAGAAGGGCCATGTCCCGGCACAGAGACCTGCCCCTGTTCTCGCCTGCCTTTTCTTCTTCTGTGAAGTCTCCCTGCCGTACTCTTTGCACGCACGCCCTCACGACAGAGGGATCAAGGGGCCACTTCAGAGGGGCTTAAGCTTCAAACAGCCTTTTCCAAAAATAACAAAGGTGGAAGGAAGAAAAGGGAGCCGGTTGTGAGGGAAAGCCGGAGCCCGATAAAAAAAGCATGAAATGAGACATTGTAGAGGAGAAAATAACCGAAGAGGGCACAGAAGCCCATCCCTCTCACTTAACAGAAGAGGAAAACTGAGGCGTAGAGAAGCCTTTTCCTTACAGGACAGTGTCCCGTGGTCATCCTTGGGCCCAGACCTTTACACACTGCACGCTTCTAGATGAATCATCCGTTCCTGTGGCTCCAAGGTACCATTTCGCCTGCCCAACCAGGGAGGAGGATGTTCCCACGTGCTTCCGACATGTGCATTCACGTACCCATGGGTGCCCCTGCCTGGAGGTCCAGTGTGCAATTCAGACTCAGCACTTGGGAAGCTCCGCTCCCTCCCCCACACCTGCTCCCCATCTTGTGTGTCTCCTGGGGGTGGGCCTCACACTAGCCTTTCAGGGTTATCCACACGCCTTCCCTTCCCGTCATCCCCAGACCCGAGCAGTGACTCCATCTTAATTTCCACCCCCTTCTGTTACTTCTGCCTTCTCTGTCTTCTCCTGTCCATAGTACAGGCCCCTAACCCCTCTTTGCTCCACTTTTTCATAGCTGGTCTCCCTGTTTCTGATCTCAGCTCTTCTGGTCTTTATATGCCACAGCTACCTGCTTAAAGGCCCAAATCAGGCCTTATGTTTTACCCCCTTTTGCCAGAGAATAAAGCTCAAACCCTTCAGCGTGTCACACGGTGTCCCCTGTGACTTGGCCTCCAGTGAGCGCTCCGGCTCCGGCCTGCCAAGTGCCTTCTTGATGTTCTCGGAGAGTGCTCTGCTATCATTATTACGTGGTTCCATATTCTAGCCAACAGCATGGCCGGTGTCTCCCTTTGCCACATACACTCTGCTCAGACAACCACACTTATCTTTAACCCTAGTGCACATATCGCCTCTTCCTTGAAACCTTCTTGATTCTCTCCCCCTTCAGACTCAGAGAACAAACTGGTGGTTGCCAAAGCGGAGGAGAGGTGGGGGAATGGGCAAAATGGATGAAGGGGATTAAGAGGTACAAACTTCCAGTGATCAAATAAATAAATCATGGGGGATGGAAAGTACAGCATCTGGAATACCACCAATAATACTGTAATACGCTTACCACGGTGAGCATTTTGTAATGGATGTAATTGTTCAATCGCTATGTTGCACACCTGAAACGAATTTATAACTAATTTCGTGTTCAGTAATTTTAACTAATTTAATATTACATGTCAGCTCTACTTCAATGAAAAACTTAAGGAAAACATCAGATTTGGGGCAGAATAGTCCATGGAATTGTAATAGGGTTGCATGGTGACGGGTGGCTCACAGAGTGTGCCCTCGTCCAGTCACCGTGTTGTACACCTGAAGCTAATGTAGCGTGTTGACCATAGTCCAATTAAAACAGAAAAAAAAAGTTCAGGGAGGAATAAACCACGATGTTAGATGTTGCTGGGTGGTCGAAGTAAAGATGTGAAAATGGTCAAAAAGCTTTTAAAACAGTGGACTATACCCTCGCTCTGCCCTGTGGCTATTGCTCCCGCAGCTCCTTCTTGGCATTCCTGTTGTTTTCCTTCTTTCGCCCTGCCCATTCCAGAACGTAAACTCACGGACCAGCTCACTCGTGTTTGTGACCTTTAGGGTTTGGCGTGAAGATAAGACTCAAGAGAATACTTTGAATGCATGAGTGAAATTTACACAGTCCACTTGTGGCTCGGTTCTTCCTTCTTCTGGTTCATGTTTTTCCTACTTCATGTTGTCCAATGAGAAGACCCTGGGCACTTAAAATGGTACCACCAGGTGCGCCTGGCTGGCTCAGTCGGAAGAGCATGCGACTCTTGACCTTGGGGTCGCGAGCTCAAGCCCCCTGTTGGGTGGAGGGATTAAATAAGTAAACTTAAAAAAATAAAAAAAATAAATAAAATGGTACTCTCAATGTGCTTTCTCCACACACTTTATCTTATTTTCAGATTGAAGCGTTAGAACTCATCGGCTAATTGGAAGTAAGTGAAGACGGGTCTCCAGTTTCTGGTTTGTTATCTCTCTTGTGGCTCAGTTATATTTTAATTGTCCAAGGAAGAAGGATACATACATGTATTGAGTGCCTGCTGCACACTTCACACACGGTCTCATTTAATCTACACACATCCTTTGAAGTGATTATTGTTACGTACATTTTACAAATGAAGACACAGAGGCTCTGAGGTTATGTAACTTGCCTGGGACCCTACGACAAGCAAATGTCAGAGTTGAGAGTCTAACCACGTCTGTCTGATTCTAAAGTCCATTCTCTTTCCCCTTCACTACACTTCCTCCCTAGGGAAACAGAACAGAATTAGGGACATAAAAATCTCAAGAAGTTTCACTAAAAGACATTCCTCTGTGCCTCCAATAACAAATTGGACTAAAGAGGCAGGTGCTCTGAACCCTAACTCTAACCCTGTTTCATGACATGATTTTGAGAAAGTCAGTTAACCTCTTGTTTTCCGTCTCCTTAACTCACAAATATGGGATATGCAGACTTTCCTCAATTAATCAATTAATGAAAAAGAGTTACTTCCTAAATTAGTTTGTGCTGTTTGCTACAGAAATGCTTCTGCTGAACTACTAGCCATAAAAGTGACCTTATTTCTATAAGAAATTAGCGTTGGTCTGAAGGAAATAAGACAGCTGGTCTAGTGAAACATCAGGCTGTGGATCCAAAATTGATTCCCTTTTTATTTCATCTTATATGACATCTTTTTCCCTTTGAAATTAAATTTTTTTTTCTTTTTTAAAGTAGGCTCCACACCCAAGGTGGGGCTTGAACTCATGACCCTGAGATGGAGTCGGATGCTCTACCCGCTGAGCCAGGTGCCCCCGTGACCTCTTTTTTGAGGTGTGTGATACCTGTCTTCTTTTACGCCTGGTGATAGGGCAAAAAAAGGAGGAATAAAGAGATGCTTAGGAGGACGAAGAGGAAGGACGGTTAGGAGTATGCCTGTTGAGCATTTTACGTGCCAAATTGATTTTTTTCCCTAGGTCTAATAACTCCACGGTGGAAATGGATATTTTTCCTTGAGCATTAAACACATAACATTCAGAGCATTCATTGGACCTCAGCAGTCACCGGCTGTTGACAGAACTTGAATGTTGACGGTGCGGAGTCTAAGATTAAATATACTGGACAGAGCAATAGAGAAAATATTCAAAGTAGAAGCATTTTAGAATATAAAAATTATATTTTCAATTTTTTCTGGATTCTGAGAAGCAGTATAACAGAAGGAGCCTCAGTCTGAGATGCTTTCTCTGGATTTCTTATGAGGTAATGCTCCGTGTGACCTTGGGCAAAATATTTAACTCTCTGAGCTTTTGTTATATTTTAAAATAGGGGGTGTGGAGTTTCTGCTGTTGAAGGGTTGGATACCAGTAAGATGAGGACAGTATCTTTTTCTTTTTGTCTTTGTCTTTTTTTTTTTTTTTTTTTTTGAAAGAGAGCATGAGTGGGGGAGAGGGGCAGAGGCAGGGAGAGAGAGAGAATCTCAGGTAGGCTCCACACTCAGCTAGGAGCCTGATCTGTGGCTGGATCTCACGACCCTGAGATCATGACTTGAGCCAAAATCAAGAGTCGTGAACCCTCGACCAACTGAGCCACCCAGGAAAGGACAGTATTTTTAACTTCCTTCATAACGCCTCTATCCTTTGGTTTTGTAGTGGCTGTGATACTGAACTTGGCCTCCAGCCACCTTTAGAGCATGCCTGATGAAGTAGCAGCAGGTCAGCAGAAAGGAAATGTTTGAGGCTGCAGATAATGGGAAACAACGGGAAAATAAATGGTGGCTGAGGTTTTCCTTAAAATCATGGTCCTTCTTTCAAAATAAGACCTAAGTAAATAGATTTTTAGATGGCAAGGAAGAATGAACCCCAGCTTCTAGAGGCTAAATTCCTAAAGGATGAAACTCCTTGAGACATTCCTATAGCAACCCCTATTTAGATTCAGGGGCACGAGGCTGGGAGAAACGTAGCGTGGCCCCGACACTGAGCCTTACAGATTGCCCCCAACCCCCACGTGCCACCGTTCTTCTGGGACGCGGGAAAGACACCCAGCTCCTTCACCGAGGGTCTGTCATTTTGCCAGTTGGAATACGCCCTCAGAGACTCAATCCACTCTTTCCTTGTTTTATAAAAAGTCCAACCTTTATACACCTAATATGATTTAGTCCTGGTTTAATTTCCTGAATCTTTGTGCTGCTTTTTCTTCCTGGCTCTCATGTTCAGGGTTGCCAGTTTCTTTGTCCCTGCAGGTGCAGACAGATTAGCATAAAGAGTAAGTTGCAGAATCAGAATCGGAGAACAGCAAATTTGATTTCAAAAGCCATTTCAGATTGAGGTCCATTTGGTGGCATTAGGAGCAAAACTAATAAACAAACCAGATTTTTTTTTCCCCTCCTCAAATTGATTTTTTTTTTTTTTTTACTTGACGGTATCCCTTTAGAAGTAGAATATCTTATCAAATTCTGATTTTAGCTGTCATGTACAGTGCTTTTTTGTTTGTTTGTTTCCTTTCTCCTTGTTGCTGAGTGTTAAGTTATGTGGGTTGGCAAAGGAAAATCTTTTCTTTTATAATAAAGAATGCATCATTATCTACCTGCGTGTTTCATGATCTTGCAGATGTAGTATGTTGTGGTGTGACGTTTGTGCTATCGTGACTCCCATTTTACAGATGGGAAAAAATTAGGAAGAGACTTGCAGGACCGTACCTTGACTTGAAAAGATACAGTTCTGGGTCTAGTTTACTCTTTGACTAAACAAACATTGTTTATGACTTCTCTCGCAAAGAGTGATATGTACTTATTTACCTGTCGTTCCGGGGGGCGCAGGAAGAGTCCGCTGTAAGCTGAAACAGAAGGACCAGAGGAGGCTTGTGCTGTGTGCCGTGATCAAGGTCATCTGGGGAGGGGCCAGGGTTCAGAATGCACTGAGCAGTTCAGATTTTCTGAAGGGTGTTCACTCTCAGTGGGGAGGCTCCTGTGGTTGATTACAAGGCGCAGGGACTCCGTTCCTCAGTGAGGGGGGAGTCCTTGTTAGGACTCGCACATGTCAGCAGGAGGCAGTGGCCTCGCAGGAATGAGGGAGCAGGACGCATGCCCCTGCCGGGCCTCGAGGCAGGTGGCCCTGGATCCAGGATAGCTCTCGGGGCTCCGCAGAGGGCCTCGGGGTGTTCCCTGTGTCATCCTGCCCCACACCTGCTTCTCCTCGTCCCTCTGCGGTCTTGCCTAGAGTCTTCCCTCTTCGCCCCATGTCTTTTCTCTGCCTCAGAGCTTTGCTTACTCATGTTTTTTGTATTAACTCATTTCTCCAGCTTGAAGTGGCCCTTATGGTGCAGACTTCCCATCTGTGCGTTTTGCTGTGCCTCTCTCTGAGCTCTGCTTCTGCTGATTTGTGCCTGACTCGTCCGTATTCCCCAGTTCAGATTCCTGAGAATCAGAATCTGATGAGTTCGTCTTGTGCTGATCCGTGTCATGGGTCGCTGCCCGGTCTATAGACAGGCTGCCCTTGGTGACACGCCCCCGCCCCCCCCCCCGCCCCGAGAGGGCCAGGTGGAAAGAAATGCCTACGGAAGGGGCCCTTCAGGCACTTGCCTGCTCTTCTCTTCATAAACCTGTCCCTCAACCTCAAGTAGTCTGCCAGCCTGTGAGGAATGATTTCTAGGAGCTAAAATATTTTCAAGGTCAGAAAAGGAGAAATCACTAAAGTGACCGTAGCTACGAGGCACTGTATTAAGAGCTTTACATTTATTACTTCATTTCCGGCTCACAACAACTTTATAAAGTAGATATAATCCTTTTTAGGCTTAAATAACCTGTTCAGGGCAAACCAGTATTAAGGAGGATGGTTCATATGCAAACGCAGTCTGTCAGACTCCGAAATTACGCTGGCAAATTCTACTCCCTCCGTATCTAACCAGGTACCTTTAACTGGCATTTTCTTCGCCCGAGTCACATGAAGCGTCTATGAAATCATCTGATTGGAATTGGAGCCATGATGGGGAAGCATCCTAAGCCAGGGCTGGGATGGAGGGGAGCAGTGTGGGCAGGTGACGAAGGTCCCTCCTCACCAAGCAAAACTCGCTGGTGTCGGGACTGTGGTGGACACCGGTGCCTGGCGAGGCCATCTCATCCCCAGCAGACGCGGATGTGCCACGTGACCGCCTCCTGTGACTGGTATTAACACAGATCCATCATTAATATTACAAATGTGCGCACCTGCAGACTTAATTGCTTCAATTTTCTTGAGTCACTGATAGGTTTATGGCCCGCCTCAATTCCAGTAAAACTGAAGCAATCTAGATTGGATGAAAAAAGTGTCTTACTCCAATCAATCTCTTGAACAAACCCAGACTCCAGCCCTGATGACAGACTTTCTTTCTAGACAGGGTAATTAAAGAGGCAGAGCCAGCTACTTTTTAAAGTCCCTTCATCTTAGTTTTATCATCTATAATACAATCTTAGAAACTCTAGACGGGAAACGTCTTTCCTTCTCCCCGTCCCTTCCCCAGATGACTGGCCCTCCCTCTTGGCAAAGGCTGCATGCCCTCTCCATCTGTCTTACTGCCGAGGCCACTCAGTGTAGGCTTTCTGGTTTGTTCCTGAGGGGATCGTGGATGTGCTGAGGGGTTTCTGTTGCAGTTGGGGGATCCGTCACTTAAGATCGAAAGGTTTACCCACAAAAAGAAAAGCCATCTTCATACCAGAAGGTTTTTTTCCCCACCAAATCCAGGTTCAGCTTTTCACGCAAAACCAAAGAAAACACAAAGGGGGATATTATGGATTCCTTACGTTATTGAGGAAACCTCTGGCAAAGAAAGCAGAGCTACCTAGTGTATATTTTGTCCCAAGGGACCATTATAAAGATGGAAAATAGTAAAAAAAAAAAAAAAAACCCACAGGGATTTGGGAATCATTAATAGATTTTTAAGTGACTATATGTGAAATAATGTGTGTTAAATAGAAATTAATTGACCAAAATGTTTATTTTTGGTTACCATCAGGGGTATAAGAGATCCCCACAAGGTGTAACAAAATGGTGCCAGTCAGAAAACCCTCAAATCCTTTCATGATTCTGGAAGGTGGGGGGGACCGAGAAAAGTAACTGATGAAATGACTTTTCTCAGTTGTTATTGAAGAATTTGTGAAATCTCAACAGACATTTTACTTTCTGAAGATTTAAGTAGTAAACCAAGTAACAGTGAGTGCTGGTGACTTAGAATAACATGGAGGTTGGGGCACTGGTTCCCTGTACAGTCAAAAATCTGTGAATAACTTTTGACTCCCCAGAAAGTTCACTAATATCCTATTGTTGACTGGAAGCCATACCAATCACATAAACAGTTGGTTGACATGTATTCTGTTTGTTGTATGTATTAAGAGACTGTATTTTTATAATAAAGGAAGCTAGAGGAAAGAAAATGGTATTAAGGAAATCATAAGGAAGAAAACATACATTTACAGTGCTGCATTTACCGGAAAAAAATTCACTTGTGAGTGGATCTGTGTAGTTCTAACCCATGTTGTTTGAGGGTCACCTGTACTGAGTATACCCCAAGCCAGGGAACCAGGAATAGGTAAGTGATGGATGTGGCAAAAGATACAGCCATGAATCCTGAAGAATTTCAGAGATGAAGTTTGGGAAAACGGTGTGAAAGTATCTGACTCAGGGTCATCTGACAGACCCTTCCTGTTTGTACGAATTCAGCCCTTATTGGGGGCCAGTCACCAAAGTTGATAATGATGGATGAGATCTCTAAATACTTCAGTGTGCATTGAACTTAGCGTGAGTGTAAGCGGTGGGTGGGCAGAAGCGGTGGGGGACATGGCAACACTGGATGTCTATAAAGGGAATCAAGTCTTAGTGTCTCTGTCATAGGGGTGTACCATACATATGCATCAAGGGGATCTGCTTAGATTTGCAAAGAGCTTTACCAGGTTCTACCTTTGAAATTTATTTTTTAGGGGCACCTGAGTGGCCCTCAACTCAGTTGGTTGGGTGTCTGACTCTTGATTTCAGCTCAGGTCATGATCCCAGGGTCGTGGGATCGAGCCCTGTGTTGGGCTCCATGCTGAGTGTGGAGCCTGCTTAAGATTCTCTCTCTCTCTCTCTCTCTCTCTCTCTCTCTCTCTCTCTCTCTCCCTCTCTCTCTCTCTCCCTTCCCTCCCTCCACCTCTGCTCCCTCCCCTGCTGGTGCTTTCTCTGAAATATCCATAAATACATAAATAATCTACTTATTTATCTATTTTTAATTTTTTTTATTAATTTTATTAATTTTTTAAATTTACATCCAAATTAGCATCTAGTGCAACAATGATTTCAGGAGTAGATTCCTTAATGCCCCTTACCCATTTAGCCCATCCCCCCCTCCCACAACCCCTCCAGTAACTCTCTGTTTGTTCTCCATATTTAAGAGTCTCATGTTTTGTCCCCCTTCCTGTTTTTATATTATTTTTGTTTCCATTCCCTTATGATCATCTGTTTTGTCTCTAAAGTCCTCATATGAGTGAAGTCATATGATATTTGTCTTTCTCTGACTAATTTCACTTAGCATACTACCCTCCAGTTCCATCCACATAGTTGCAAATGGCAAGATTTCATTTTTTTCGATTGCCAGGTAATACTCCACTGTATATATATACCACATCTTCTTTATCCATTCATCCGTCAATGGACATTTGGGCACTTTCCATACTTTGGCTATTGTTGATAGGGCTGCTACAAACATTGGGGTGCATGTACCCCTTCAAAACAGCACACCTATATCCCTTGGGTAAATACCTAGTAGTGCAATTGCTGAGTCGTAGGATAGTTCTATTTTTAATTTTTTGAGGAACCTCCATACTGTTTTCCAGAGTGGCTACACCAGCTTCCATTCCCACCGACAGTGCAAAAGAGAACCTCTTTCTCTGTATGCTCACCAACATCTCTTGTTGCCTGAGTTGTTAGTGTTAGCCATCTGACAGATGTGAGGTGGTATCTCATTGTGGTTTTGGTTTGTATTTCCCAGATGATGAGTGATGTGGAGCATTTTTTCATGTGTCGGTTGGCCATCTGGATGTCTTCTTTGGAGAAGTATCTGTTCATGTCTTTGCCCATTTCTTCACTGGATTATTTGTTTTTTGGGTGTTGAGTTTGAGAAGTCCAAAATCTATAGATTTTGGATACTAACCCTTTATCTGATATGTCGTTTGCAAATATCTTCTCCCATTCTGTCGGTTGCCTTTTAGTTTTGCTGATTGTTTCCTTCACTGTGCAGAAGCTTTTTATTTTGATGAGGTCCCAGTAGTTCATTTTTGCTTTTGTTTCCCTTGCCTCCAGAGACGTGTTGAGTAAGAAGTTGCTGCAGCCAAGATCAAAGAGGTTTTTGCCTGCTTTCTCCTCAAGGCTTTTGATGGCTTCCTGTCTTACTTTTAGGTCTTTCCTCCACTTCGGGTTTATTTTTGTGTGTGGTGTAAGAAAGTGGTCCAGGTTCATTCTTCTGCATGTCACTGTCCAGTTTTCCCAGCACCACTTGCCGAAGAGACTGTCTTTATTCCATTGGATATTCTTCCCTGCTTTGTTAGAGATTAGTTGGCCATATGTTTGTGGGTCCATTTCTGGGTTCTCTATTCTGTTCCATTGATCTGAGTGTCTGTTCTTGTGCCGGTACCATACTGTCTTGATGATTACAGCTTTGTAGTATAGCTTGAAGTCTGGGATTGTGATAACTCCTGCTTTGTTTTCTTTTTCAAGATTGCTTTGGCTATTTGGGGTCTTTTCTGGTTCCGTACAAATTTTAGGATTATTTGTTCTAGCCCTGTGAAGAATGATGGTGTTGTTTTGATAGGGATTGCATTGAATATGTAGATTGTTTTGGGTAGTATCGACATTTTAACAGTATTTGTTCTTCCTATCCAGGAGCATGGATATTTTTCCATTTTTTGTGTCTTCTTCAGTTTCTTTTATTAGATTTCTATAGTTTTCAGTGCATAGATTGTTCACCTCTTTGGTCAGATTTATTCCTAGGTATTTTATGGTTTTTGGTGCAATTGTAAATGAGACCGATAGCTTGATTTCTCTTTCTGTTGCTTCATTGTTGGTGTATGGGAATGCAATCGATTTCTGTGCATTGATTTTATATCCTGCAACTTTGCTGAATTCATGGATCAGTTCTAGCAGCTTTTGGTGGAATTTTTTGGGTTTTCCATATAGAGTGTCATGTCATCTGCAAAGAGTGAAAGTTTGACCTCCTCCTGGCCGATTTCGATGCCTTTTATTTCTTTGTGTTGTCTGATTGCCGTGGCTAAGAATTCCAATACTATATTGAATAACAGTGGCAAGAGTGGACATCCTGGTCTTGTTCCTGACCTTAGGGGGAAGGTTCTTAGTTTTTCCCCATTGAGGATGATGTTAGCGTTGGGTCGTTCATATATGGCTTTTAAAATCTATTTTTAATAGTAAGTAACCACCATATTTGTTGGCGATAGAGCCTCAGTTGTGAAAGCGGTATAACTGACAGTCTTTACACATGATTTAGATGATACTAAACTTTATATACTAAAAAGTCAAGCTGATGGAAACAGACTGCAAGGAGATCATTAGAATCCATGTCAAAGGATGGAGCAGAGGGAGGTGATTTTCATGCCATCAACATCAAGGCAGTGCCCTCCAGCGTACAGGGTCTGGTTACAGTTATAAAATAAAAGGCTGTCTGTCACATTATTAATGATTCAGAAAAATAGTCTAGAATTCATTAAAATCATTTGCTGAAAACATGGAGCCAGTATGCTATCCTGGCTAAAAAGGAGGAACGAAATGTCATCATGAAGTGCCTGGGAAGCCCAACAGTTCTCTACATTTATGTAGAACCAGTTGACTTTCTACCAGGAATAAAGTTATTCTTGTCACTGATCTTTAAGGATCCTATTAAGATTAATAACTACAACTCCTATTTCTCATGCTTTGAACCACTTCCATTTGCATTTTCACTTTAATCAGCCTGTAAGGTAGATGTTGGTATGATTTCCATTTTTTGAAAGGTAGAGAAACTGAGGCATAAAGATTGCAGAGTTAATAGGTGCAGGAACCTTCTCTCAAACTTAGGGTTTTCTGATACTGGGATCCTTTTTGTCTCTGCTATGCTGTGTGCTCCACTCTGGGGAACACATTTAATGACCGCAGCAGAAGTATGGGAACGGCAGGTGCAGTGGTCAAGAGGAGGTGGGTACAGTTCTATGAAGGCAGAATAAAAAGCCTGACCCATACTGGACACAACAGCCAAAAATGTACCAAAGAAATATGAATGAGTCTACTGATACAAAGGTGGACTCTTAGAGGAATTTTCGTCACTTAAAGTATGTGTGACCTTGTTCACCAAACACTCAACTGCTAGGATTCAAAGCTCTATTTGAAACCCAAGGAAGGTGAGCTTAGGGCAAATGAAAGGAAGTACTCCTTCGCCCAGAAGGTATTATTCATACAGAACTTATTTCCCAGGTGTGGTACAACCAGAAAATATAAGTGTAGTAAACAAAGACACTGGAAATTTCATGAATGAAAAAGACATAGTTGCTAAGAAGCTGAGATCGACCTTAGCTGCTTTTTAAGATTTTATTTTAAAATAATCACTACACCCAATGTGGGGCTTGAATTTACAACCCCGAAATCAAGAATTATATGTTCTACTGGCTAAGCCAGCAAGGCACCCACCCCCAGGGTGATCTTAGCTTTAAGACCAATGTCCTAGAGAATATGAGCCTCCTGACACAGAATTGCCTTCCAGCTCTGTGCCTTTTTGGCCATAGAATCAGCCTCTAACTAATGGGTCAGTGCTACTAAGTAGGGAATGAAAATGTCAGGGCCACCTCCAGGTTAATTTCCTGATCTTTGGTACTGATACGGTGTGCCAGGATCAGCTAAGAAGGAAAACTAACCATGAGAGGTTATCTTGCAGTGGAAATATGTGTGGAACATTGCTGAAAATTAAAAATGAAATTCCAGAAGAAATGTAACTCCAGTTAAAATATAAGAATGGTAGCAAGGCTGTGGCAGAAAATCAGGAGAAAAGGGGCAAGGAATACATAGGGAGCAAATAGGTTAATTAGGAATTAGTCTTATAACAGGGGGTATATACTGGGAACCCCCCCCCCCCCCCCAGGGAAGAGGCAGGGAAGTATAGTGGTTTAGAATCCAGACTCTGGATCTAGACATCCTGTTTGAATCCAGTCTCCTCTACTTGCTAAGCATATGATGCTAGGCAAACTGCTTAACCTTTCTGAACCTTCGCCCTCTAACCTGTAGTTGTTCACCTCATGCAATGGCTGTGAAGGTGAGATGAATCCGTGTATTCAACAGCCCTTAGATAGTGCCTGTCATATTGCAAATGTGTCATAATCATTAGCCATTATTCTGAATTAGGTTGAAAGACCATATGTGTTTGGGGGCTGATGTTTATACATGTACCCATACTTCCTATTCTTGACTTGATCAAGTCAAAAAAAGAGAATATGTGGATAGATTTTCAGGTCCAGTTCGTGCCTCACCATTCCCCATTCTCATGGCCATGCCAGATGATACCAAGGATTCTGCCCAACTGATCTCACCACAGTGTGTCTGCAGCCTCTTCCTTGGTCACCGATGGAATCAGTGTGTTGGCTTGGGTGCTAATGATCCCTCCCTAGATCTGTCACTTACAATTGGTGAGTGGACCATGTAAGGCTTCAGGAAGAATGTGTTCCTCTTCTAGAGTCACGTTACCTAGTCTCTTTGTGCCTCACCTCCCTAATCCTGGGGTAGTAATAGTACCTACCTTATAGGCTGTTCAGTAGCTTAAGGAGCATGTATGTGTTTAGCTCAATGTGATAGCTGTTGTGAAAAAGAATAATAATTCTCAATTGTCCTACTTCATTTCTGGCAGATTCAGCCTGGTCTTTACATCACCCCGCATTGTGTGGACACTAGGCACTTGTGGAGCATGAACATTACAAGTCTTGTAGATGGAGTCGAGAAAAAAGGGAAAAACCTCCTGGTGCCATGAAGTATATATGATAATATAAGCCCACAGATTCGGACATGCCCCACAGAGCAGTTACCCGCACAATAAAAGGGTAGAAGGCCAGAGCAGGTGTGAGGATTGGTGCCATTGATGAATGCAAAATGGCAGACAGACTTCACCTGTTTTCTGAAAATGAGTCCTTCATGAAGAATACCTTACTCCTATTTCTCGCTGACAGCCTCTTAATGTGTGTTTTGTGTAGAGGGCCTGGAGAGGAGGGGAGGGCTTTAGAATTAAGAAAGAATATAGAGCGGGCTATAATGAAGAAAGAGAAGAAAAGCACAAAGATGTTAGCAACTGGTCTTGTCAGTGTCTGTCCTTCCTGTTTAAGCAGCAACATCTTATTGAAGTCAAGGGACCTTGTATTCCTTTAACCCACTCTTGTTGGGACTAGATGGCCAGATCCACGATTCCCTGGGGAGGTCTGTCTGTCAGGTCATTGAGAGGTCATCTTGACCCCTATTATAACGAGCATTTACCCAAATAAGCCTGCAGAACTGGGCCCAAGGCAGTGTCGAGAGAGTCTTCAGACCCATAACTGGAAGAGAGGAAGAAGCAGACCTGATCTTCCAAGGGAGTCTGTCACGGGGAAATCACATCAGATTGCCATGTGATTTGTAGACTAGTGCGAATTGGTTAAATAACTCAGTTTCATTCCTGGGCCTGTGAGTCCAAACTCTTCAAACTCCTGACAGTGTTTACTCCTGACGTATATCTTCTGTATATCTAATTCATTAAGCTCAAATACAAGCACAGTGGTTCATGATTTCTCAGTATAAATAAACATCGCTCTGGTAGACAGCACAGTTTGGTAGAAAGAGCATTGAGCTCGGAGTCAGAAGACTGGAGTTGAGCCCTGCTATCTCCATCTCATTAGCACTAACCCTTGTGATCATCACTGTTTGGCCTTCTGACTCTACCTCTGTAGAGCCTACTGCATAGGATTGATGAATGAAAAGGGAGGGGGCCTTATAAGGGTGGGCTTTGCAAGTTGTAACGCAGTGATGATAATAAGGAATTTTTCCTGTGCTTGAGTCTTTGTAGAATTCCCTCCCACTCTCCTTTCTTAGGCTGGACAACACAGCAGAGATACCGAAGATTCGTAGCGTTTTTCATCTTCAGTCTGGAGGAACCTAAGGTTTAGTTCCCAGTATGGCAAGTGCAGATCGTAGGAAGATGCCAACTAAAACCAGAGAATTGTAGAGGGAGAAGAGGCTTTAGAGGTCACGTGACACCCCCCTCCCCCTTTTCTGTAAGAGGAAATGGTTCAGAGAGAAGAGCCTAGAGAAATGCTTGTCTTGCCCACCTTTGTATGTGCAAGAAGGCAGTGCTCATGGTGAGCAAGGTGGGCTCACAGGTCTGTAGGAATGGGCCAGAAAGCTTTGCTCCCCAGGGTTGAGATGAGAAAGAAAAGTTCTGCTTAAGTTGCAATACCTCTGGCATTTATGATAACAAGCACTTAAACAGATTTCGTCTGCAGAAGAGGACTCAGTTTGCTCACAACCTCCATTTGGTCCTTGCTTCTTCCTTGACCGCAGTCACCACACCCTCGGCCCTCCAGGGGGACCTGCCTGTGTGAATTCACGAGTCTCTTGGTAAGTGCCCGACGGCAAGCTCATTTGCGCGCCGGCCTTGAATGGGCATGGATGGCATAGCCTCCCTCGGTGAGAATCTCTGTGGCTGGGTCTTAAAGCAGAGGTATGTATATAAAAGGGGGTTTTATGAGAGAGATCTAAAGAGTGTTCAGTGTGCTAACAAGCATTAGAGAAGTATACACGAATGACTTGGCCCCATTCCTCACTGGACCTGAGCTCATTCCTGGACTTAGGGTTCCCAGGCTTCTGAAGATTCTTAAGCAGCTGGAGTCATCTATTTTTTAAAATTAATTAATTTATTTTGAGAGAGAGGTTGAGAGAGAGAGAGAGCTCAAAGGAGGGGCAAGGAGAGAGGGAGAGGGAGAATCCCAATAGGCTCTATTCCACGACCCTGGGATCATGACCTGAGCCGAAATCAAGAGGTGGATGCTCAACTGACTGAGCCACCCAGGCGCCTCCCAGTTGGGGTCATTTAAAGGGACCGACCATTTGCTTAACTCTGTCAAGGATTATTAGTCACTTTTAGAATTTATGTGAGTGGCTCTAATAATAACAACAAACCATATTAACAATGACAGTGAAGGCACTGATGTTGATCGGTGCTCATCATATGTCAGATACTGCTGAGCACTTATATTATCCTGGGGTTGAGATTTACAAAGTGAGAGAATGGGAATTGAAATAGTGGGAAGAACAGTAGCCTTGCAGTCAGGGGGCCTAGGCATCTTTCCCCCTAATTAGTATTTACTAACTGGGTGACCTTGGTCAAGTAGATTGACTTTTCTGGAACCCCTCATCTGTAAAATGGGAATATAAATACCCACACTAAAGCGTCATTGAGGCTTAAGGTAACCCGTGAATGTTGAAAGGGCTTCTTAGCAGAGCCAACACGTAATAGACATATTACTTGTTGAGTTGAAACACAGATGATACGAACAGAAATACAAATGGATGAGAACTAATAAGAAATGGAGCTCAATCAAGACAGTTTAGGACAAACAGTGGGTTTTTCTCCTTTTTATGTCATTACAGGTGATCTTTTGTCATTAACATTTTCTCTACCCAGCCCTTTTATAAGGTGAGAACCATACAGAGGACCTCATTGAAATAGTTCAGGGTGAGAACTATCGCAAATGCTAAACTCTCTGTTAATGATGAAGGACTTAAAGGATGCGAGAGAGGATTCCGAAGGAGCAGAGCTCTCACTTGTCTGAGAAGAGGTCTCCTTGCAATCACCCTGTATCCATCTAGTGCCCTGGCTTTCTAAAACACAGGCCGCCATATTGCTTCCAATGCCACACTGCAGGGAAGTGGCCCCCAAGGACTTACAAAGCTCAAATCAGAATTCCAATCATGAACCTGCAGGCTTCAAAATGACTTATTCTCATTACAATGTATGAAATGATCCGTAAATACATATTTTAACATTACAGAGTTTAAATATTATTACACATCTTACTTGATGTCAGATTTTGTTAAATGCGTGTCGTTATCTCAATTTACAAAGGTCAGTCGGGTGGCAGTGGAGAATAGAGCTGGATATATTTAAAAATTTTCTTACCAGTACATCTGCAGCTCAGATAACCCTGCCTTTTTCAAAGAGCTTTGGGCTTTTTTCCCCCCTTTCAAATGAGACTTTAATGAGTATCATGTGGATAAACTCTTTGCAGAGGTTTGAAAAGATCCAGAGAAACACTGTAGTAGGAACAAGCAAACCATTTTGGATGAAATCATAAGCCATTTGAATGCCTCCTCATCTCTCTGGTTGTGTCAGAACCTTTTGGCTGCGTTTTTCTGCCACAGGAATGTTTTCATCTCCATGGCTAGGTAAATAGAATGTTCGTGTAGTTGCTCGATTGCTATTCATGCCGGCACAGAGTAGCAGAGAGTGACCTACTTCCAGCAGCATCCATAGAAAGCTTTGCTGCTTTCCGTCACGTCTGATTTTAAAATCTACCTTCTGTTTTTTTGTTTCTGTTTTTGTTTTTTGTTTTTTTGTGTGTGTGTTTTTGTTTTTTGCATCTTCTGCCCCGACTCGGCCCCAGAGACACCATACCATGGACTGTCAAGAGTCTTTATTTCTTTCTCTAATCACTCTTGCTTTCTGTGTTGGTTCGTTTTAGTCTATCTTAAACCTCTGTTGGAAAAGGAGATGTGGGTGGGTGGCTAGCCTTAAAGGAAGTGAGCTTTTCTGACTTGTAGAATATAGTTCTATAAGGTAGGACTGGCAAGAGAGATCAGGTGAGGTTTTCTTACTGAGACTACCCTTCTCCACACCAGCCTTCTGGAAGCATCTATATGTGGATGCTTTCTTATTGGGGACCACCGACTGGAGTTTCCAGAGGTCACTCTCATGAGTTTCTGTACAGCCAGTCCTTACTCTAGAAGTTGACAGGCTGGAGTGAGCTAGAAGCATTCCATACTCTCAAGAGGAAAGGCTGATTTGAAAAACTCCCACAGAGACTTATTCAGTTGGCGTGCAGAAATATACTTAGCCTTCACCTGATTCGGGGTATAACTAGAACCAAGTGTCACGTGTGGCTTTGTGTCATGGAATACCATGGTCACAGCTTGGGAGTCCTTAGAGACCTCCTGGTCCCATGATTTGAAGATGATAAAAAGGAGCTCCAGAGAGATTACTACAGCTTTATTCTTCCAGCTCCCCATCCAGTGCTCCGTTCAACCCGCCATTCCGTTTCTCATCAGTGGATCATTAATGCTTTGAGGCACTCTTGTTTTTTGAGAGCACGTGTCACCAAGGAAAGGAAATAGAAATTCAGTTATCCTTCTCCTTGTCACAAGTGGAAATTTCTATCCCAGATCTGCAAGTCAAGAAGGTTCTAGTTACTTGAAAAAGAGATTCTTGAAATTTTAATCCATTTTGCTGTGGAGGGTTTGCTTGTGTGATTCTGTGTCCATGGCTCAAGCCATGAGATGATAAGAAACAGCCCCATGGCAGATAGTGAATTGAATAGAGGAAGCACATTGAGAGTTCCATTCGCAGTAGGACTCTGAACATCTTTACAAAAGAATTTCCTGGCTATGCTGCCTCCCATTTTGTTGTTCACTGAGCCAGGCCTCCATAGGTGCAGACTTCAGGCAAACCATCGGTGTTTCTGGCATCTGTGCTGGTTGAATTCAGGCCCAGCAGGGCACCTTATCTTATGTGTTTCTCACTCAGGGCTGTGGGATTGTATCACTTCAGAACAACCTACCAGATGGTCCCTGTAGCGAGAGGTGTAGAGGCCCAGCCAACTCAGCCCGAGGGACATCGTTTCTCTGGCTAGCCTCCTTTTCTTACTTCTCTTGACTTTGTCCTTTCTCTCTGCATCCTTCTCCTTTGTCTGCTCTTCATCTGTCCCTTATCTTTCTTCACAGATGGCCAGGACACTAATGTGCTGCTGTCATTATGTTATGGAACAAGTTGGGGTCTTCAGAGGCTGCCGTTCCAGAGACATTAAAGACTTGGGTCACGTTTGATACCAGGGTAAAGATTTGCAGGATAATTAGCGATCCTCTGCTGTTATTAACCCCTGACTCAAGCAGGTTATTTTCTTACAAAGGTGTTGAAAGTTAATGCCACTGTTAATAGTTTCAGTTGGAAGACCATAATGAAACCATGTGGGAACTGGCACCTACCATCAATAATCTTTCAAACTCTGAAATCAGGCAGGTGGGGGTGGGGTGGGAAGAAACATCAAAAAAGAGTGGAAGAAAGGCGGGTAATTATATCACAGGCTTACCTTTGGTTACCTTAGTGATAGTCACTGATGGACAAAACCCATTTGTTACCATTTGTTTTGAACAGTTGGCTTATCCCTGCTGAAGTCCTGAGCTCAGTCTCCATCACATAGGGAAACTCAAAATGGCCACTGTGGTAGCACAGGGTGGAGAGAAGGCTAGATTCCATTTTTAGAGATGACCCTTTCCCCTGCAATTTTTTCATCAAGAACATGAGGCTATTCACAATATCATAGTTAACAGAATTGAAAAACAGCCGGGCAAAACTGATAATGCATAGATTACCCCCTCCAGTCTCCTAACAGCAGGGAGTCTCGTGGTAGTGCATTTTATTTGTCTTCCAATTGATCCAGATCTTTTCTGACTCTGCACTGGGGAGCCCCCTCAGAAGCTGTATTAGATTTGGTTAGAGGAAGAGTTTCTAAGATTAACAGCAAGCTTGAAAATCCTGATCTAAACAAGGTCTTCTGATAGTCAGTAATGGTCATCAGGGGGTGTCGCCCTCAACCTTGAAAGACTGCAGCGTCAGTTCAGCAGGTGCCTCAACGCGAGGCTTAGAATTGACAAGTTCATGCCTCCTCCTGGCTTGACCTCACCACCTGAGCAACCTCATTACTACTTAGCTGGGTTTAGCTGGAAACTCAGCCTTCTCAGGAGTGAAAAAAGGGCCCAGAAAGGCTTAGAGTGCTCTAAGCCACTCTTGAGTTATTCAGTGCATTAAAGGGTCTTTGAGAATTTTCCCAGTTCAAATCCACATTTGACTTTAAATTGCCAAATTCTTTGGAAGAGGGCATCATAGATCTGGTGTTCAGTGAAGTCGTCTTTCGGGGGAAAATTCTGATGCTGACATGCTATGTTGTCCTAGTGGCTCAGTTCAGGGATGCTCAGCGTGAGGGGACACCTACGGAAGGGGCACGGCACTTGGATGGTAGGAGGAAGTTGTTATGTTTGGAAAAGGAATTTTTGTAGCAAGCTTTGGGTATCCTAAGCTAACCCCACAAAAACACAGTGCTCCAAGTTCACAGGGCACATGCTAACATTACAACAGTAACTAACTAAAAAGTGATTTTGGGGGTGCCTGGGTGGTTCAGTCGGTTGAGTGTCCACCTCTTGAGTTCGGCCTGGGTCATAGTCTTACCATTCGTGGGGTCGAGCTCTGCGTCAGCCTCTGTGCTGAGTGTGGTGGAGACTGCTTGGTATTCATTCTCTCTCTCTCTCTCTCTCTCTCTCTCTCTCTCCTCGCTCCCTCCCTCCCTTCCCCCTACCCCCTCCCCTGCTTGCCCTTTCTCTCTTTCTCTAAAATAAAAAAAAATATGATAATAAAAGTGATTTTATCTCACTCTCCACTGTGCCTTTCCCCACCCCAGCTCATTCTCTAGCATGACTGCCTCTGCTTACCCATCTTCCTGCTTCTCTATTGCATATGCAGAAGCTCCAGGATTTCTTCCTTAGAAACCGCATATCTGCGTCAGCAGGAATGAGAACCTTTCTCCCCAGCCTGAGGTCCAGTCCAAAAAGGGGCCTGGCTCTTAAAGCCTCTGATGAAATCATCCCAAACCTGTCCACCCTGTGCTCTGAGGGAAAGGGGAGGTGGAATGCAGGGAAGGCCTGAGAGAAGAGTGGACATTTCTTGGCACGTGGAAATTACCATCTTTCTAGGCGGTCACGTGAAGCACCCTGTTCTGGACTTAGAATCGTGGAATGTCAAGTTACAAAACGGTCTTGAAATTCATGTGTACAGCTCCTTCTTACGTAGATAAGGAAACTCAAAGCTAGGCAGTACATTCAAGGCTACTCCAGACCCAGATCTCTTGAGTTCCAGCTCAGTATTTTGGTCACTGCAGAATACGGGATCAGAGTTACCATGAGATTGGGGTAGAGTCTAGTCTGTCTGCCGCTCTCTTTCTGGGTCTTCTTGATCTTTCTAAATCCTGGCCTTATTCCCTTATCTGCTTAATGAGACCGGGGGTGACTTTCCATTAGCTCGGAACTGCTTAAACTGGCATTCACACCTTTCACAGCTGACATCAATCTGCATTCCTTCCCTCATCCTCCATGACTCCTCTGAACTAACGCTACCCTTCTGCAAACAGGCGTCAGGCCGCCGTTTCTTAGTACACATTCTCTTCATATGGAGTTGCCTCCAGCGTCTCTTCCCATTATATCCCATGTCCAGCCAGATCCCACCCTCCCCCAACTCAGCATGGCTGTTACTGCTTAGAGTACTTAGTCTTGGCCATGTCTTCAGTTTCTTCCTAGACCAAAGCCTCTTTCAGGGTAGGGATCATATAGCAGTTTGCTGAATGTGGCCAATGGAGTGTGCTCCAAAAATCTTCATTGTATACAGGAACAAATGGCATCCTGGTTTCTGTGTATTCTAGGCAGTTCCAGAATTTTGGGAGGTGCTGGGAGACGTGAGGCTCGTATAGGGGAAGAATGGACACGTTAAGAGTAAGGGCACCCTTCCCTTTCTGGAGATCTCCATCCCACAGTGTGCTGTTGGCAATGGTGCCCAGCCCACCCGTGGTATCTTGAAATGGCTGTGGAGGCTTCTGTAGGCACTTGTTTTATTCAGTCCACTATGGAGGACTGGGCTGTGCGGAGCACACACAGAGCAGAGGCTCAGTGTGAGCCTCATCCACAGCCCTCAGGAGGCTTTGGACCAGAGTAACTGCCGCCTCCCGTATGTACCTCTTGGGAGTTTCAGGGAAGGCTTGCATTGCTAAAGCAATTTCTGAGCATTTCTTCTTCTGGAGACCCTCTGCTAACATCCAGGCCAACGTGATTACATTGATGTTCCAAGCTCTGATCTCAGCTCCATTGGTGACGAAATTCACAAGACGTTTACTGTGCCCTGTGGTTTTTCATCGGCTGACCTAGGGCAGATTCAGCATAAGTAAATAAGTTCCTGGTTTAGCATTTTGGCCCTCCCATGTCAGATCCTGCCAGGACAGGGAAAAAGGCCAAAGAAGAAGCTATCATTCTATAATTATCTTGAATCTTAAAAACGACAGGCACCCTCATGGGCAGGCATGGTGCTCTCCTTGCTTTACCCTTTTTTTTTTTTTTTTTTTTCCCTCTACCTTGAGTCTGGTCTGGGCAGGATCAGGGTATCACTGTCTGTGGAGATGGGCATGAATATCTCACAAAGAGGTTCAGAGGGCTGGCCTGGAAGCCAGGGTCAGAGATTCTGTGCTCTCAGCTCACCTCCCTGTGGGAGCACTTTGTCAATAACCTGTTCATTCCCTGGTACCACCACTCCTGGGACCCTGGAGCAGAACGCCTTCCTCCTCAGAAATTGTCTTGGACCGCCAATACGTATAGGTTTCTTTTTGGGCTGATGAAGATGTTCTGGAATTAACAGTGGTGATGGTCTCACAACTTTGTGAATGTACGAACCACCATGGAATTGTATACTTTGAAAGGACAGATTTTATGGTATGGGAATTCTATCTCAATTTTGAAAGAAGTCATGGAATACTTGGGGAGCCTGGGTGGCTCAGCCAGTTAAGCATCTGAATTCGGCTCGGGTCATGATCTCACGGCTCGTGAGTCTGTGCTGACAGCTTGGAGCCTGGAACCTGCTTCAGGTTCTGTGTCTCCTCTCTCTCTCTCTCTCTCTTTCTCTGCCCCTCCTCTGCTCACGCTCTGTCTCCCTGTCTCTCAAAAATAAATCAACATTAAAAAATGTTTCTTAATAAAGTGTTATTGATAAAATGTTTTTAATTTTTTTAAATAAAGAAGTCATGGAATACTAAGACCTTGCACAACAAATAAAAATACTGCCGCTCAGAACCTGCTAGAAGACCACACGCACTCCATACTCAAATGCTCGCTCTCTCTCTCTCTCTCTCTCTCTCTCCGTGCTTCTGCAAAAGTCATGTTGTCTGGTGTGTGTTGGCAGTGGAGGGGATCTGATAGGACTACTTCTGTTTTAGCTCCTGTTCTGTGTCAGGCTGGCATGACCTTGATCTGGGTGTTTACTTGTCCTTGCTTCCACAGTAAAAATGGAGGTAATGAGCCTGGCCTAGTTGATGAGAGTCTCCTGGGAAAGAAAAATCCATTTTAAGCGCTTTGGAGGTATGAGGTGCTAGATTCCTTCTAAAGAGTTACAGGAAGGCCTGAAGTGGCACCCAACATGTATGGAATTAATCCCAGGCTGGCTTAGAGCCGGTGTGGGTAGGAGGCTGAAAGCGTGTTGCTCTGAGTGATTGAATTATGGTGTTGGGTGTTCTATTATAAGCTGTTAGTGCTTGTGAGTTTTGTCCATGCTGCGGAGACTGGTCTCTTCCTACAGTGGCAGGGAAGGCACTTGGGGGAGGGATGTGCTTCCCAGGAGGAATCTTCCTGGGGCTTGACCCATGGTTGGGAAGTAGCTTGTGATTGGGGCACTTGTAGTGACATGTCGTGTGGCTGCTGCTGGGAGGCATGCCCAAGGGTTTCTCTTCACCTGGAAGTCTGGAAGGCCACCTTAGAGGAAAAGTGAACTCAGGAGTCCTGTGTCACTCACTGCCTCACTTAACAAATGGGGCTGTGCCTGTGGAAAACCAAGACCCGGATGCAGGGGATCTTCCATTCTTACACCCTGTGCAGCTTCTTGGCTGCTTGAGCTGGTCGCTTCCAGAGCACGGACAGCTTGCCATCCCGGTGGGATGTTTGGGCGCCAGGCGAGTGGGCAAGGGGCTGAAGATGAAGGGGGGCTCTGATCGTCCTGTCTTTGCTGTCCCCTCATCGCCCGTCACACACCCATTTACTCTTCTCCCCGGTCTGGAGGGTATTAGGAAGAGGTGGGGAATACTATCTGTGTCTTTTAGGGTTAGGCTAATGACCCGTGGCTCCTGTGAATTCTTTTCACCAACCTACCCTGAGAGGCCCAGCCAGTATTCTTCTTCCTCGTCCTCCTTCTAATTCTCCTATCAGTGTCTGCATGTCCCCTTTCCACATCTCTACCTGTTAAAAGGATAGCCACCACCCTTTAGGACCCAAGGCCACTACCATCTTCTTCCAGATTTCCTCCCCTTCTTCCACCCTCAACCCAGGCAAGCCTACTCTTAAATTGTACATTTTCACATGGTGTCATATACATGGTGTAACACCTCCCACATTCACATTCACCCAAGGGTGGATTGCTTTGGAGAACTTGTTGAGGGCCTCACTTAGATTAGTATCACAGTGCCTAGAACAGTGCCTGGTGCACAGTGCATGCCCAATGTATATGTTAAGTCAATTAATGAATAAATACGTAAGTAAATAAATAAAGCAGAACATCATTTGTGCCCTCCTACAAATAGTGAAAGATATTTATAAACTCCATAAATATTCAAAATTGCTTCCCTCTTTATGGTGCGGTACTTGATGAGAATACTATTCTAAATGTGTCTTATTAAATCTTTTTTATGTCCGTGGAATTATTATTTTTTTTGGTCAAAGGTGATAAATTTTGGGAGAAGAAGCCATGCCTTTTAAAAAATGAACTTTTATAAAGCAATGCATTGCCAAAGTGTGCTCAGCGGAATATTAGTTCCCTAGGGTGGTAATAGCTGTTAAGGAAGAAATGATTTTGAGGCCAAATGAAGTTTAGGAAAGGCTGGGCTAATCAGGTCTCTGTTGTGAATTATCTCATAGCTTCGATGTGATCTTGCTTAGGAATATTAGCAGGAGAGACCCATAGTAGCATACTTCTGTACCAGTAGCTTAGCACCTGCAGTGTGAAATGCATAGTAGGTTTTTGGTATTTTGTTGTTAATTGTTGATGATAGTCCGGTGCCTCCATCTCGAGCCTTTAGAGCAGGTGAGTGCTTGTGTCTGTGCTAAGGGCCCAGGTTTTCACCACCCCCTCTGTGTGTACCAGCTCTGCTCTGCAAAAATGAAGAGAAAAATTAAAGGGAATTAAAACATCCCTGCCACGGCGAGTATTACACATCTCCAGTGGGCTGGCTATGCAGCAAATGCTTGTGGTTTTAGAAATATTCTGTCAGCCCCAGTTGCTCTGCAGTAACCTCCCAGGACTGTTCCAGACGTGCCAGTTCTCTGCACAGTAATTACCAGCTCTTTCCTTGGTAGATTCACTGGTGTCTAGGAGTAATTGCTAGGGAACTCACATTTTCAAATTTACAAGAGGCAAACAACCTTCTATTTACCTCCGGGGTTATCAGGGTATTCAAACAGTGCTGGGTAAAGGATGCTATTGATCATAGAAATATGGGGAAGAGCTCGAATTTTCACCTTGGTGTTTTTCTCAATGGGTGAGAGTCTGGCTCACTCGATTATGGAGCAAAGATCTAGGCGGTGGATAAGTCTCTTCTTCTCGGGGCCTCTTCCCCTCCTGGAGATTTGAAACCTGACCTAACCATAGCTGGAACCCTTTGTCGTCTTTAGCTGACACTGGCTGATTGGTACCATTGCCTAGGAAGAAGACGAATAAGAAGATCCAGATTGGGCCAGTCCGAATTCTGACCTGTGCTTTGGTGTTTGTCCTCTAGAGATCTCGGGAAACACAGAGGACATCCCTCTGGTGCGCTGGAGGCAGCAGTGGCTGGAGAATGGCACCCTGCTCTTTCACATTCATCACCAAGATGGTGCTCCCAGCCTCCCTGGACAAGACCCAACTGAAGAACCCCAGCATGAGTCAGCAGAAGAGGAATTGAGGATCCTGCACATCTCAGTCATGGTAGGAGCGGCGCGGCTTTAACCTCTCAGGCCGTAGCTTATGTTACCTTGACTTTAAGAGCCTTGGCGCCGTGAACGTAGCTCTACGAAACCCACTCCACAACGATCATTGATCACGTTAATAAGTAAATTTCCCATTTGTGGGGTGCAATATAAGTGGTAGTTATTTCTATACCACCGTTACCCACCTGTTCTCTTTGGGAACATGCCTAGACATGGAGTAACTTTTACAAACAAGAGAATATCAGATCGTGGCAGTGGATTGTCTTATAAAGGCGTTCTTCAACTAGTAGATCAGAATATCTTGTAATAGTTGCTCCATAAATGTTTGCTGAATGACTGAATTGCCAAGCTGCTTGCTGCTACCAAGCCCTCTCTCTCCTCTTCCAGCCAGGAGAAAGTCAACATTTGGCTTTCTGTCCTCTTACAACAAAGGGCATATCAATAGATACTTGCCCCTCCCTGTAGCCTAGCTCAGAACTTTCACCATCAACCTCCCTTCTCCTCTTCAGAAATTTGAGGCCTCAAAAAAAATGAGAAGATTCTTCCTAAAATTCTAGGAACTTGTGTTCTAGAATCTCACTCAAAAGTAGATGGTACAGTGACAGGCAGGGGTTTTGTCTGGTGGTGTTTTGTGCACTGTTGTGTTCTTAGCACTCAGAACAATGCAAGCACATAGTTAATGCTTAATAAATATTTGTGGAAGAAATGAATGAATTTCCTAGTGGACATAGACAATGTCTGCTTCCCTTGGCATCTTACATGTTAGTATTGTATTGGTAAAACCAACATATCGTCTGCTTCTAGGGAAGCCTAAGAGCAGGTTGAGGCCAGACTGATTATTCATGAGCCATATATACAGAAGGCATGGGCTCTTTCATGTTTACGAAACTACAGAAAACCAATCTAGGTCTTGATCTAAACTTTATCTGTTACTCTGACACCAACACTACGTGCTGTTTGGTTTTGTTTATCAAATTGGGAGAAATTGAGCACATTTCAGATACATAAAAATTCCCATTATCCAAATATTTGACATTGAAACTCTTTCCATAAAATCTCTGATGAAATCTCAGAATGTAAGTCTTCCACTGATCTCTGCACGAATAACTAGCTTGATAGATTACCTGCATATACACAAGCTACTTTATTTAAACTATATGGTCAAGAAAAGAGTCCTTAAGAGCAAATGGTAAACCTCAATGTTTAGATGTGCTGGAAGGCAGGCAGGTAAATGAGATTGCCATGCCTCACATTTACAAATTTATTGAGGTTTCTAATATGGCAGTTATGGTACCTGTACATCCTTAATTAAAGACTAGCATTTCCTCTCTCAGGGAAGATTGTCTTCTGTCATGTAGCTTGGAGTTCCCAGAGAGCGGTAAGATCGGGCAGATCAGCCGAATCAACCCTGGCATTGACTGGAGTGACAGATATATAGGCCACATTGCCTTCACATTTATGATACGGTCTCACTGAAAAGAAGGGCACAATGGTGGATTTCCCCCAGCCATTCACATCTTCCCATCAATGTGAAAAGCAGTCATCATTGTTCTGGATGGTTTTTGTTTTGTTTTGTTTTGTTTTGTTTTGTTTTGTTTTGTTTTGTT
>NW_024412426.1:16314997-16557787 GCF_014898765.1 Herpailurus yagouaroundi
TTTTGTTTTGTTTTGTTTTGTTTTGTTTTGTTTTGTTTTGTTTTGTTTCTTTTGGTCTGAGACCATTTCAAAGAACCAGTCTTCACGCCAAGGAAATGTTTAGGGTGAAAGGAAGTGTATGAAGATGCTGAAGGACTAATACTGGGTATGATTGTATCTGAAAGGCCCTGAATATAGATGGTCAAGACAGGCAACGTATCAGAAGGTGTGTTTGGTGTGGGGCTTGAGGGAGTAGTGGGAGGATCCATGGAAAGACGGTCTAATGCTGGTCCTTGTTGCTGCGTCACGAATCTTAGTGTAGCAAGGATCCTGTCTTCAAGTATCCTGTCCTTTCTATCCTCAGAATGATGTGCTCCAGTAAGTTCTCTAGAGAAGTATATACGTGGGTATTGTGTGTGTGTGCGCATGCATGTGTATGTGCACACATAGATGCATGTTTGTGGGGGTGGGTGACCGTGGAGACAGAAATGTGCAGGTCAAGGATGCCAAAGGATTTGAGGAAATAGTTTGTGCCCTTAAAATATAACAGTCCCTATGAGAAGCCCTCCGTTACTAATGCTTTGTTTTTTGAGGCCTCCCCCCACCGAGCGGGGATTAATGGACCGTGGGCACTGAAATGGAAAGAGAACAAAAGTCAGCCTTCAACCTGTGTCTGAAATTTTTCCTTCATATGCTACTGGTCACCCATAGACCAACGATGACATTCTGTCTTCCAAATAAAATGGAAGAGATTCTTCCTTCAGCTTTACTTTCGTTTATTCTACGTTACTCTTCACTACGTTATTATTCATTAACCTTGCTGGAGGGGGCAAAGGTTAAAAGAGCATGGGCAGGGGGTGAGGGCAGGCAAGTCTTGTGTTTGACCTCTTGCATGTGGATAGGCCCCTGTCTCCATGAAAAATTCAGGAAAGCCTTTGACCTGTGCAAGCAAACAGGGACCCCAAGGTGAGGTGAAGATGTAAGGACTCCCTCCCGTCCTTGGCAAAGACGCGGTGGTCAGGGGAGTCTCTCCAAGTCCAGCTTGCTATCTTACCTTGCCCTACTCCCATTCCATGCCATACGCTCTCGCGCACTGCCTCTCCTGTCCTTAACATTCCATTCTAGACACAGTTTCAAAGTCTAAAGTTGTGTATCTGCCCTCAGCTTAGAAATCAAGCCTGAGGGTATCCTGTTTGAAGATACCGTTCCTAGAATCTCTGATGGCTTCTTCTTAAGAGACTCAGGGACTGGTAGACTTCATCTGATATGCTTTATACCACATCCTTCGGAGGTGAAGTAGGCAGCCATTTGAGGCATCTGGAAAGAGAGCATTATAAATGTCAGAAGATTTTGCAGGCCTTTGACTAGTAACACTGTTGGACAGCAAAATGCACTTACATGAAATTTTATTACCCAAGCCCTGTTGGTTATGAAATAACAATAGCAGAGCTATTTTTCATTAACTGTAACGATCGATACTGATGTGGTTTTCAGTTCGGATCCAAATAGCATAATTTGAAAAAGAGAAAAGTTAAGGTGATTATCAAAATATGAATACACCCAACCTTTTCTCTCTTGTTAAGAAAATGTATATTTAAAAGCTTAACTGGTAATTCTAAATATTTCCAATATGTGCAGAGGGAATTAATGGTTCTGTGAAAACCTTCAAGTTTACATTTCTCTGATTTTGTGTTTACCCTTTTCCCATCCATATTGCCTCAATGCAGGGACCACTGTTTATTTTTATATTTTGCATTTACTGTGTTTAGTTTTAAGCACAAAGTATAAGTAATGAGAGACTGAAAGGCCAAGGAATACCTTTTTTGTATCCTTATGACACTCTGTGAATGAGAATTGGTGAATCCTTGTTTCCACTGAGCCCAGTGTAAATATACCATCGGCAAAATGGTGGGCTTGAGGGAAACCAGTACCTCAGCTGGGGACTTG
This sequence comes from Herpailurus yagouaroundi, assembly GCF_014898765.1. Lineage (NCBI taxonomy): Eukaryota > Metazoa > Chordata > Mammalia > Carnivora > Felidae > Herpailurus > Herpailurus yagouaroundi. The sequence continues at coordinate 16,316,924 of NW_024412426.1, forward strand.
GCAATTGAAAACTTTGAAAACCCTTTTGCTTTACTTATTGTTCAATCACATCCTAAAATTTTTGAATTATTTTTTCCAAAGAGGTACTCTTTCCCTCCTGACATCTTAGATTACCGTGTTGAGGGTCAAACAATGTATTGTAACCTCCAGCATGATTCAAACTGGGCGGAAGAGATTTATTGTGAATCTTGCAAGGTAATTGACATTTAAAACTACTGAAGCACACAGGGATACTCTTGATACTCTTTTGCAAACTCTTGAACAAGTGAAAGCCAAATCATCGAATGGAAATCAGTTGTGTGAATTTAAATCCATAAATCAGAGAATTGTTCAGTTATAAGCACATCCTTTACTCCACAGCATAGAAGGTCAGGTTTTAATATGACTTTGTTTTTTTTTTAATGTTTACTTATATTTAAGAGAGAGAGAGGGAGAGAGAGAGAGAGAGAGAGAGAGAGAGAGAGCGCGAGCTGCGAGTGGGGGAGGGGCAGAGAGCGAGGGAGACGCAGACTCCAAAACAGCTCCAGGCTCCGAGCGGTCAGCATAGAGCCCGACTTGGGGCTCAAACCCACAAACCATGAGATCACCACCTGAGCTGAAGTCAGGGGCTCAACCAGCTGAGCCACCCAGGCGCCCCTAACATGACTTGACTTTAGATATTCAGACTCTGTGGGTTTAAATTTCCATGTTGTACTTTTGCTAATTTGCCATATGATCTACATTTTTCTTCTTACGGTATGCAAAAGAATTGAATGGTGCATAATAGCACTTTAACGTATTATCTATATATTTCATCTTTGTAATTAAAGATGGCAGTGGTAATAGACTTCCTATATGCATATAGGTTGGTTAAATACAGTGTTCACAGCAAGTAACCTTTCAAAAATCCTTCAGTTTGGTATATATAGTTTGCAGTCATAACTCCTGCTGGTAGGTAAGCTTTCATAGTTCAGCCCTCGTAGGCACAATTCACAGTTGTGTGGAAAAAAGTAATGTTTGAGCGTTTGTCTATCTCCCTGGGGACTTGGGGACTGGAGCCCATCAGTGAAGCCTGGGTCTGCTCAAGACCACTAGTCCCACCTGTGTGGGGCCCATTGGCCAGTGTCTGCAGGTCCGTGTGGCCCTCAACTGCTGGCTCCTCAGGTGTCTCCAAGCACCTTGTCTCTGGGAGCTCCAGGTGAGTCCTAGACACGTGGTTTTCTTTTGGGAGAAACAGCATAAAGAACCAGGTTCAGGGACAAAGGAGGCCACAGGTGTTACTGTGGAGTCCCAGCATCCAGGAAATAGAATGGACACTTTAGAGAAGTTGTATCCTGGGGAAGTAACGGCTGGGCCGAGTTAGTACAAAGCCTACGGAACATACCTATGGGAGCTTCCAGGACTGTGTTTCCACGACCGTCGCCAACTTCGTGCCAGAGGACCCATCCTTGCTCTCACTTGCTCTTCCTTGTGCATCCTCGCTCAAGTTCAGTTCAGCTGCCTACGCATCGTGTGTTACTTTGCTTGAAGCTGTCTTCACTGCACTTGTAAAGCTCAGCCACGTCTAAGGGCAGGGAAGAGCATTTCTAAGTGTGGTCATTGCCATGTGCCATCAAGGCCATCGGTTTATTATTAAGTGTCTGTGGGCATAGGAGAGCTAGATGCTTTTTCTGTCAGTCCCTTTTGCCTTCAGGTAATCGGTTATAAAAATTCATTAGCAAATTCGTTAATCAGGGTCACTTTTACATCTTCATTGTCAATTTATATTGTTTGCTTAGTTCAACTGAGGATGCCCTATCCTTCTTTTTGATCTTTAGAAAGAAATGGAAGGGCACCTGGGTGGGTCAGTCAGTAGAGCGTCCGACTTCGGCTCAGGCCATGATCACACAGTTTGTGGGTTCAAGCCCTGTGTTGACAACTCAGAGCCTGGAGCCTGCTTCAGATTCTGTGTCTCCCTCTCTCTCTCTGCCCCTACCCCACTCATGTGCGTGCACGTGCTCTCTCTCTCTCTCAAAAATAAATATTAAAAAAATTTTTTTTAGAAAGAAATGGAGGAGTTTAGTCATGTCTTGTGTTACCACAAAAGATAGAACTAGAGTGATAACAGATTCAGTCCAAAGAACTTTTCTAACAATTCAAGCCATCCATTATGGGGCAGGACTGACTTACTGGCCATACCGTCCCCTTGCCAAAGCCATTGTCTTGTACTTGGCCTCCTACTAAGAAAATGGTGGGCAGTTCGTAAAATAACAGCAAGATCCCTACAGACAAAACCTCCTCGCACTTGGGTTGTTACTGGCAGACTGATGTGCAAAAGAGGACATGGCAGGGCCCATTTGGGGGCTCTCCCAAGTGCCAAGGGAAGGTTGGTTTCTAAACCTCCCCACTTGGCACCATGGTTTGGCTGTGCCTGTCTTGCCAAGGCGCATCAGGTGCAGGTACATGGGAGTCCATTAGCCGTTTCAGTTGTTGAGCTATTCCGAGTGCTGGCCGTGCTCCCATATTCACACGGGTGTGTGTGGGGGGCTAGGATGTGTGGGAAAGAAACACTGGGTTTAGGGTTGGAAGGTAAGCTTCAGAGCCTGGCTTTATACGACGTCGGGTAATCTGCTGACCTTTTGGGAAGCTTCTCACCTCAACTGTGAAATGGATACATTCACTGCTGAGGCTTTTTAGTTTCCAAAAAATGGAGATCCACTCAGGTCTTCTCTGTAAGGGAGTTTGACTATAGTAACTCACATGGAGGTAAGGTAGACAGGAATCTTCTCCTTTTTTTAAATGTTTATTTATTTTTGGGAGAGAGACAGAGCACGAGCAGGGGAGGGGCAGAGAGAGAAGGAAACACAGAATCGGAAGCAGGCTCCAGGCTCCGAGCTGTCAGTGCAGAGCCCCACACAGGGCTTGAACCCACGAATCATAAGATCATGACCTGAGTCGAAATCGGATGCTTAACCGACTGAGCCACCCAGGCGCCCCAGCAGGAATCTTGTAATTAAAAAAAAAAAAATCCTCAAAGTAGAATTTCATGAACTCTGGAGCTGAAAGGTTGTGCAGGATCTGGGAGTCACCCCGTCAGCCCCCAGCACCCACGGCTGGTTTGTGGTTTGGCTCTTGGACGCGTCCATCTTTATCGTTCCCATTGCCATAAATTAGCTCCTTTGTCCAGCGTGCTCTGTAAATCTCATCCCCATTTTGATGCTTTTCAGTGTTTGTACTATCCATTTACTCATCAAGTCACTTCACTTGTGACCCCTTGGGACTTCTTGCACCTTGTCCCTGTCCCTGTGGCTGCCAGATTCCCTGCTTTTCCCCACCTCCCCTGACTCCTTAGGGAGACAAGCAGAGGGAAGCTAGTTACCGTAGTTCTTTTTTGTTGACAGCTTTTTTCCTCTCAAATCACCCCGTGGGAGGCTATAACCCTAACCTCTCCCATTGGCTGTGGTTACAGGAAGGTTGGCTTAGGTGGCACAGAACACGACTAGTCCTGTTCCAGGCCCAGCTCGGAACCACTTTCTTTAGCAGAGGAGAGAAGCCATGATCCCGTGATTTGCTTGTTCAATGCGACGGGCGTGCTGCAGGGGAGCCTGGGTGGCTCAGTTGCTTAAGCGCCCCACACTTTTTTTGGCTCAGTTCATGATACCAGGGTCATGGGATCAAGCCCTGCATCGGGCTTCATGCTGGGTATGGAGCCTGCTTAGGATTCTCTCTTTCTCCCTCTGCCTCGCCCCCCACCAGAAATCCCCCGAAAAAACACTACTCTAAGTACTTGCAGTATATATTACCGTATGTTTTATTCTCATCACAACACCGTGAGGTAGGGATAATTATCATCCCATTTTACAAATGAAGGGACCAAGGGCCAGAGAAGTGGAGTAACATACCTAAACTCAAACAGCTGTTAGGTTACACAGCCAGGATTTAAGTCGAAGCAGTTGGCAGAGTCCAGACTCTGTTCTCGAAGAAGCAGCAGCTCATATTCTGGCCAATCGTGGGTGCCCAGTAAGTATTTCTTGCATGTCCTTTCATCGGTTTTTGTTGTTTCGTCCACTTTTGACTGCTGAGCCTCATCTGATGCTTTTCCCCCCATTGTTGCTTCAAAACCAGTAACTCTGTGAGCACTAGGACCCACAAGCAAGGTAGAATATAGATCTTTCTTCCTGTGGCTACACCAGACAGCTAACCCCAAAAGCTCAGATTCCGTTCAGCTTGGCTACACCCACCTGCTAACCTTGGCTTCAGCCACACCGCCTCACAGCTGGCTGCGGGCTTATTGGCAGGGAAGGGAAGAGGGCAGTTAGGGACTTTTCACTCTAAAACTGTGAAAGTCATATAACAATAAATTTAGGCTTTTTCAGGTACATTCTTTCACATCTTTGCAGTTTTTAAAAACAAAAAAAAAAAACATTTTAAAAGCATTATTGACCTGTCATTGATTTAAAAGAAATCATTGACTCATTCATTCATTTAGATAGGGATTCTTTACCAGTATCTGTCAGGCGAAGGAGGTAGAAAATAAGACAACCTTTTGCTTTCAAGGAACATTTAATGATATTATTAACACTTAACATTGGAGGATGGCCTTTGGCAGAACTGGGAGGCAGGTAGAGTGTCTGCCTTCTTTTCCATTTCTTTATATTTTTTACATCCTTTTTACAGTTTTGTTCTTCTCTTTCCTGAAGCTCATGGAGACCTTAAGCTGCCCCCATGTCTCCAGACAGCAAGGAAGACAGCTAAGAGGCCACATTTTCATGATACTATTTTTTAACAACATGATGTAATACTCTGTTCAGCAATTTAGCTCACTTGATATAGAAGCCAACAAATTTTAAGTACTTAGTTCCAAAAATCTCTGAAGATCCTTTTGAAAGCGGGAGTCATAATCTCTGTGGGGTTTAAATCGATAACAAGAACTGGTGATACTCATAGTAATGAAGCTAACGTTTTTACTCGCTGGGTCCCAGGCAATGTATGGGATCACTTTCATGCATAATATCCGTCGACTCTCTAAAAATCTAGTGAAATAGATGGTAATTCTCCCACTTTTCAGATACGAACACTGAGACTTCGAGAAAGTACATCACAGATCCGAGGTCTTTATAGGTGGAGGCAGGATTCAAGGCAAACGCATCCGACCCCAGACTTCATTCTGCCGTGACCGTGCCGCTTGCTGGCTTCAGGGTCAGCCGGTTTGTTCGGTTTTCCAGGCTGTGGGATAATTTGCTTCCTCTGGCTAGCACAGTAGAGACCCTTCACTTGACGAACATTGGGAAAGCTCATAGAGAACTAGGCAAGGAAGGTGCTGTCATGATGGAGTCTTTGAGCTACATCGAAAGGCGAAGATCTGCACTGAGCAAACGGATAAAGCATCGCAGAGAAGCCTGGGGTTGACTCTGGACAGAGGTCACCGAGAAGCCAAGACTCCAGAGAAGACTATACATTCCGTATATTGAACTTCAGGGCGGGAGTTTATAGCAAGGCTTTGTTATCAGAGAGACCAGTTTAAATCCCTGTTCTACCCCTTACTACGTTTTCTAGTGTCCTTGGGCCAGTTGCTTAAAACTCTCTGAACTCACTTTCCTCATTTATGAAATGGGAATGATAATAGATTCTCCTTCTTAAAGCTGTTTTGAGGATTACATGAGATGATTCTTACTAAGCACTTCCTACAGTGCCTGGCCCGTGGGAGGTGCCCAGTAAATACGAACCAGGTAAACCCTTGGGGTGCCGGGCAAGCTGCCTGTAACCATTCCTTGCGTCGTGTGTTACTCCGGGGCCCACTACCTTAGGGAGCCGGAAAAACAGCTGGGATCATGGCAGCCCCTTGCAGGAGTCCTGGAGGAGTTGTGCTCGGGGGCAGGACTGAGGCAATTAAGGTCATCAGGGCAACAGAACGGGCCCCTCGTGAAGCCGGGATGTGGCCGTGTACATCTAGGGCATTGTTAAGCCACTTCTGTTTCACTGTTTACAGGGTTTCCTAGCAGCTATCCTATGGTTTGGGAGGACGATCCCAGCTCCAAATCCCCTGGAAGAACTTCACTAATTTATTTATTTATTTTATCAAACCAAATGATGTCATCATGGGAATTTCTGTTCTGCTGAGGTATCTAAGAGTGTTGTTACTCACGTTCACGACGGGGAAGAGAAGGCATGGACTGATGGGAGACGTTTGTGGCCAGCACTGGTGAAAAGGCTCAGGGTTCTTTGTTGTTTTTAAATTTTTTTTTTTAACATTTATTTATTTTTGAGAGACAGAGAGAGACAGAGCATGAGCAGGGGAGGGGCAGAGAGAGAGAGGGAGACACAGAATCCAAAGCAGGCTCTGAGCTGTCAGCACAGAGCCTGATGCGGGGCTCGAACTCGCAAACCGCGAGTTCATGACCTGAGTCGAAGTCGGACGCTTAACCGACTGAGCCACCCAGGCTCCCCAAGGCTCAGGGTTCTTAATCTGAAGGCTGTCATCTTTCCTCCAGCTCATGCTGCCTTCTTCTTGCCTTCTGTCCATGTCTAAAGTTTTGTGATTCTTTCACTGACCCGAAATTTGCCTTTAAATCTGACCTCAAGCCTACACTCAATGGGTGGTTGGTGGGGACAGAGTAGCTTTGGGTATAGTGGATGTAGGCAGCCATGTGCCCAGAGACAGAAGCCTGCGTGGGCAATGGCAGGAAATCAGGCCACGGGTCTGTAAAGTGCCAGATGATAAACACTTTCAGCTTTGCAGGCTGTTTGAACTCTGGTACAACTACCCAACTCTTGCCATTTTATAGTGCCAAAGTAGCCATATGCAATAAGTAAATGGATAAACGTGGCTGTGTTCTAATAAAGCTTTATTTACCAAATAGGCAGCGGGCACCATTTGGCCTAGAGGCCATAGTCGGCTGATCCCCATCTAGTACATTCTCTTTTGTCTACAGCGTGTGAACAGAGACTGAAATCTTAACAACTTAGTGGAAGTGTTAGGGTACCATTTGCAGAGTGAAAGATAATAGTTTGCTCATTTTAGTCAGACTCCTATAGATTGATTATAATTGTCACTTAAGGCAGACATTGACAGAGATCGTTCTTGCTACAAATTCAAGGCACAAATTCAGGTGAGATACAAGCATATTAGCCTCTCCTGAGAGGTATTGATGGGTTTAGTGAAGACAAAGTTGATGAAAACAAAATATGCTTAGACTTGACAAGGGAATTATCAACAAGGTATGGGTTAGGAAATATGCATTTTTTTTTCCTTCCCTGTGAGGCTGATGGCTCCTGCTTGGTTTCGATTTTGACATACACAGTAGACTTTTGTGAAATGTTTAGATAGGTTACAACAGCCCCTTATACAGAAACACCTAATGTTGGTGGACATGCACGCAGAGAAGTATATTACGCTTCCAGATAGGTCATGATACATTTGGTCTGTGATACATAAGGACTTTACATTTATTTATTTTTGAGAAACGGAGTGAGACAAAGCGTGAGTGGTGGAGGGGCAGAGAGAGGAAACACAGAATCTGAAGCATCCTCCGGGCTCTGAGCAAGCGGTCAGCACGGAGCCTGATGCGGGGCTTGAACCCACAAACTGTGAGATCATGACCTGAGCCGAAGTCGGACGCTCAACCGACTGAGCCACCCAGGTGCCCCGATACTTAAGGACTTTAAGAGTTAGTGGTGGCTGTCTGCCTTGCTTATAAATAAGGCTGAAGGTGGACGAGGCATTTTGAGAGACCTCACCTCATAAAATCGCCTTATCGCATACCCTGTCAAGTATGAGCCCAGGTTCATTGGAAGTCTTGCCTGCATGAGAGGCTGATGTCAGTAGCTCTCCTCCAGATTGCACAGGAGTCTCCGTGGTACATCTGAGGAGGTCGGGAGCTTCCTGCTGCTGCCTTGCTATTTATGATTCTCCTGATACCTCTGTCACTGCTGCTGACATCCACGAATAGCAAGAGATGAGTCAAATAGCCTTCTAACTTGGGCGAATCAGATGCTCAGTTAATTGATATATTGAACTGTGGCTGACAGCAGTGAGTGCCTCATGGAGAAGTATCTGGGCCTTCTGGGCTTGGCTCCCAGTCCCGAAATTTGCTTAGGGTGAACTTAAGGGGACTTCTGCAGCCCCCTAAAGCACCATGGCCATAGGAGATCCCTAAGAGATCAGACAGCAGGTGTTTGTTAAAGGGCTCAGCCTTTTGTTTCCTCCCTTCCTGTATTCTGTCTGAGCAAGAAGGTGGAAGAATTTGGGACTGAGACGCATAGCATTTGGGATGTAGAGGAGTGAGTGTGTCAGAACTTGACCTGTCTGGGCCTCGGACACATTCTTACGAGGTAAGGTAAGCCACCCTACAAACAAACACAGGAGGGCTCTGCCTCCCAACGGTGATGTTGAAGCATCCCAGTTTGATTCTTTTTATTCCCTAAATGATGTGGCGTGTACACGCGCAGGTCACCATCCCTGGGCTTTCAGCTGGCCGCCTCGGGGGCTCTGCTGACCAGAGCACGCGGCCTCGGCACCTGAGAGTTCCAACCTGTCCAGGACACAGCCACCATCCTTGGACCCTGCCTGCGGTTGGAACAGGCAGCACCAGCGTGTCCCCGCTGGGGCTCTGCCCGGAACTCCCAGAACAGAGTGACGCCATCAGGCTGTGTTCCCCTAGACGGCATTTTCTCTTCTTCCCTCAACAGTGATACATGCTGGGCTGGGGAGACCAGGGGACCATTGAATTAGAAATCAGGAGGCTTTGCTTATGGGCCTTTTCCCCACAAAAGTCTGTGAAACTGCAGGCATATGTCTTCACCTGTCAGAAGCCTATTCTCATCTGCACATGAGTGTTCTTAAAACTTTAGGCATTCGGATTGTGCCATGGTTGTTTTTTTTTTTTTTTGTTTTGTTTTTTTAAATCTGCCTTGGTATTTTCTGAATATTTTTATTTACATTGACTGGCTTTTCCAGTTTGAACTTATTTTTGCCTTAGATGAAAAGGCCAGCAAAACCAGGGGTTTGATGTTATCGTTAATGATATCGGCACAGGTTAGGAAAAATATTATTTTATAAAAGAATGAAATGGAAACATCCCCTACTTTTGCCAGCCATTGGCATGGTGCCAACTAGGAGCACATGGATGGGCTGTGAGCACTCTGCCTTGGGAATCCCAAACTGGATGACCTTGTAAGTTGCTTCCAGCTCTGGCATTCCAGGAGTATGAAAGTGAAGGGCATATGGGACACTAGCGACCCCAGTTAAAACAGACTTCAGAGTAACATACAGAGAAACTGTATTCTGCTCCCTGCAGCAACTCTATTTTTCTTTTTCCCATTTACGAACGTGGGATGATGGTCTACGGGGAAAATGGCGGGCTTGTCTGCCTGTAGGTTGGGTTGAATGGAAGTGGTTCTGCCCAGGGAGAGAGCTGTCACTTCCCGCTGTGCTGACCTGTCGAAAGGAGTTTGGTGGCTGGGAGCCTTTTCCCGTGGGCCGGTGGGGCCTGTCCTCAGGATTTGCTGAGCCGCTAGCCCAGGGCCTCTTGTGCTCAGCCAGCCGTCCTCACAGTCTCCCACGGAGTCTGCCTGGACACACCCCCACCTTTGCCTCAGGGAGTACACTGGGAGCCTCCTGATGTCGGCCTCAGAGTGGAGTGGCTCCTGGACCACGGGAGGGAGCACATCGTGGGAAATGAAAGACCACAACCTTCTGCTTGGGGGATTTGGTGCATCTTGGACTCACCTCCGGAGCACTTGGAGTCCTCAAAGAGGACATTTCTCCTTCTACCCAGAATGACTGTGATGAAACCAGAGGCGGAGTGATTGTGGCAAGCACAACCGAGCCGGTGGTTTTATATTTCTTACTCCCCTGACGGCCTCAGTGGCCCTGTGTGCTCTCTTCTCAGGACAGCACTTGTAAGTCTGCTTTGGAAGGAAAATTCCTGATAGGATAGTGGGTTCTGCCCTGCCAAATAACAGGACACCTCCCAGACTTCCCTTCCGGGAGAGCTCTCCTGGTTCTCAGGACTGCATCTGGACAAGGTCGAGGACAAGTCAGTGCCACCTCTCTCGGTAATGACAGGCCGTCTTCGGTCTTTAAGGCACTGGAGACCCTGCTGTCTTTCTCATCCCTGCTTCCTCTTCCACATGCCCTTTGTGAGTTCCTTTGCCTCTTTGATCAAACTTGCATCTGATGTTCATTTTCACCTGATTTCATCTAATGAAAAAAATTGAAGTGGGAAGTGGGCCGTGTAACCATTCCTGTGTGGGACTGTGAGTGTGTTCAAAGGGCTGCGTTTGCCTCCAGAATTTTTTTACCAGCGTCTATGTCAAAGGCTGCCTTATCCAGTTAATATCCTTCCACGTCACTAGGGTCGCAGAGAAAGAAGAGTGAGAAGGAGGAAAGTAGTTCTTTCGCTTGAGAATCATCTACACAAATAGTGCATTTTATTATTTGGGGAGAGAAGGATCTGTCTTCCTACTCATTCTTATTGCCCGGGATGCCCTTTTCTGTACCCTCTTACTCACTGCTGCTGCACCTGCCATGGCTGTGTCTTCCTGGGTCCCTCCTTCCCCTCCATGTGTATGCGTTCAAATCCTACCTCTCTTTCGGGTCCCATTTCAAATGTGGCCACCTCTCTGCATCATTCAGCTGGAGACCATTCCTCCCCCTTGGTCTCCTATGGCCGGGCGAACAGGAAAGGCTTCTTTGAGCCTTTCTTATGGCTGGTGTCTGTTTCCATCCAAAGGCAATTTTGATGAATCTTGTCTTCCCTACCAGACTCCAGGATCCTAAATGGCAGGATCTGGTTTTGAGTCTGATTCATCTTTATATTTCTTACAGCTACCAACCCGACGCTTCACACAAGGAATGTCCCCCAGTTGGTGTTTGTGAAATGAGTAGAATTTGTTTGTATCATGTTTTTGTTTTTTTTTTTTTTTTTTCACTTGGTCCTTATAACTGTCTCTGTCTCCAGCCTTGGCCTCTCCTACCAGCTTCTGACTTACATATCTGCTTGGGTGTCCCACATGCATTGTGAGCAATGTTTCCCCACCCACCCTGTCCTCCCCTTGTGCCTCCTGTGGTGACAGGACCACCAACACCATCACCCAGGCTAGACCCCCTTTCCTCCCCCTTCTCATTCATTCAGTCCAGCACCACATTCTGCTCATTTTAGTTTCCAGATGCCACTGGAATCCTTCTGTACTTGTCCCCTCTACTGCCGCTGGTAGGACAGCCTCCTTCCCCAAATCCCCCCCTACCCCGCCCCCTCCTCTCACCAGATTGCTACAGGCGATTTCCACCTGTTCACACTGCCTTCTCACTTGCTCCCCTCAAAAACTTCCCTCTTTCGGGGCTTCTGGTTGGCTCAGTCAGTTAAGCATCCAATTCTTGGTTTCGGCTCAGGTCATGATCTCATGGTTCATGAGTTAGAGCCCCACATCAGGTTCTGTGCTCACAGTGCAGAGACTGCTTGGAATTCTCTCTCTCTCTCTCTCTCTCTCTCTCTCTTTCTCTCTCTCTCTCTCTCTGCCCCTCCCCCACTGTCCCTCAAAATAAATAAGTAAACCTAAACAAAAAACTCCCCTCCCATTGCCACCAGGCTGTCCTTAGCAAAGTGCGGCTTGCACGGTATCATCTTGCTCACAGAACACCTGAAGTAATTCCCTTCGCTCTGAAAGGTCACTTCCCAGCTAACCTTTTCATGGCCTGACCCTCATCTCGTCTCCTCGGTTTCCACTCTGTCCTAGCCACACTGACCAACTTGGTCATGGTGCCTGGAAGTCCCTTGCTGTGTCATACTTCTGTGATTTCACGCGTGTTTTACTTTCGGCTTACAATGTCTTTCCTCTCCTCTGAGTGGGGTTGCTTCTAACTACTGGCTTTAAAATTCGCCCGTGAGTTCCCTGGAAAATGCTCTGACCCCTTTCCCTCTAGGCAGGGTTGAGTGATGCTCTGCAGTCCCCAACACGCCTTCTGCCACGGACCTCATCGTCCTCTGTGCGTGCGGCTGTCTCCCTGAGCATGAACTTCTTGCTTGGGGGCGGGGAGGGGGTGAAGGTGAGGAGTTCCGCTTCTCTGCGTCCTAGCGGAGCCTCTGGTCTTTGCTAGGAGGCCAAGAGGGACTTTGGGAATGAACGGCCAACCCCATGAAGAAGGCTGAGCAAATCTGACAGACAGACAGCTGAGGCTCAAAGGTCCGAGGGCTGAATGACCTGGTAAGTGGCGCCATTGGGAACAGAAGCTGGTTGCTGGTCAGCTCGCCTTCCCTCGTCTTGCAAGACCTTTGGTGGAATGTTCTACTCAGGTCTCCTCTCTGATGGTTGTGGCTCCCTCCTCTCCGCTAAACCGTCACCTCCCCTCTTCCCTTCACGTAATCATGGAACAGGAAGCCCAGGGAAGACTACCGTACCCACCAGAGCTGGCTAGTCACAAGGCCATCTCTATCCATCTATTCGTCCGTCATCGTCTATGGAATGTTTTAAAATCGTTTTTTAATTGATACTGAGCAAAATCACTGTGAGATATTTTCAGAGTGAAGACTTCGGTTTTGAGTGTTCCAGGGCATGGGTGAAGGACTGGGGTAGTACCCACTAGTGTTATAAATTTAGAGGGCCCCTCCCAGGACCTGAAGACAGGACAGTCCCTGACCCAGCCTCTGGACAAAGCAAACGGCTCGCCTTTCATATCCTCGGTGGCTGCGTTCACACCTCTGCAGTTCTCGGCCACGGTGCCGGGTCCCCATCAGTTGTGAACTGTGGCAGCTGAATCTGATGCTGATAATAGTCACAGTGTCAGGATTTGTAAGTGGTTTCCTTTTCTCCATTAGAATAGAGTCTGCATTATAAGTGCCCGATAAAAAAAGTCGTTCTCACTCAGCTTGCATTCTGGTCTGGTTTCTTGACCCAGAGGAAACTTCGCTGGGGTTACAGCCGGCACTGGGTGTGCCTGTGGGGTCTACCCAGTTTGTAGCCCGCATTTGTCATGGTGTGGTGGCAGAGAAGACCGTTGAGAACGGCCGGTCCTGACAGTGTGTGGCCCTCTGCTAAGGCAGATGCAGTTTCTGCACTACAGAACGGAGTTAGCGAGAACTCCTACATCCTACCTGCAGTCACTCTCTAGAAGCGGAAAGATAAATGCAAATATATGTGCATACATAAATACAGATAATGCATATATTAATGAAAACAAAAAGTAAAGCTTTGGTTTCCAGGAGAGAGGACTTTCTTCACACCCTTCCCTTTGTAAAGCACGTAGCAGAGGTTTTCCTATATTAGGTGCTAATAGATGTCTTATAACTGCACTTAATGTGCTGATCATTTTGCAGTATATACAAATATCAGGTCATCATGTTGTACACCTGGAACTAACGTAATGTCATATGTCAGTTATATCTCAATCATAAGGAAAAAATGTGGTGACGAATTTCTTTAACCTCTCTGGTGACGAGACGCGATTCATGCGGATTTTTGTGGAGTACAGCAAGTACAGGCCAGTTAGTTTTTCTAGAGGAAAAATGGCTGTCGGTTTACGTGAGGCCCCTGCCATCTCATAGCAGCTTTGCTGATGGCACAAAAAGGTACAAGTCAGAACAAGGTTGGATAAATGGAAGCCATCGTGCTTTCTGGAAGCACAGCTAACATCTTCTGGATGACACGTCTGTAGCATGGACCTCCGATCTGAACCACCCACCCTCGTGGGTGAGGATGCTGATGTCCTACAGGAGCTGACTTCTTCCTGGGTGGCTCTGCGCTGAGGGGACCTCTCAGCACTGGCCAGGGAGCCAGCAGAGAGGAGTGAAGATGGGCTCCCCGATGGAGGCCTTAAGTCTGAGTTGACAGACAGCAGGAAAGTCATGTACTGTGTGCTGTATCAACCTGGCCAAGCCAGCCTCACTTTAATTAATCAAGCAGTGCACTGTCCATGCTGAGAATGGGGCTGTGGAAAGTTTTTAAAGTGGGGTCTCTGCCTGCATGTGTAGTCAGAGCTATGATACGGGACATAGCAGAATTAGGGATTAAAGATTAATTAAGGAATGCCCACATATGCTTTCAGAGTGGGGACAAAACATGTCCTAGGATCGTAGAAATCAAACCCATTTTTGGGAAGGAGAGAAACTTCTGGTGGGGTCCGTGGCTGGGGTAAGGGGCTTAGGCAAAGGGAAGGTGAGGGAGGGCAGGTCAGGGGAGGGAGAGGGCAAAGGCTCTGGGATAGGCAATAGGCATGGGCGTGTGTCCTCTCTCTCCCTCCCTCTCCCACTTACTCCTTTCAACCCACCTTTCTCTCTCCCTCCCTCCCTCCCTCCCTCCCTCTCCCTTACAATAACACTGAATCTTAAAAATAGAAAAAATAAATCACCTCTATTAAAAAGTAGAAAAATAAAATCCCATGAACGCGGTGATCTGAATTAAATCATAATGGTGCCGCTGGTTGGCTGGGAATGGCCCTCCTGGGGTCAGCAGCACATGCCCGCCCCAGGTACAGAATAATGTCTTGTCTGGAAAGATGATGTCTGTCTCGTCAGTTGCCTTGGAAGCAAGAACCCCTGACTATCTTTGTATCATGAGAGTGTCTCTGGCCAGAGCAGGCTGACCTGTGGATTCACACTACATGATCCAGCCACTGATCAGTAAATCAAAACTATAGCAGAGTTGGGCCTTTTGTCACTTGCCACAGGGTTGGGGGGGGGGTGACGGGCAGAGGGGTGAGCTGGGACTCAGCTTCCAGCTTCCCTCTGCTTGGGCCCATCTTTGGCTGGTGAACACTGGGCCTGTGCCCAACGACCTGGTAGAGGTGACTAGTTTCCACCCAGGAACAAAGTGAGCCACGGACCAGCTAGTGAAGAAATCGAGTTACAGGTGTCCAGTTCTGTACTCAGCCTCATCACCTCCCCGTCAGAAGCCAAATTTAAGAGAGAAATCCTGGAAAACCAGAGGAACAAAGCTGACATCACGCGGCGATGGGTGGGTGGGATGCCAGGGAGGGAGGAGGCAGAGCAGGGCAATTTTGTTTTTTAATTAACGATGGGGAGGATTTGAAGACTTGACAATGGCTTTGCCTGCAAAAATATAATTAGCCAAAGACCATGTGCTGCTGATGTTGGAGGTGGTAGTTGAAGGAAGCCTGCCCTAATGAGGACGTCAGTGCCTCACTCAGAGATTGTCTTCCCAAACCAGGCCTCTTCTCCAGATTCTGTGCTTGATTAGTTCCAGAGAAAAATTGAATTATAATAATTTTTTTAAGAAGCAGAAATAAGAGCCACAGCACTTAGCGCATGGCCCAAGAGGAGACTCTTTTGACTGTCAGTCTTCCCTCTCCCTCCCCTCTTTGATATCAGACAAAGCTTGTTGGCAAGAGTGAAGGGCTTGGAAGATATCTTGGCATAGGATACGCTAATTGCGTTTGTACGTCAGCATCTCTGCTGTCCTTAATTCCTTCGCCTGCTCCCTTTGCTACAGTTCTTCAGCTTTAATATGCATCTTACTTGGATGCCAAGATTGAGTCACAGCTGGAGTGTTACAAGAGCTGTGGCCACGAGTGCCCGTTGTTCTCATCAGCCTTGTGGGTGAAGTACGTTACAAGTGAGAGATCCTTTATGAGCAGAAAGCTGTGTGTGAGAGTTTTGCTGACTTCTGTATTTGACTAGCTTTGAATGACTTGCATTGGGAGTGACCGTTATCATCCTTTGAGTTTTAATGCAAGACATGACCTGCAGGGCTTTCTCTTACCTTCTCCAGGTCTGTTGGCCAGCCAACTTGTAGGTGACCCGACTGCGATGCTGCTCCTGGCTTCCTTGAAAGTGTTCAAGTCTGACACTTTCTTCCAAGTCTGTTTTCTACATGTGCTGTTATATTATGGAAAACATCCACTGCTCCTCTTAGGTTTCTGATTCCAGACTAAGGGCTTCAGGTGGCAGAGGGACCTAAGTCTGTGTGCACGTATGGCAGACTGTTCTCAAGGAAATGCTGGAACATCTGTACCTTGCAACCCTTAAGACGGCTGATTTCACTTAGAAAATATCCACCCAAGGGGCGCCTGGGTGGTTCAGTCGGTTAAGTGTCTGACTTTGGCCTAGGTCACAATCTCGCGATTCGTGAGTTCAAGCCCCGCGTCGGGCTCTGTGCTGACAGCTCAGAGCCTGGAGCCTGATTCAGATTCTGTGTCTCCCTCTCTCTCTCTGCCCCTCCCCTGCTCATGCTCTCTCTCTGTCTCTCAAAAATAAATAAATGTTAAAAAAAATTAAAAAGAAAGAAAACATCCACCCAAGAATAGGTATCTCCAATAGATTTCCCTTGCCTGTGTCAGAACGACACAATAGATGATCACAATAGATTTCCCTTGCCTGGTAAATACGGCCACCGTTGGCACAATTAAATTACTGCTTGAAATGATGCATTTGGTTAACCCTGTGATCAAGCTTAACTGAAGAAGATTGGGGGCATCCAGGACATCTACCACAATGCAGACATTTGGGAATCCTTACTTGTATAATCCTAAGAGTTATGTGTAGGTGCAAGGCCATTCAGGGCTTAATTTAGAAAAGATGGAGGTTAGGGAATTGGGGCCCTGGCCCAGGCCCAGATGGTGGGCCCCTTTCTACTCAGCCAGGTCATAGAACATCATTAAGACCAGTGGTTGAGTCTTGATTTGGCTTTGTACTAACTACCACACGAACCTGAGCAAGTGACTTAACCCCTCTAATCTGTTTTCTCATCTAAGAATGGAAACAGTAATTTCTGCTACTTATATTCATTGGTAGGATTAAATAAAATAATGAATGTAATTCACCGTGTGCTGTGTTTGGCACACGGTAAATACTTTACACATGGTAGTTATTATTCCTTCTTCATTGCTTCGATACCGTAGGAATAAGGCAGTGTGTCCATAGAATTACAAAATAAGACAGGAATTTAGTAGGGGGGCGTGGATTAAGCATGTGTAATGGGATTGCTGTAGATGCCGAGAAATGCTTTCATAGTGATTTGTAGCCTTTGAGATCTTCACAAAACTAACCCTCAGCTTGGTAGGTTTGTCACCTCTCCTAGTACGGACACTGCACCATTGGAGATTCCACTGAGAGGAATCTCCTGGGCAGAGCTCCTGAGTATCTGACTAGACCCTAGCACACCAGACCTCACGGCAATTATGATCAAGTTGTACCTTCCTGCGTGGGACAGGAATATGATCAAGGCCCACACCCTATGTGTTGGGTCTTCTACCTAGCCTGTGACTAGCAGGTATCTCTGAAGAGCACAGCCTTTAACGATCCGTCTCAGCTTGTTTTTTGTTTTTTGTTTGTTTGTTTGTTTTCCGGAGAGGAAACAGAGCTTTTAAGTCTTCACTGGTTCAGAAAGTGATATGTACCAAATTCAGGGAAATTTTGCCATCTCGAATCTCTCCACCCTGCTATACCCCACTTTTTTTTTTTTCAGCTGAAGTCATTGGAGTCTTGACAGGTACCTTGCATACGGTCTGCCCTCAGTGACTAGTCATTAATGTTGTTCATTTGCTCGCCCCCAGCTGCTGCCCACAGAGCTATTAGGTCTTTGAGACCTCTCACCTCCCCTTGGGCTGGGCTGCCTGACTTTTGGGAGATGAGAGGAAGAGGGGTTTAACAACTCCATTATATTTAGAGAGAAAGAGGGTTAAAGTCTAATGGTCATTAGCATATCCTGTGCCAGCTGCCTCTTCTGTTACTTGTACAATAATTCCCTTAATGTTTGGTCCTAATGGAGCAGATTATTGTTATTATTTTATTTCATCAAGATCACCTACTGCATAAAAACAAAGAGGAAAGGAGGAAAGGAACGTGGCCAAGAATAAGCATTGAGCATTATCCAGCTGGAGATATTTATTTATTGGCTTCATGCTTGGCTTGTGAAGTTTTGAAGGGCTGGTGCACATAGCCCATGGAGGGAGCCTGTCTCACGCAGCTCTGCCCACGGGTTGCGGAGACAGCGACCTGGAGTGCTTTTGCTTCTCTCTGGACCCTTTTATCTCCCAGCCTGCCTCTCGTGCACAGTACACGCATTTGTGCACGTGCACGCACGCACATACCCACATACACGGGTTACATGTGGGGCCAGCCTCTTAACACAACACTGATTGGGGGGTCCCATCCACAGTGTCTGACAAGGCAGCATCACCTCTTAGAATATTGCCCCGTCTACATCTAGAGGGATGGGAGGACCTCGGCTTTGCCCAGTGTCCTGATTCCTCCATGCTCTCCCACTCTGCTGAGATCTAGGCAGGTCTTTGGAGTCAGGGGACCCGTTAGGCTAGCCTTGGACCGGGAACACCCTGCATACAGCAAGCTGCTTCTGGCCCCCCCGCCGCTGCCTCACCCGGCTGCACCTGGCTTTGGCATTCTCATTAAGGCAAACAACAGGCGCCTGGTGCCGCTGAAGATCCGAGAGCTCTGAGCTCCTTATGAACAAATGCACTCCTTCGTTTGCTTTGGGACAGCAAAGTTAAGGTTCTGAGGCAAGAAAAAATCCCAAGAACCAAAAAAGCAGCTCTATAAAAAGAACCTGAAAGAGGACAACTTGAAATAGCCCGGGCTGACTCCAGCACGCTAGCCTCCAGCCACTTTCCCTAGAGGGCTTCAGGCTCTCATTAATGAACCTCCTGAAGGCTCATAAAGAAATGGATGACAAACTTCCTGGATTAAAGAAGAAGAATAGTGAGCAAATCTAACCGAATTAAAACTTTGGACCTGGGAAAAGCCAACAAATAAAAAATAAAAAGCTAGCAAGCTGAGTCTCCTCCGGAGAAGAACTTTATTCACAGTGTCTTCAGATTGGAAGAGCCTTCAGATGTCAACCTGCCTAATCTGGAAGACTCTTAGTCTTAGGGATTGTCTCTTGCTTATGGAAGGCTGTCTGTTTGGTCCCCGTCTCTACCTCCCCAAATGGCGTTTTAATGAGGGAAGGTCTTGGAAGGCCTTCTATTTTTTCCCTTAGCTTTGGGTTCTTGCACCCGGAAGCATGGGGAAGGGGTCCTAAAGCATTTGATAGCAGCCAGCTAACATAGTATCCTGCCCTAGTGAGAGGCTAACCAGGCAGGGCAGCTCTGTCCCCCACGTGGGATGTGCAATTCACGTCAGAAGCCCCAGAGGACATATTGAGGCCTCTTAATTAACGTGGTGGCCCGTGGCAACTGGAAAGCATTTCCACACGATTAAAGACTTCGGAAAACCCCCAAGGGGAGGTAATGTTCCTAATAATTTATAAATTGAACTCACTACTTAATATGCTTAACATGTTTCTCTCGTCTTCCATTTGGGAAAGAGATGGGCAGGGGATAATGGATTTCTGTTCGCCAGCCACCACAGGAAAGAGAATCTTCAAGAAGAACAAACCAAGGGGCTTTCTCTTCTAGTTTAGGTGACTCCTCCTGGCAGTAAATGGATCCTCGAGGTCAAGAACATGTTACCACAATTTTGATGACATCATCTAATTTTCAAAGGCCTTATTGTGCCTTTGGGGCTTCCTATCAGGGGCTCCATTGGGCTAGCTAGGGTTGATGGCCCACCTCTGAAGGATCAGTTCCATGATTGCTGTGGTCTGTAGTTACTGGCTTTCCTGCACAGGAAGAGCTCAAAGACATTTTCTCCACCAGTTTAGAGCTATTTCCAGTTTGACAGGGATCAGTGTTAACAATCAGGAAGTTTTCAAGTTGGAAGAGCCCATTCATTTCTGTCAGTCGCTTCATTTGCTAGATGAAAGCCTGGGGAGGGCGCAGAGGAGTTAACACAGCTTGCCCAGAGCCCTTCTGCCGGTTGGCCCTGGGGTTTTACTGGTGACCTCCGTGTTCTTAGTAAATGAGGTCCAGTTTTGCTCAGAAGCACAGGGTCAGACAAGACCTTGCAAAGTCATCTCTGTACCTCATCTGTTTGCTGCCCCTGGAACACTTGGATCTAGATTCGAGTATGGCCGGTGATGCCATGCAGACTTGCACGGTTTTCTCCTGTTGGTCTGTCTCCTTTGAAAGCCAGAGATAGATGTACGTGATCACTGTCATATATGAGAGAGGCCCTTTGCCCCAACAACCCTTGGGCATTGTCAGTGGGAGAAAATAAGAGACATGGACCACCAAACTTGTCTATTTCATTTTGATTTTCTAACCACCATTTAATTCCTTTAGGAATATAATTTGAATTCCGTGTGTCCAGTTGCCTTGAGGGACAATTAATTATGTCTCCGACTCACTCTTCTGGTTACTCCTAGGGTGAAACGGAGCTTTGAAATGTGAGTTGATTGATTGGCTGCAGTCCCTTGACAGATGGTAGCTGGACACATAATCTCAGCTTTTCCATTTCTCTGCCAAGGGTTCACAAAACCCAAGTGACTCCTAAACTTTAGTGACATTTGATAGATGGAGATTCTTTATTCTGGGATTTACTGATCATATGACATTGGTACCAGATAAGGGAAGGACTCCACTGGCCCCTGACGTGTTCCCTAGGGTACTACCTCCAGTCCGAGATATCTTTACCTACCCCAGTTTCTTCTGTTATGAGGAGCAGTGACGTTTCCCAGCCCTGGTGAGCTGTTCTCATCTTCCTTTTGTGCCTGAGTTTACCTTTAAAAGCCAAATTATAGGGACTGTTTCCTCTAACTTGAATGTGAAGCCCACGAGCTCAGGAACTATACCTGTATTTTTCACTGCAGTATCTCCATCCCTGTGACCAGTAGACAAATGCCTTGCTGAAGTAAGTAAAAACTTGTTGAATGATTGAGTAATGAAATGAAGGGATGAGTTACATAGCAATTGTATAAAGCTTTGCTTGCAAGCACATAGAAGATGTCTATATTGAAATACATGCACAGTTGACCTCTTCTCCCTCCCTCCCTCCCTCCCTTCCTTCCTTCTTTAGTTATTGAACACCTTTGTGCCATGCACTGTGCTTGGCCCCAGAGCTTAGTGGCCCCTGCTCATGAAGTCTGTACTCCAGTAGATGAGCTGGACAGGAAAACCAAAGGAAAGATGCTTGTGGTCGGAGTTATGTGGAGGCTTCCGTGGGCAGTTTAGTGAGACTAGGGAAGAATCGGCTGAGGCTGTGTCACTGAAATGACTTGGAAGGGCAAGTAGGAGTGAGCTCAGGGTGGGAGGTGCGACGTAGACCCAGGATGAACACACAGGTCAGATAATGAGACAGTCTGGGGTTAGCCTGCATGATTGGGATGAGCATAAACGGAGATCTGCCTAGAACGTTCTGTCCCTGGGCAATCATCATCAGTGTTATGTACAACGTTGTTACACAAAGGTTTCAAAATCTGTAAGGGATCTGACCAACATCATACTGTTCTCTCAGGTAAGTGCTGAAAAATGTCAGTGTCATAATAAAATAAAAGCTGGTTTCATTTTTTTGATCTCTATTAAAGCCAGGAGAAATGATTTATTGATTTCTAAAGAAAACATATTTTTAAATGCCACTGTTTTTGCATGCAACTTGTTAACGGATGTGGAGTTCTCATCTACCCCAAACATGCTTCTAGTTATAAAATGTTAATAGTTTTGAGAAAAATCAATAGAATAATCAGAAAACTCATGAAAAGATGAATAAAGAGCAAAAACAGTTTCATATCTTGCAGTAATTGTTATTTTTTCTCGAATGTTCAGAGTTTGCAACTTGTTACCTGTCATTGGGTCCAGATGTACCTTAATGCTTTTGCCTTGTTTCGCTTCGTTTTGCATACCATGAAAATTGAAGCTAACACACATAAATGAAGAATACCCTCTGAGCACAGCTAAGGTGATACAGAAATGCAAAGCCAGGAGCTCATGTGTGAATTCCTCCTGCATGCTTTCTGTAAAGCCTCGTGTGATGACGTCGCCATTAGGACGTCTTGTCTGGGATCAAATGGATGGAGGAAGTTTGTTCCTCCCACTGAATTTTATCATCAGACAAGATGTGTGCAGCTTGCCTTTCCCTTTTTGACTTGGTTACCAGGAAGCTCCTCGCTGTAGCTCCTGGTTCGGGCACTCTTTCCATTTCATCTGCCACCTCTTTGTTCTGTTAGATCCCTTGAAAGAAAAATTTTAGAGCAGCTCCGACTTAAATCGAAAATGCTTAAAATTCTCTGTGGAAATTGGTTGAAAATAATGCTAAAAGCAAAAACTATGGTTTATCACAGGAATGCAAAAACGATCGAACGTGAGCACTGGATTTCCATGTCATCACTGTAGAAGGAAAGTTATCAAGGTGGCTATATCCATGGCTTCTCCTAGTATAGTGGAGGGTCTCTACATTTTTCCCTACCCAGGACCTTCTTACTGGATAGAGCAGATAAGCAGTTCAGAGGAATTTGTGTATAGTGACTTTACAAATTATTATTATGACAAAATGTTTTTATTATATATTCATAGCATATAACATTATTTTTGTGATTATTTATGTATGAATCCACGATTAGTAAGTCCTTGCTAAGGGTTGTGACATCTGCCACCAATTTGGGTTGTAGAAGCAGAGAAACCTTACCACAACTTGAATACCTTACGTCGACAGTCCCTTTTCATGTCTATGCCGAGCCTCACCTAGTGGCTGACGCCCATTACTAATAACCGATTAAGAAAAACCCAAGGTTGTTAGGATCACTGACTCTAAGCAGGGGAAGCATTTCAATAAAGCAAGGTTAGATATGCTAATTACACTGGCTTAGCCAATCAGAAACTTGTGTTCTAGCTCCCTATAAGTTATTATTTAAAACAAATAAATACTACTTGGCAGTGAGAAAGAATGAAATCCTGCCGTGTGCAGCAACGTGCATGGAACTGGAGGGTATTATGCTAAACGAAGTAAGTCAGAGAAAGGCAGATATCATGCTTGCCTCATATGTAGAACTTGAGAAACTTACCAGAAGACCATGGGGGAAAGGAAGGGAAAAAAAATAGTTACAAACAGAGAGGGAGGAAGGCAAACCATAAGAGACTCTTAGATACAGAGAACAAACTGAAGGTTGATGGGGGGAAGGTTGATGGGGTGGGGGGGAGACGGGAAAATGGGTGATGGGCATTGAGGAGGGCACTTGAGCACTGGGTGTTGTATGTAAGCGATGAATCATGGGAATCTACCCCCAAAACCAAGAGCACACTGTATACATTGTATGTTAGCCAACTGGACAGTAAATTGTCTTTAAAAAATAAAAATAAATAAAAAATACTTAAAAAATAAAAATGTATGCATTATATTTAATTAAATAAATAAGTAAATATATAATATTCCAAATGGAGTGTCTAGAGCCACACCTGGTAAAAGGAATGTTATTTATTTATTTATTTTTATTTTAGAGACAAAACGTGAGCGGGGGAGAGGGGCAGAGGGAGAGAGAGAGAGAGAGAGAGAGAGAGAGAGAGAGAGAAAGAGAGAATCTCAAGCAGGCTCCATGCACAGCCCCGACACGGGGCTCGATCTCACGACCCTGGGATCATAACCTCAGCCACAGTCAGGAGTCAGAAGCTCAACCAACTGAGCCACCCCGGTGCCCCTAGGGAATTTTAGATGAACCTAACAGAGCGGTGCCATGAGAAAGGATCAGGTCTAGAACCACTTTGGAGCTGTCGGGTTTTATAGCTTCTCTGGGCATTAGTTTCTTCATCAGAAAAGGAGGAGCTGAACCTAGAGGTTTTCAGTGGGTCTCACAGATGAAAGAGAAAACAAATTCTTCGTGGAAATTTAACTAAATTGAGACCTAATGATATCCTCCAGGCTTGTGGTGATGTGTGAGGCGCGCGTTCTTATTTTCGCACAGAACTCTTGAAACGTGAGGGTTGGGTTAATTAATTAATTAATCTTGGGTTTGGACGCTTAGTGGGCGCCCCGTGAAAGGTCCTTTGTTTAGGACGATGCCTCTTTGGACCCGCTGTCAGCTACATGTGCACTTTGAATAGTTTCTGTGTTTTGTTCGAGAAGGGAGGGTAGATCTAAGTTGGATTATCCACACTCCCCCCCACCCCACCCGCTTACGATTTGTGAGACAGAAGCCAGGGTGTGTGTGTTTCCAGTGAGCAACCCCGTACAGCATCACTGGAGCCTGGTGGTTAAGAACAGAGGCTCTGCCATGGGAGGGGAGGCCTTTGGTTCCCATTCCAGAACTGTTTCTTTGCTGTGTGCCCTTGGACAAGTTACTTAACCTCTGTGCCTTAGGCTTTTCAGATGTAAAATGGAGAAATAGTTGACCTGCCTCCAGCAGCAGTTAGAAGTCAGAGCATTTAGAACAAACGTCTGATACACGGGGACAGCCCCAGGATGGACAACTGTTCTTGCTTGATTACTGCATAATACGGGGGATGAACCTTCGGCCTGCCTCCGATCAAAACCGGGAGAAACTGAGGGGAAGCACGGAGGGGCCCCCCGAATACCTCGATGTGAGCGGGACAGGTGGTGTTTCAGCCCTTCCTGGGAGATTGATGTTTATATTGCTCTCACGGCTCTTTAGGGAATAAAATTCCCTCTCGTTTTCACTAGCCTAATTCAATGTCTGACAACTCCTCTCACTCGGGAAGTTATTCTTTCTGTGTGGCTTAATTGCCCATTGTTGCGGTTTCAATTTGGGGTGAAGGAAAGGATGGCGGGTCTGACTCCCAGATAAAGGGCCTGCTGAAAAAACTAGCGGGTGGGACTCCAGCAAATGGGGGGCAGGCTCTGGTTTGTTTGCGGCCCCCTGGGCGTGCTGCTCCCCTGGGCGTGCCACCCCCCGGATGTGTCTGCAGGGCTGGCGGGCTGCAGGGAGGTGGCGGTCAGCCAGGACCCAGAATACTTGTGTCAGGACCCCCACCCACGCAGCAGCCCAGGCAGCTTCATATTTACACTTTCTGTGTACTTGCCTGAGAGATTTCACCAGGAGAAAGGGTTCCAACAGAGAAAAGTCTGAAGAACCTGGTGGCCAGTGTCTGTCCCTAACAAGCCGCCTGACGTGACTTGTCTGTCACCTGGCAGCTGACTCTGTTGCTTCCTGTGTCAGCTGCTCTGTGCCTGAGCACACGGTGTGTGTACGCACGGGGACGTGTGCTCCTTTGCTCCAGGTGATGGTCAGGGAGGGAGGGTGAATGGGAAGATGTATGGGGAGAGGAACTTTATAAATTCAAGATAGAGTTACCACGAGACTGGAAAAGGCTGCTGTTGGTGCATTTGAAGGAATGATCTTGACCCAGCCTGGGGTGGGTGGGCCACTGGGAATTAATAGGGGTTTTCATCTCTAGCCTATGTGACGGGGTGGCAGTGACCGAAGCCCGAGTCGAGGGCAGAGCCATCTGGCACGCCCCCCACCTAGTGAAATAGGTTTGGAGGGATATTGACCAAAATCAAGGGACTGAATACAGATCGTGCACGGGAAGGTTTATGCGCGCCGAGCCCTGGGGAACAGTGGGTTTCCTCCAAACCCTGCCCCCGTGGATGTCGACGTCAGGTGTTCTTTGTCGCCGAGTATGGCGTGTTGGCCACTGCTAGACAATCGAGTGGAGTCCTGGTGTTTAAGGAGAGGCCTCAGAGGATGGGCTGGGAGCATAAGAAGGTTCCGAAGGAAACGCCTTTGCGAGCCTGGCCCTAGGACACGGGTCTCGGTCCCTCCCTCGAACTGTAGAAGAATGAGCGATCACTCAAGGCCGCGTGTGTGGGAGCAAGCTGTCCCCTAAAGCCGTAGGGATCCAAAAAGTCACGTGCAAATGGTGAGGGTCCTCCGCACGCTTGCTTGTGCATGCCTAAGAGACATAAACGTAGCTTTGGATTGGTCGATGGCCTTCCCCTACTCCAATGGAAACATTTCAGGTTAGGCTGAGGATAGCCCGGATGTCGCCGGAGTTAGGACCTATACATGGCTGACTTTAAGATGCGAGACAGGAAGAAATGAGATGCCATCCTGCTGCTAAAAGTTGGCTGGAAACCAGCTTTATGTGTAACAGATTTGCCTTAACAAACTAACCCCCTCCCCTGTTTCTACAGCTGAAGTGATACACACACACACACACACACACACACACACACACACACACACACACACATATCGAAAGACTTCTCTTTCAAATTGTTTGCTAAGCCAGAAGCAACTGTGGATCACTTAAATGAAGCACCGGTCATCGCAATCCCATTTTTCTCCATTTTCCTTAAGCACCCATCACGGCAGACTGTCCCTGTGCCCCTGAGCGAGGCTCAACTCTAAGTGCCTCCTGCATCTGAATGAATAAAGGAGTGAGTGAGTGAGTGAGTGAGTGAGTGAGTGATGGACGGTGGTAGGGGGAGGGCCGGTGCCTCTCCGCGGGACAAGCTCGCCCATCTTCCCACGTCTGTCTGCTGTCTCTTCCCAGGGTGGCATGATCGCTCTCCTGCTGTCCATCTTGTGCCTGGTGATGATCCTGTACACTCGTCGACGCTGGTGTAAACGCCGCCGGGTGCCCCAGCCCCAGAAGAGTGCCAGCGCTGAGGCAGCCAACGAGATTCACTACATTCCCTCCGTGCTGATCGGCGGGCACGGGCGGGAGAGCCTGCGCAACGCCCGCGTGCAGGGCCACAACTCCAGCGGCACCCTGAGCATCCGGGAGACACCCATCCTGGACGGTTATGAGTATGACATCACGGACTTGCGCCACCACCTGCAGAGGGAGTGCATGAACGGAGGGGAGGACTTTGCCAGCCAGGTCACCCGCACCCTGGACTCCCTGCAGGGCTGCAACGAGAAGGCGGGGATGGACCTCACACCAGGTGGGCCAGTGGGTCCTCGTCCCGGGGAGCTCGCGAGTGAGCCGGGAACAGCAGTTTTCTAATCTTGGTGGCTGGTTGTCGTCCATAATGGCAGACGTGTGCCCCTTTCCCCGGGGTGGGGGGGGGCGGCGGGGCAAGAAGAGCCAGCTTTTCTGTGAGACGATGGGAGCTGTTTTCTAATGTGGGGAATCAGAAGAACAAGTATAAACTGAATCCCCCTCCACTTCCGCTCGGCATTGGGAGCACAGCTACCTTTACATCCAACAGAAGGGTGGGTCTAGATAGAGCCCTTTTCATATCTGATAGAGCAGCCCGCAGGGGAGGAAGAAGCTAGGGAAGAAAGATCAACGTGTGTGTGTGACAGTTTTGTATGTGGCACGTTTGCTTCGGCAATTTATTTTTCCACGGAGGTGGAAGGGACAGGGGTCTCTGTACTTTTCTGTGACTCTTGAGACTTTGCCTGGGGTGGGGGTGGTGAGATGTGTTGTCTTGCCCATGGCTCTGTGGTCTTTACAAGGGTCTTCAGATAAGATGCAGTCAAGCTGTCCGACCTTAGGTGCCTTGGGTTTCTACGAGACGCTGGGTGGAAAGGACTTGGGCCTGATCAGGCTGAACCAAATCGGGGTCAGCAAGGTGCAGGGAGGAGACGACTGCACTTTTCCTTTACGGTAGCTCTCCCGTCTCCCTCTAAAACTTCCATAAGTAAGCCACGCCTCAGAGATAAGACCCCAAGACCGTGATCCCTCAAAAATTGGCTCAGTTATCTTTAAAGAAGACGTTTTTGGTCCTGAAAATTGCTTAAGATACATGGACTTTCAGGGGGGCTTGAAGAGAGGGAAATCACATCATAAAAGTTTCCATTCTGCTTGGTATCTAGAAGAGATCCTCCTGTATGAATAGCCACTTCTAAATAAGATTTAAAGTCAGGGAACTCCTTGAGGATAGGAGACATGTCGTCAATGTCTCACGTCCCCCATAGCACCTGGCATGGTGCTGAGCCCCAGGCAGCCACGTGTGACTCAGGGGTTACAAACCCCAGTGCATTCAGGAAGCGGCAGTTAGCCCCAACATGTGCAGTAGTTAGGTGTCAGACCATAGGGAAAGGTGTAGCCTGGGGTGGAGGAGCGAGGGGGTGTGTTCCGCCTGATTGCCCTCAAATTCGGCTTCTTTTAAAACTCTGTGTCGACCAAAAGAAAGGAATCCGCAGCCTGTATCTAGCCAGAGGGCCACAGGTGGTGACCGTAATCGATAGCAGAATCAGTTGACTTGGATTTTCAGTTGTAATCATTCTTTTTCTCCCCTCTCTCAGTTTTGTCGGCCTCCACAAGTCAGAGAGGAGTGTTTCAGTCTCTGACAATCTCTCCCTTTAAAGGTTCCTTATCTCAATTCTGTGAAGCTCCGTTTACTTGGTTCATGCAGATTTCGTGGCTCTCGCTTCCTTCTGGCCTTTTCTCTGAAAGATTTTGCCTTGACTCTCCCTCACGCAGGAAGCGACAATGCCAAGCTGTCGCTGATGAATAAGTACAAAGATAACATCATCGCCACCAGCCCCGTGGATTCCAATCACCAGCAGGCCACCCTGCTCTCGCACACCTCCAGTATCCAGAGAAAGCGGATCAACAACAAGGCAAGAGGTATCAGTGTCTCATGTTAGGGCTTGGAGGTGGATTATGCGTAGAGGCAGAACCATTAATATCCTGGAGCCCCCACGCTCAGGCACGGCTGGGTCGGGGGGGGGGGGTGTGTGTTTTTGGCCCAGTCTTTCTGGAGGCCTGTTAAGTGTTACTTACCCAAAAAATATATCAACCCTTTGACCAAGTGATTTCATAAACAAGAATTTATCCTCAGGAAATAATTGGACAAGTGCGCAAAGATGTGTGTAAAAGGCTGTTCATCACCACATTGTTTAAAAGAGCGAAAAATTGGAAATAGCTTAAGTGTCCATCAGTAGGGAATCCGTTAACTACCTGCACATCTGTCTGCTGTCCAGCGGCTTGCCATGCAGCCATTTAAGATGATAATATAGATCCATATTTGTTAATATGGAAAGTTGCCCGCCCATTTATTAAATGGAAAAAAAAACCCGAGGCTATAAAATTGAAGGTACAGCAAAATGCCATTTTTAAGGGGACATTAAGAAACCTTTATCTGTTTCTGTATCAGAACAAGAGAGCATACACGTCGAATGTTAACAGTTTCTCTCTGATTGCCAGGGTTTAGAGGACACTGGTTTGTTCCCTTTACACAGTTCTGTGTATTTTATTACTTCCTCTTTTTCACGTGGAATGTATATTAACCCTAGAAAAAAAAAGCAAAACCAGAATGTCTTCGCTTTTGAGGAGGGCAGTTTCCCTTCCTTCCTTTCCCAGCCTCCATCCACGAAGGTCCTCTCTGGCAGTGCGGCTCTCTGTCCCTCCTTGCGGGGAGCACGGGCAGGGCGGAGAAGGTGCTAGTGGGTGCCGTCGCGAAAAGGTCCACTTCTCCAATAAATCGGTATATCAGGAAGCTCCAGTGTCCGTGGCTACCCCTCCCAGACTGTCAGTCACCCCGCTCTTGTTGCTATCGATTTTTCGCTCGAGCTTGCCCAGTGATTGGGTGTCATGAAGGAAAAACTGAAGATGTCGACTTTGCTGTGCTGCTTTTCATTACAGCTGGTTCCGCCTTCCTGAACCCTGAAGGAGACTCTGGCACAGAGACTGAAAACGACCCCCAGCTGACTTTCTACACCGACCCCTCCAGGAGCCGGAGGCGCAGCAGAGGTGGGAAGGATGGAGGGGCACAGCGGGTGACGGGGCACTGGGGAGAGGAGGCAGGTTGCTGCAGAGGTTCTGGGTCGGGTTGGGGGCCGTGTGGACCAAGGCCAGTTTCTGCAGGAAGCGTTCTTGGATCACGACCGGTGTTTCCTCCTAAGGAAGAAAGAAGAGCCTAGAGTGGAAAATTGCGGAGAATCATCTCTCCCAGATAATGGCACTCTCAAACAAGTTTTGAAGTTGTTTGAAAGGCTATTTCTTGGTCAGAAGACTCTCAATTCCTTCTGGAAGCCTCAGGAGTCCTCTTTTGGTGTTTAGACACAGGAAATAAAGTTGATAAAGTGCATTATATGTGAAGAAGCGGACAGTGCCTGTACTCGTGCTTACCCAGCCACACCGGCCTGGGGACTGGGCGAGGCGGCGGCTGTGGGATGGCGTGCTTGAGGAATGATCTGTGGCCTGACATACATGTGTTGTGGGATTTGACCTTTTATCCTCTATCTGGAAGAACCGCAGGACCCCCAAGCCTCCCAAGTCGCCTCCTCTCTCCCGACAGGGCCCCGGTTATTTCCTTCACTCCCCTCACCACTGACAGAGTTGTTATTTCGCACAGCCGGTATCTGTTCCAGGCCACCCGATGTTCAAGTATGGCTGTTATAGATACTTCGTAGATATCGCCACCGCCTATATGCCCTTGCTGGTACCGCTGTTGTCACCGAGGGAGGTCTGGGTTCCACAGGCTTCACCATTGACTTGTTGTGGGATGTTGGATAAGGACAACAACTTCTCTGAGCCTCCCGTTTCCCCACATGTTAAGCGTGTTTAACAATGCATCATGCACCGGGCTACTGTCGGGATTAAATTGTATTAAAATGTGCCCTTTTTGGTGACCGCCAGAGCGCTATGCAGTCCCATTGTTGTGGCTTCTAGACCTCTCCAACGGTGTAGCTTCAGGCTTGTACAGCACCCCATCTTAAAGAATCTTGGACAGGGGCCCCTTGGGATACAGTGGAAGATATTTGAGTGGCGTCCCTCCTGTTATGCTCCATAGTATTTCCCCCGACCAGTGATCGACCAATGCCCCCCAAAAGACATTCTCATTTGGCTCTCTCCTACCTCCACTTGAGTTTCCTCCATGCTGAGGGCCTTCTCCCCAGGGATTGGAAGCAGCCCTTTTAATTCCTCATTTCCAGTTTCTGTAAGCTTCGCTAATATCGGGACAAAAATCCTTCCCACCATTTTTCACAAGAGATGAGTGGGGCTCTGGGCCTAACGTCTGATGCCCCAGTATCCCTGAGGGTGAGAATGTGGATCCCTTGATCCTCTTTACATATTTATACACAGCAGATAGTCAACCTAGGCCCATCCAACCCAGAGCAGGGTGTGTTCTTCTTTAAGAAAATCCTGTTTTAGGAAAATCCGTAGTAATGAATTCGAATGAGTTTCTTTGCAGCATAAAACTGTTCCTTTAAAATACCGAGCTCTCCGAGTACATCAACTGTTTATTGCTATTAACTAGACTGTAAGCTTCTTAGGGATGGGCATGTCTAATTTATTTTTCCAAAGTGCCTTGTGAAGGATTTTGCCTATAATAGATGCTTGTAAGTGTTTGTTGAATTGAACAGAATACATCAATCAGGCCAGCAAGAAATTTTATGACGCACCTGCCATAGGTCAGGCTTTGTGATAGGAGGTAGAAACGTGAAAACATGGCACAGTGATAAGGCTTAATTTAGTATTGTAAATAAGGTAAAGTGAGTTCTCAGAAGACAGAACAGGTCATTCTACCTGGCAGCAATAGGAGGCAAAGAAGGAGAAAATAAGGAGACCTGGGTTATATACAATGTATAGAATGTCTTGAAAAAGGAGGCTCTGGGATAAGGGCGTTCTAGTAAGGAAACTAGCATATGTGAAGCCTTGAAGGCACAAAAGAACCTGGTATTTTAAAGCAAGGAGGAGTAGTTCAATGTGGCAGCTATGGTCCGGGGTGTCAGTATATGGGCACACGGGACAGTAGGGATGGGGCAGGATAACAGGCCAGCTACCAGAGGGTTATATGTGTGCCGTGAGTTTGCACTTGGTTCTGTAGGTCACAGAGAACGACTGGAAATTTTGAAGCCAGGTAGAGACGCTGGATGATGGGTTGACGACGCAGAAGGACCAGCGAGACGGGAAGAGGAGTAGCAAATTATTGAAGTCCCATGAGTAAACAGTGACAACGCTGTGTGATAAAAGCTATCACAGCAGGGTGCACCCAGGGCTAAAGGAACAGCCCGGAATGAGTGAGAATCTGCTCTTAAAGGTTTCAGGGAAGTGTTTACAAGGAGATGTTGTTTGAGCTGAGACTTGAAGAGTAGGTGTATGCCAGGCTGACAAGGTGACGAAGTGGCATTCTGCGGAGGAGGAGATGATATGTGCAAAGTCACAGAGACATAAACGATAATGGTCTAGTCAGAGAGTGGTAAAGAGTTTACTAGAATGAAGCTTATCGTGCAGGCTTGCGGTTTGCTAGGAACTAAGGCTGGAAGATCACACGCCTCGACTGGAGGACTTGAACCTAGCACTTCAGGTGGCATCACAGAAGGCTTTTAAAGAGCACGGCCCTGGTCTGCTCTGCTTCGTAAAGTGTGCCTCTGGGCCGGGGCGGAGGGTAGGCGAGGGTGGGGGAGGTTGAGGCAGGGAGACGGGGCAGATGGCTGTTGCCGCGGTCCGGGTGTGCGATGCTGGGCGTGGGTAGGGATGGAGAGAATGTAGGCAAGAGGAACTTTGGACACCAGTGGAGAAAAGATTTAATGGCACTGGAGGTGGTGGAGGGTGTGGCTTCTGGAACAGAGGATGGAGTTTTCCCACTTGAGAAGCCCGAGTCGCCGAGGGTGCCGTTCTCCAGGTGATGGAAATCGGAGGAAGAGGGAGAGTCCAGTCTCGCATTCGAGCGCCTGGGGGATATGCTGGAGGTAGATGTGCTCAGGCCCGGTGTGGGCCGGAGTGGCCCAGGGAGATTTGTGGGTGTGGGAAAACAGACCCCTCGTTGAAAGGCCGCTAACATGAATAGAATGTCTCCAGGTAGCAAGGGACCGAGGACCCAGAGTCTGCCTGCCACCCTGGAGTCTGTCATCCCAGCTACTGCCGGCTCTCGCCCGCTCAGGGAACGTGCTGCCGTAAAGGGTGGGTGCAGCCGTGGACCCAAACCTTCCCTGTGGTCCTGAGAACAGCGGTTCCAAAGACTCCCCTGGCCCCCAGAGATGGAGCAGTGCCTCGTCTGGGGGCGAGGACCTGTTCCTTAGTAGCTGCTTGACCCTGGACGTGCCCCGTCGCCTCTCCGATCATCCCTCTGTGGGGGCTGCCTCCTCACACTGTGGTCACTTTATTTTTTTTTTTAATTTTTTTTTTTTCAACGTTTATTTATTTTTGGGACAGAGAGAGACAGAGCATGAACGGGGGAGGGGCAGAGAGAGAGGGAGACACAGAATCGGAAACAGGCTCCAGGCTCTGAGCCATCAGCCCAGAGCCCAACGCGGGGCTCGAACTCCCGGACCGTGAGATCGTGACCTGGCTGAAGTCGGACGCCTAACCGACTGCGCCACCCAGGCGCCCCGACACTGTGGTCACTTTAAATGATACGAGCCACATAAAGCCTGGGCACTGGCGCCGGACATAATTACGCTTCATGAGTTTTAACTATTGCTGTGAGGTTAATCTCTTTGAGACTTATTCTCCTTACCTGTGAAGTGGGTAGTTACTGTACAGACTCACAGATTCATCCTAAGGAAGCAAATAATAAAAACAAAACAATGTATGCAACGCACTTAGCACACTGTCTGACATAATAGATGCATTTTATTTCTAGCACTAATAAATGCCAACGCAGATCAGATGATGAGAAAATTACAAAGGACACATATTTGTTGGCAACTTGCTTTCTTTCCCACATCTGTTCTGCCTCCAGGTGAAAGGTCCCTCTTGTTACTACCATTTGTCGTCTCCACAAAACCCAAAACGAAACCAACAAAAACACACCAAGAAAACCTTCCTTCCCGTTCCTGTCCACACCTGCCTGGGAAGGTGTCTTCTTCTCAGCATTATTATGTTCTCACTAGGCTGCCATTTATAACCTTACCCCAGTGACTGCAGGACTTGGGGAGACCCTTCCGGCATGACAACATCCTCTGCTCACACAGAGAGGCTTTCCTCTTTCCAGGCCCTAGAGAGGAAGAGTCACCCAAGAGGTTGGAGCTCAGCGGAGGGGGTGGAAGGGGAGAATGCCCTCCTTTCTGTCTATGACTTCTTTGTGAACCTGCCCCAGGACGAGCGCAGAGAACGTGCACATGACTGGCCATTGTTCACCCTGAGGGCCACCAGTAGGCTAGGCCCCTGTGACTCCAGCTGACGACATGGTGTTGCTCGAGGATGAAGCTCACTGGGGTCGTGAGCTGAAACATTTCCCGCCTGGGCTAGCTTTGCCCACTGCCTCCCCCGTTTGCTGGTCGGGGAGCAACAGGCCGAATTGTCCTCCCTCTGCCAAGATTCTTACCGCCACGTGTCTTGCTTGTATCTTGCTTCCAGTGGGCTCCCCCCGAAGTCCTGTGAATAAGACCACCTTGACGCTGATCAGCATCACCAGCTGTGTAATCGGTCTCGTGTGCTCGTCCCACGTCAGCTGCCCCCTCGTTGTCAAAATCACCCTGCACGTCCCCGAGCACCTGATCGCCGATGGTGAGCTCACTTCCGAGGATGTGGCTTCCTCCCCAAAGGGGAAGTTTTCGAGTTGGACAGGGAAGATAGGGAAGCCGGGGGTCACTGTGACTTGTTACTGTAAGCGAGGGAAAAATAAACGCAGATAAGTGAGGCTTAGGACAAATTTGGATTGTCCGCAGATGAGGACAGAAAGCAGGTTTAAAAAGAAACAACCATAAAACTGAACAGATAGATTACCTCCTCTTCTCTGTACCCACTCCAGTTTCTCATTTCTCTTTGTTTTAAAATAAGCCCCTGTCTTTGTAGAGAAATACAGAGCATGCTGGATACAGGTAGATCGACACTGAGATTCCCGGCTTTTGGGAAGGGAGAGGCTAAGCGGAGGAGAGGAGGTGATTACGAACCAGCCATGCTTCGGTCTGGGTATGCCCGGGTGAGAAACTCCTAATTGCAGTAACTTGCTAAAGCCTAGAACACTGAAGTGATAATTTACTTTCATCCAGGGGGACCCCAATATAATGAGGGAGTGAAACAGGTTCTGAGAGGCCCTGAATTTGTTAAGCCCAGAGCACCGAATTGACTTGTATAATGTCTGTTCTCTCTGCTGCTCTAAGGCTGAAGACAGGTGGGGACTGTCCCTGCTGTGAGAGGGCCTGCTATTTCGTGGCATGTGGAGGAGACAAGGCAGCAGGTCCCTGTTCCTTGGGCGAGCGCCAGTGCCTGTGGCTGGGTCTGATGGAGCCATGCCATGGCCAACACAGAGCCTCTGTGTCCCAGGATTCCCTCGGTCCACCCTGACCGAGACGGGACGGGGCAAGGCACCAGGGGGCGGTGTGGCAGGAGGTCCAGGTGGCGGCTGAGCCTCCATCTGCTGATCCCTTGCTCGGGGGCTCATGACAGGCCGGGGCTGGTAGGAGTAGTGATCTCGGCTTGGGGTATTCTGCAGAGCGTCCCTTACTCTGCCTTCGGTGGCGTGTGTGTGTGTGCACACGTGTGCCCATTGTATGCACACACAGGCACACCTCCTCTCTCTCTCCTGCAGGGAGCCGCTTCATCTTGCTGGAGGGGAGCCAGCTGGATGCCAGTGACTGGCTGAACCCAGCCCAAGTGGTGCTCTTCTCTCAGCAGAACTCCAGTGGGCCCTGGGCCATGGACCTCTGTGCCCGGCGGCTCCTGGACCCCTGTGAACACCAGTGCGACCCCGAAACTGGTAGGCGGGAGCACCGGGCAGCGGGTAACTGTCAGAGTTCATGCCTCTTGCAATCACTCCCCTGGAAACCCAGACCGTCTCTCCCAAGTTTTCCATTGCCTTTGGGAGTCTAGACCGTGCAAGCTGCCGGTGTAGTGTTGGGCCCCCGAGCATGTGGGCTTAAAATGTGTCATCTTCTGGCAGAAGCCTTGGAAGTATCTTTTCTGGGACCCCCACTCTGTATGGACCCATTTAAGATGACCTCCACACCCATTTGCCATCCATCCATTGGATGTCAGCTACTAGGGCCAGACTCTTTATGCATGTTTATCGCAGAAAATTTGGAAAAGTTAGGAAAGCTCATTGAAGAAAATGATAATTATCTATAATTCTGTCTTCTGGAGAAATCATTTTAAAATCGTAATGTCCCTTCCGATCTTTATCTGTGCATGATTTTCAGAGACTCATAAGCACACGAAGTCCAATAGCATTTCCCTGATTTTTTTCACTTTAACATTTTATCATGAAAATTTTCCAGAACTGTTAAATAATCGTCAATAACATAATTTTAATGGCTATTTGGTATTCCATTGTACGTCTATATCATAGCTCACTTAAATAGTTCCCTATTATTTGACATTTAGGATGCTTTAAATTTTTAATTTTTACAAATACTACCAAAATGAATATCTTTCCACATAAACGCAGGGCACATCTGAAGTTATAGTCTTCAGATGAATCTTAGGAGAGGGGTTACTGGGGCAAAGGAGAGAGACATCTTCCAGGCTGTCATGTTACCAGATGGGGTGGGGCTCCCTGAGAGGGTCCATATTCATGCACGGCTCTGAGAGCTTTGTGAGCTTCAGGAAACTGAGGAGTGTGGGCCTCTCCTTCCAGGTTGCTGTGCGCTTTTCTTGCAGAAAGGGTTCATCTCCAGTAGTCGTTATAAAGACCTGGTTCCAGTAGATTCGGTTCTACAGATAGATCCTTCCCAGAGAAATAGTATGATGCCTTAGAACAAAGGAAGGGGTGTAATGATAGTTAAGACCCCCAAGGGAAATGTGGGGAGTTAGGGGCCAACTGCTCCCACTCTCCGTACCTCACGTACAGCCCCTCACCTCCACTACACATACCACACATATATGCCTGTGTATGTGCACACACATACACATATACGTATGCATCACACATTCACACACACGTACATATGCATGCACGCGCATACACACACGTGTACACGTACATGTGCACACACACCGTACACACACACGCACATATGTATGCATGCATGTGCACACACGTACACTTACACGTGTGCGCACATAGTTACATATATACATGCACATGCACGTGCACATACAAGTACACACATACATACACAGGCACACACATATACAAACGTACACACATGCATATACATACACAGGCACACATAAATACATACATACACGTGCTCACGTACACACACACACACACACCCCACCATGGGTGTATCTTCTTCAGGTGCTGGAGTGGAGGGATATTATTAGAGGTTGAGTCCAGGAGATACAGCCTTACTTCTGTCACAACCATTGCTAGATGTCTTTGGGAGAGTAACAGGTGGTGACAATGGCTAAAGTTCACCTTCTTAGGTCTAAGAGTTTTCACCTGGGCCCATCACAGGTCTTCCAGGCCCGCGTGTGGAAGAGAAAGTACAGCATTTTAAACATCTGATGTCTAAGACTGTGCCTACTAACTGCTCCTCCCACGCTGTCAGGCAAACACCAAATCAAACAGATGGGCTGTGCACCCTGCCCGAAAGCCAGTGTGCTCGGGAGAACGGAAAAGCGGCTCATGTCCAAGACGGGGCCTCTCTGTGCAGCAGGTCTCTGGTCCCCACCACTGACTTGGATTGGGAGATCCTGGGACAAGCTGAGCTGTTAAATTCACTTCTGAGAGAACCATGATCCCCAGAGGGCCTTGGAAGGCGCCACCGAGGTGTTATTTATTTATTTTTTCATGAATATAATTTATTGTCAAATTGGCTCACATACAACACCCAGTGCTCATCCCAAGTGCCCTCCTCAACACCCGTCACCCATTTTCCCTTCTCCCCCACCTTCCCATCCACCCTCAGTTTGTTCTCTGTATTTAAGAGTCTCTTACGGTTTGCCTCCCTCCCTGTCTGTTTGTATCTATTTTTTCCCCTCCCTTCCCCCATGGTCTTCTGTTAAGTTTCTCGAGATCCACATATGAGTGAAAACATGATGTCTGTTCTTCTCTACTGAGGCTTTAAAGAGCAGAAAGCACTTTTAATTACACGTGGGGAGAAGGGATTGGTGTTTTATGCATGGAGGGGTCTTAGAGAGAAACGACCTTCTTACTTTAGATCGATGTGTGAATTCCCTGAGAAGGTGCATAACTCACTCCAAGCCCCCACGGCTTCCTAAGGCATAAGTCTGTGTTCCATCCATCATGAAGTCAGAGCAGAGGTGGGATTATCAAGGGTTGCTTGATTTCCCCAGACATGTCAGATCCAGCATATCTGTCACTGAAAACTATGCAAACAACCATCATTATACTGAGCATGCTCCCCAAGCCAGGAACCGGGTGCCTGCTTGTCCACAGCGAAGTTCCTATCACCTCCCTCTTCAGTCTTCCTAGACGTCTCATTGCTAATCCTTGCTGAAAATGACTTTGGAAAGCCCTCCTCTGCCAGTGGCTTCCCCGTATCTGTGACAATTAATGAATATCCAACTGGAAAGCCATGCGGGAGACTGCAGAGAGGAACCCAAACCCCACAGCAGAGCTAAGGTGCATCATCTTCATTTGGGGTAGCAGCTGAGAAGTGCTGCTTCGGAGACTTTTGTTTTCATTAATGCTGGAATTGGAAACCCTCCCCTTCCTGCCCTGCTTCTTCCCGCACGTGGGACGATGTGGTCATCCCACACGCTCATCAGTAAGAAACTTTATCGCCTCCCACACTCCGTCCTAGAGCCTTTCTCCAAAGAGCTGAGTGTGGGAATTGGCTGCAAGTCAAGCCGACGTTATTTTTGCAATCCTCCAGCTAACTCACTTGGAAATGTCACCGTGTTGGGACGTGTGCTTTCCCAGCCATGCCGAGGGGTCTGCCCATATGGAGATGTGGAACAGTGCAAGTGCACGTGTGTACTTGTTCACACACGCACACGCACGAACACACAAACGCGCACGCTCAGTCACTGCAAAGGAGCATCCTCTGGGGCCTGGGGCTCTCCTTAGGCAACCTTCCAGAACGTCCCAAAGTTAAGCGTGCGTTTACGCATCACCTGCACAGTGGTCCAGAATAGCAGCTGTGGTAGGCAGAATATCCCCCAAGGATGTTGTCCCCCTCTTCCCCAGGACCTGTGAGTGAGTTACGTTACGTGGCAAAGATGAATCCGGGTGGCTAAACAACAGGCTTTAGAATGAGAATATTCTGGGTCAACCAGGTGGGCCTAGTAAAATCACTAGGGTCCTTAAAAAGTGGAAGAGGGAGACAGAAAAGGAGGCCAGGATGATACGACACGAGAAGGACCCCACCAGCCACTGCTGGCTTTGTAGCTGGAGGAAAGGGGCACGAGGCAAGGAATGTGGTCAACCTCCAGAAGGTGGAAAAGGCAAGGAAACAGCTTTCTCCTCTCCAGGCTCCAAAAAAGAATGTGGGCCTGCAGACACCTTGTTTGTAGCCCCCCCGAGACTTATGTCAGGCTTCTGATCTACAGAACTGTAAGATAATAAAACAGTGTTGTTTAAGCCGTGAAGGTTGTGGTCATTTTTATGGCACCTGTAGAAACAGAAGGAGGGAAAGGGCAGAGAAAGAACGAGCATCGTTAATGTTACCCTTTGTAGCTCCCAGCCCAGTTCATAGAGGTGGCTACACGGATCTTCTAAACGTGCATCAGGGGTCTCCAGAAGAATGAGCTGGAGGAAGCCTGCTGATCTGTTTTCCATGTCAGCCTCCCTCCTACGTTGTAGCAACACACTCTTTGGGAGAGATGTAGCGTACCTGGAGCTCTTAGCCCGGTGCCTGGAAGCCCTCGGCCAAGTGCACGCTGACATTCTCCCCCAGATCTGCCCAGGTTTGGAACCGGAGGTGTGTCTCAGGTCCGGGTGGGCTAACGGCAAGCCACTGAGGTTGAATGGCTTAGTGCTCTGGTTGGATCCAGCCAGAGGTTGACTTTTGCTGTACTTTCTAAGGGTTTTTGTTTACAGTTGTATGTTTGCCCAATTGCTTGTTTTCTGATGGAAACACAGACTAGCTGGATTCAGCAACTTCTCTCACTACTCCATCCCCGGACTTTGTTCTGCCAGTTGGGCAGCTGTGGAGGCATCACACACACTTGCTTGATTTCACAGCCCCCGTCAATCCTGGCCACAGACGCTGACTGCCCTTTGCAAGATATGTAGCTTTTATGGGTCTACAAGCAGCACGGGCATCCAAGCTAAATCAGATTTTACTGGCTATCCAAGATTGCCATTCGCCAAAATTCTTTCCACCCCAGATCTTTCTAGAGGCCAGTGCTAACCATAGAGAAACGTGTAAAACCTGGCGAGGGCCATTGGTCCAGTTTCCCAGACTCAGTGGAGCCCTCCTCCCCTTTCCTTGATCTGAACCACTGCCTCTCTCTCTTGAACTCAGTTTGGCAGAGTAGCATGGCTTTCAATTTTGTTCTTGCCACCTGGATCACCCACTCATTCCAAACTCCATTAAAACCCCTTCCTTCAGGATGTGCAGTTGGCGTACTTCCCTGCCTTCCCTCCCAGGGTCACATGGGACCGTTTGACTCTGGGCCCGCCTCTTGCCTGATGTCTCCGCAGGGGAGGAGACCAGGAGGTTAGATGTCACCCTAGTCCAGATGTCTTACAGAGATTGCCCTTTTTCGATGGAGCACACCAGCCAGTTGCATTTAATAAAAGCCAACAGCTACCTGGAGGATAGGTAAGTCAGGGCTTTTGGCCACATCAAGTCCAGCCCAGTCATGTCGGAGGAGCCCGTAAGTCAAGGTTGATCCTTCGATGAGATTTGCACCTCACCCCTTCACCTACAGAATGGGGAATGAGGGAAGGCAGGGGCACCATGCAAGTTACCTCAAGGCATTTGACCTCAAGGGTAGCAAGCACAAATCAAGTGTAGCCATTTCCAGGCCTTGCCTGGATCACCTCTTGGTGGGTTTCTACTCTCTGGCAGTGTGGTGGCCTGTGCGTGCCTCCTGCAGGGCACAATCCATCCCGGTTGGGCACCTCTCCGTGGCCGTGACACGTCTCTCCATTGGATTCCTGTGAACACCACCACAGAGCCGGCACGTCATGTGTTCCCCGCCATCTGTCACAGCAGATGCAGAGACTGTAACACTTCGAGCTTAGGAGGGCATCCAACACCCTTGTGGGGTCTTTAAAATTCACAGCTAACAGTCGGAGCTTGTGCTCGCATGAAACCCCTCTTAAAGTCAAGATTTAGCATTTGGTTGCCATAGCAACTTCCCTCATCAAGTCTGAACTCCTTTTCCGTGTAGATGGCCCAACTGGTTTTGAGGAGGAATACAGAAGGGGGGAGTTTGGTGGGTCCCGGAAATGAGGATCGTTTGAGAGGCAGATTTTGGATATCCTCAAACTCTAGCCTGGTATGTTTGAAAATGTCTCTGTTGCTTCGGCTTGGGGCCGCATGTGACATTAGACGGAGGGAAGCTCTATCTGTTGTCGGCAGCGGGTCCCCACGTGGTAATGAGTGATGGAACCTCACAAGGAGATAATGACTGTGAAGGCATTTTGAGAAAGGTGAATGTACTCTACAAATGGTAGGTATTGCCATCATTAGGAAAATCAGGCTTTGCTTGAACTCTCAGTTGTTACTGCATTTATTTTTACATGTTTTGCAGTAACTAGATCTCGAATGTGGAAGGACTCCCTTTTTGGTCAATCCCTAAGTCTAGGGCATGGCCTCCAGCCAAGACCCTTCTAAGAGTCGGAGTGATGGGCTCAGCAGCCTCATGAGGTTACTTCCTGTTTTTCAACGTCCTACCCACGCCTGATGTCCACAGGGACAGCTGGGAAATGATCTCCTGAAGGGAGAAGCCTGTCTGTGAACTAGACCCACTAGTTGCCTTTTATCTCTGCATCTTGAGAGTTGGTGGTGGTCGTGTTGTCTGTAAATTCAGGGCAAAATTTGAAATGATTTAATCAGTTTTCCATTTTGCACAGTTTATAAAATCCCTGTTTATGCAAATAAACAAAACAAAACAACAGCAACAACAAAAAACCTAACTTTGTTCCTGCCCTTGTGTGGCTTATAGTCTAAAGTCCATGCTTTCTTTGGAATTGGTAAGATAGGAAGGCT
The DNA here is from genome assembly GCF_014898765.1 of Herpailurus yagouaroundi. NCBI lineage: Eukaryota > Metazoa > Chordata > Mammalia > Carnivora > Felidae > Herpailurus > Herpailurus yagouaroundi. Next base: position 16,358,534 of record NW_024412426.1, read on the forward strand.
GACCCCTTAGTAATTTTCTTCTTTGATGATCCTCTGGTGCTTGCCTTCTTTATCTTCCTCTCTCCTGGAGAAATATCATTCATTTGAAAGCTTTATTATCATTTCCCTGATTTCTAGCTTTGTTTTCCTATGTTCCACTCCTAGCTCCCTGACCATTCTTGGACATAGCTCAGCACCACTGAAGCCAGTAAATTTGAGCCTATTGTGAATCTAGCCCACGTGGAAGCCTGAGTTTCCCCTACAGGAGACAAAGTACTAACCTCATACTCTGTGTGGACACCCCCTAAACTAAGAAGTGAACTAATTGTCAGTCCACTCCTCAGCACCTTGAGCTAAACAGGTGTGGGGGAAGAAAATGGGTGTTACCTGGTAGTAGGGCCCTGATGGTCAGTAGCTTCTAGGCCCATCTGGAAAAGAAAGATTAACCTTAGATCCTAACAACAACAACAACAACAACAAAAAAACTCCTTCCTTTAGAACCTACCCAGTCCCTTCGCTCTAGGACGGTGGGGACCCCTCGCTTCATTTTTATTGTTTTTTATCTTGGAAGGCAGAAAATCATACTCCAAGCTATGTATATCCCTTTTTAGAGTCTCTTCCTAGAAAGATGAGGAAATCTTATGTCCCTTGTCTCTTCAAGGCATGCCACTTTTACTATTTACAAATGGTGGGAAGTCATACCCTGTCCTTGTACTACCTATGAACTAACCAGCCAGTGACAGAGTTCACACGAGTGCTGCACTGGCTCCGGTCTCAGCAGTTTAGGGATACACAGCATTGCTTAAGGATTACTAATATAAGGGCACAGCAGCAAATGTTTCCAAGATCAGTACTAAGTGGAGCAATGATTCTTAATCCTTGGGGGTCTTGATTTTGCTTGTAAATCAGAAGAATGTTATGGAATCCTGCTGTGAGGAGATGTGCACGCGCGCGCGCACACACACACACACACACACACACACACACACGGTGTTGCATACAGTTCCAAAGGGGTTGTGGACCGCTTGGTATATTAATGGAATAACTAATGGTAAGGAAGCATAGTAATGTTCTAAACAAATATAGAATTGTGGATGGTTCTTCTGTTTAAAAGCTCCAAAATAATTAGCCATTTTCATTTAAAAACGAAAACCCAGAGTTCCTAGAAAACCATAAGAAGTATAAGTGACCTCCTCTAAGTATGTCATTGTTCTATGGGCTAATGGCCTGGCATGGTGCGAATAAAGGTCCAGAGATGGACCGTCATAAGCTCAAATATGAACTCTGCCATTTATAAGCTGTCTCCAGATCCCTCCATTTTTCTGAGCTTCAGTTTCCCCTATCAGCATAGCAGAGCTAATAATACCTACTTTTCAAGTTTCTTAGAAATATTTGATGAAATACATCGCTTATGTGCTCTTTAAATACTTATTGATCACCTAATATGCACCTTGCAGTAGACTTGGCGCTGAGAAAACACGGTTGAAAAAGTTCTTTTGCTTAGAGTTCTCGTTTTTGTGTTTACCGAGCACATATAGTAGGCTCTTTGCAAATGTTAGATTCCTCCACTAGAGAAAATTAGCACGTAGTGGAAAATGGAGAGATTGGGGGTGTGTTCATTCCGTGGGCAGTAGAGACGGGGATGTGTGACATAATGGGATTTATTGTTTCTTCCACACCATTATTAGAGTCTGAGTTTAATCTGATCATTTCACGTTCATTTTCTCAAACAGACATGTTAATCAATTCCTTCATGTTTCTTTTCCTTCTTCCTACCCTGCTTCTAAGGGGAATGCCTTTGCTACGAAGGTTACATGAAGGATCCAGTACACAAGCATCTTTGCATTCGGAATGAATGGGGCACAAACCAGGGGTAAGTGAGGGGATGGCAGATGAGCCGGTTCCCAGATGTCACCCTTCTTCATGCAGACAGGACGCGGAACAATTGCGTGTAGAGGAACGGAGCTAAGGGGTGGTTATATTCCGAATAGCGAATGGGTAAAAATGTCACCATGCATTTCCATATTTATACCATTCCAGTGACGTCCGTGTCATCTTTTTCTCCATTTACGAGTTCAGAGATGATGCCTCTGACTCGCAGCCCCACAGCCTCCAGCTGGGATCTGAAAATCAAGCTGTCCCTCTCCTCCTTTGCATTCTACCACCAGCCACCAGGATTCCACAGGCAGAACTTAGCTGTTGATTTTGTTGGAGACACACGAAGCCACACAGACTCCCGTGGAGCTCTCCCAGAGCTCAAGGGGCTTTGTGAGACTGACATGAGGAGACACTTGTTTTCCCCACCACTGTCAGCAAGGGGGAAATGTGGGAATGCTCGGGACCAAGCAAGGGTATCTTGCCCGGATCCCCAGTAACCATTTCTTTCGGAGACCTTTGCTTTCCCCCAAGCACACATGACTGGGATAGAAGTTATCGTGTCTTGGATTTTTCTTTTATTTTTTTTTTACATTAAAAAAATTATTGTGATGAAATACACATCTCATAAAACTTACCATTTTCATCATTTTTAAGTGTACCATTCAGCGGCATTAAGGACATTCGCGTTGTTGTGCAACCGTCACCACTGTGCGTCTTCTCTTGCTTTTTAGAAGCAACTTTCTACTTTGTCTTGGGTGCTGAGAGCTTGCTCTCTGTGTTGGCTCCCCCATGGAGCAGAGTGGATAGAGAAAGGGGTCAATAAACACTAACTAATAATAGCAGTCGATGGAACAGGGAAAACTAGAAAGAGATCAAGGCAAAAGCCATCTGAGAGTGATTGCTTTTCTGCAGATTAGAAATGTGTTTGCAACCTGACAAGGTGGAAAAAGGAACCACCATCATTTCGCACATTGCATGGAGGACTCATATCCCCGGGGTTGATGATCAGCCCCTTCTGTGTGATTCTGAAGAGACCAAGCCTAGAATATTGAATGTAGTTCTGGACTCTCAAAGCAATAAATATGGAGACAAATGGGTGAGAGTTTGGAGAAGAGCAATAAAAATGATTGAAGAGCCCAAGGGAGTGATTTATGACGAAGGGTAGAAGAACTCAACTCAGAGAACTGGCCAGCTGATGACTAAGTCAAGGCGTGATAGATGCCCATCGACGTTAGAAGAGGGCAAATGTTCTGGAACGGGTTGAGGTTGAGGAATAAGGACAAGAGGGAATGAAGTTAGGGAAAGGAAATCTGAGTCACAGGTCAGAAAACTTGAGGAAGTCAAAATGCCATGAAATTTTTCTGTTAGTGAAAATGAAGGATTGCTCTGTTTCCACTGAACCTGAGATCGCATCGGAGAGGCTGCCCCCCACGATTTGGAGGAAGGTGCTAGTAGAAGGGTAAATGCACATGAGGTGGCGTCTTGTTGAAAGATGGGTGGGGAGGGCAGAAGGCTTGGCTGATAGATGTCAAGCGGCGTATGAATAAAGGAGTGCCACTCGCTGTTTAAAGTCCCCTTAGTCCCCTCACTCTCTGACCCCTGACACGTTTGCATAGTGGATGGGGAGCCAGGATATTAGCTTCTGTGGTGGCTGAGCATCTCGGTTGGCTAGGATTCTTACTGAGTAAAATGTTGTAAAGGGTGATGGATAACCAGCTCTCTATCTCTTAGCCTGCAAACTTGCTGCTGAAGAAAACAACGACAAAATATCATTTCGCTTTTTGCCCTGAATGATCCAGGCTGGCCCTCTGCAGTGATTGGATTTGGTGGCTAATCGCTCAAGCCTCCACATCCCTCGCCTTGCAGACAGATCATGCGAGGACGGGCCTGGCCTTACTTGGTAATTGCACAGGGTTTGTCGTTCCCTCTGGCTGCGTGTAGAGGCAGTCTTAGGATGTAGACGAGAGCCTCCAGGGACTTGGTGGAGGCCCCACGTTGGTGTCATTTAAAATAAGACAGGCTAAAGCATCGAGTCGCAGACTGACAGGAACATTAGCCCCAGGAAACAGACAAGGAGACCTAATCTGTCATTTCCATCTCTAATTTCCATTATTCTCTGATCATCACTGTCTGCGAGGTCTCGTTTTGGACACTAATAAAATAATGGAGCAACTGTTAGGAGGGAAAAAAGTGACTGTCTTGGGGATAATGGAGCCAGGAGTGATAAGCAGCATGGGTTTATGTGTATATAAAAAAGTGCCAGACAAATGACTGCATTTTCCTCGTAAAATGACAAGATAAATGAAAAGTGGAGGATGCCATACATCTTGATTTAAATCAGGGCTCTGATGCCACGTTTCTCTGAATGATTCTTGCAAAATTAATCGAAATTGATTTGAACGTGAAGTCTGTCACTTGAGTTGAAACCTGCCTGACAGATTGCCAACTAATGATACGTATTGGGGTATTATGGAAAAATCGATGGTGGGCCTCATTTTCCTGAATATTTAATGTTCCGGAAGGTGGAGATAAGCAGCATGTGTGGGTATTTATGTTTTTTCACCTAGGATCCTTGTATTGCGTATATAAAAATGGCTGAACGTTCTTTTGAAGTAGAACAAGCAAATCCCAGGCCGGTAATCTTTAAAAGGAATTCCCTTGTGAAAAATCTAGGCTAATGTATAAGGGAAAAAGTAGCAGTAAGCATCCGTTATTTCAGGCAAGGAACAAAATGGACTAAGGACACAAATGCAGAAAATTACAAATGGATGATTTGGTGAGGCAGAGAAGTTAACACCTATAACTTCACCCAGCCTCTGCCTTGTGCTTTGGTTTACCTAGACCCATGTGTGTCTGCGTGTGCACCTACGTGCACGTGTGTGTGGTGAATGTATGTGCGTGGTGTGTGAATGTGTGGCATGCGCATGTGCATGTGGGTGAGTGAGCGGATTAGTTTATAGAAATCCTCTCACTACTGTGCACCATCATTCATGGTTTCAACAAATATCCCCTCCATTACCTATTGTACCAGGATGAGCTAGATTGCTAATTATAAGAAGATGTGGTCTCTGCTCTGGAAGAACTAATAGTCTAGATAGATAATGGGCACATAATGAAAAAATTACATTCAATTCTAAGACCTATTAAAATAAAGGTGTGAGCAAAGGTCAATGTGATTACAGTTTAAGGGGTGACTTATGTGACACCTGAGAACCGAGAATAGGATTTCGTGGAGAAGGTAGATTTTGAGCTGTTCAATTTAGCAGCTAACATAGGTAATTCCGAGCAAAGGAAACAGCATATGCCAAGGCGTGGAGATACAAGAAGCATGGCTTTTCCAGGAGTAGCAAATAAATAGCCCAGGGTAGCTTAAGAATGAAGTTAACAGAGACAGGAGAAGAGGCTGATACAGTAAGGAAAGATTCGTTCTTGAAGAGCTCTTGCTTTCTAAGGTTTGGGACACGAAACTTCCGTATACGTGCCCTTAAAATTGTTAGCAGGAGGGAGAAATTCCAAGGTGTCTGTATATTTGGTGGGATATTCCCTCATTATACATTATCATTCTGGGTCCTTCAAAATAAGTTAAAATAACCCTAAAAAGAAAACAAAACAACACACACACGCACATGCACGCGCACACAAAACAGAACAAACCCACACATACCCTCTTGAGACTATCTAAATGTGTATTTATCTGGATTCTGCACGTAGAACATAGTCCTAAAATTATTCTGTAGATAAAGTTGTCAAGATCAAACAGCAAAGAAGGACAGAATAGAGCCCCATATATATAAGGCACGTGAGTCAAAGGGGTTGCCAACAACCATTTTTTGGTGACTCTGGTTCTACCGAAAATGCCCAAGGAGAAGTGAGGCAGGTTGAGAAATGTGTGAGTGGATCCGGGTGGTGAATCTAGTCACCGTAGTGCACCCAGGTGACAGGATCAGGTCACAAGTTGTAAAATTGTTGAACTCATTACACAAGAGGCTCCTGTTCAATAGAAGTAAAAATAGCTTCAAAAAGATATAAACGAAGTCATGGATGACAGATTTCTAATGAGTTACTAAAAGAACATGGGATGTTTGAGGTTACATTTTTGGTCTTCGAGGTTGGCAACAAAAATCAATCATTTCCTGCCACAGCATCCCGGTGACAGGTTGTCCAGCAGAGGACCCAGGATGAAAGGGTCTTACCCCAGCATGAGGCTTTACCATGTCTTCTGTCTAACCTGTATGAATTCACTAAAAAACCCTCAGCCTCCTATCCCTGTGGCTTTATAGATACAGCCAGAGACTATTAGAGTATGTATTTAGTATTTGTTTGCTAGGACAACAAGGACAAATGGAAAATTTTCACAGACAAGAAATGAAACCAATAAATGAGGCTGGAGGAGGCAAGAGAGATTGATTTACATGAACACATTAGAGGAGGGGAAAAAAAAAACAAATTTATTTAGCTACTTTGGAGATTATTAAGAAAGGCTATCAATAGTTTTTTGTTGTTGTTAAATCAAAAGTGTGCCCAAGGGCTTCTAGACACATTTTTCAGGACACCACATTAGATAAAATTCATGCATTTGAAGATTCCCTGTAAATAATAGCCTGACTTCTTATTCTGGCATCTCAGATACAGAGGGCAACACCAAGGAGATTTCCCACTAAAGAACCATCACATATCACTAGATTTCAATGCTGAAGGGTTGTGATCGGGTGATAATTCATGAGAGGGGAAGAGCCGGCAGTAGGAAACGAACAGGTGTTTCTCTCAGGCTGTAGAAGCCATTGTCAGGAATGGCCCTGCTCATCAGAACCTTCTTTCACTGGCTGCTCAAGAGGCAACACGTTCACCATGGCATCCCCAGATAAGAACACATGTGTGCGTGCACATGCACACACACGCTCTCTCTCTCAAACAGCCCACGCTGCCTTCATCTGGCCTTTCCATTGTGCCAGGTGCTTACTGTTCTCTCCTTCTATTTCTACCACGTCTGCCTGCTGCACCCTCCCAAGAGTGACTGCCTGGGGATTCTAAATCCATATAAGGAGCAAATGTCCCACCCTGTAGAATCCAGTTTCCTTTTCAAGCCAAGAATGAGGACGGTGTCGGTCATGGTTAGCTTCAGTCCCTCTTTCTGGCTCAAAATACATCCTTGATGGCAGTAAATGGGAGGGGGGCTGCCCAAATGATGCCATTGGTAACATTTGTCTGGAGACAACTCTCAGTACAGTGACCAGAGCTCAGTGGAAAGGATGCCTCTGCCTCTGGGTTCTAGGTATCGAGCAGAGACCAGGCTCCCCCGATTACTCAAAATGATCCCAAACCCACTCTCACCTCCTGACCACCTAGAACTGAGCAAAGACCTCCTCACAGCTGTCTGACAGAGGGCCACTGCTCGCCCATTGGACGGCAGCATCTGGGATGCCGGCGTGCATCTCTGATCCCAAGTCCCGGTCTTGGGCGGTGTTTGGCCTACGTTGACCTGCCCAAAGTCTCTTCAGAAGTGACTCAGACAGTCAGACAGTCCTGGGTGACATACAACATTTCCTGACTTCCCTTTGTCCATTTCTAGCTCACTGTCTGGCTTTTATTTCCCCACCCACGTGTCACTGATTTCTGTGTCACCGATGCCCCATTCACCTTCCCCCACCCCCTCAGACAAGATTTGCAAGCCAGCCTGGTACTGCTCTTTGTATCTCTGGGTGCGCTCCCCCCCGCCCCGCCCTCCCGACCGCACTGTCTGTGCCAGCTCCTGTCACTGCCATGCCATGCACAAATGGGATTATCTCCCCATTAGCTCTCTTTTTGTTCTCCTTTTCTCTGTTTCTCTGTGTGTGTGTGTTGTATGTGACTCTTTCTAATTATACCTAACTTATTCACCTATTCCTAACAAGGGTTCCCGGTGTTTGGACCCTTATTTCTCATTCTTCTTTTCTTCCCTCCTTTTTTCTTTGCTTCTGTCTCCCCTACTTCCCCCAGGAGTCGATGGAAACGTGGCTGTCCTTTCTCCCACCCATTTCAATGTCAAACAGATCTTCATCTTAGCTCGTAGAATTCAATCTAAAGCTCCTAGTTTCCTCTCTCTTTAGAAGCCTCGCTGTAACCTGACTCCAACTGAAATATTGTCCGTGGAAGGAGAACCAACCCTTCCCTGGACAAGCAGGCGGGAACTGAGCAATTGAATGCAGATCTCCACCCGCCAGGACCCCCTCAGTCAGGTGTAATGGGATCGGTTCCCCCACTCGGCTTGGGAAACTGCACCTCGTTCTCGGGGATTTTCTCAAGTGAAAACATGTTTGACTTGACCCATTTTCACAAAAAGCGTGCGGTCAGTCCGCTGAGTACAGTGCTAGACCTTGTACGTTGCAGATAGACATCTGGCTAGGAGAGCAGCCGAAGCCTGAAACCTAGCCCGTGTTCACCAAGGCAAGCAAACCCTGAGACAAAGGCGATGTTTGTCCAGATGGGCACCTTTTTCTAATTTGCACAGAGGCGCTTAATGAGCTGCACTGAGCCTGGCTGTGGTCATTTTAGGTGGTGCCCTTTGCTCCCCTCTTAGAGGCAACGGTAACCTTCTTGGTTACTTAGGATGATACAGAAGCAAAATACGTCATTAGTAATTGACTCCCCAGTGCATCTGGGCAGCTTATTTAAAATACGGATTTCTGATTTCTGCCCCTAGAGATTTTCATTTCACAGGTCTGGGAGAGAGTCCAGAATCTGTACCTACAAAAAGTTTCCCCAAATGCTTCTGAAGCACAGCCAGAAGCATTTCTTAATGCTTAAGTCTTAAGACTTAAGAACCCTTCCTGAGCTGGAAGTGGAGTCTCCAGACCCCTTGGGAGGGCGCCCTCTTGCCACTGTACCCACCCCCTGCAATGCAAGTAACGGATTTGTAGACTGTGGCTGAGTGCATCCTAAAGGATCCTTGAATTTTACTGATTGGGAAATAGAGAGCCAGAGAGGTGAAGAAACTTGCTTAAGGTTACAGAGCCGGTGGCCACGCTTGACAGTGATGGGTGGGTATTGGAGCTCAGTCAGTCAGGTAAATACAGGTTTCAAAGGGAGTGCAGTGTGAATCGCATAGGACACCCTGAAGGTCAGTTACCAGCTGTAGATGAGAGGTGGACGTTCTGTGCTCTCCACCAGCTTCTCCGAACCCTCCTCCCCCTGGGACAGAGGGGCCTCACTGTGCCACCCTTCCCTGAGTGACGAGCGTCTGCAGTCGCCCCCTGCTATACTGCCAACCCCCTGGAGGAGGGTGTAGCTATCACAGTGTTCTCTCTGACTAGTCCAGTCACGGCACCAAGAGACTTATTTTAAACAGTGCCGGAGGCGGGAACACTCATATTTCCTCCAACATGACCACCAGGGTGAAAAAAAAATCAACCTCAATTTACCCTCCCATCTGCTCAAGAATGGAAGATAAATTGTTTCAATTTTATAGAAATGAATGTTTTATGTCTTGCCCATGCTTTCCAGATAGTGTCCTGAATTTATATATTCCACTGAATGCATGGCTATTTTCCACTAGGAATGCTCGCTGGACCTTCAGCTTCCTTGGGTTTTGGTCTAAGAATACTAGGTTTGAGAGTGCTGTCACTTTCCCTGGCTTTGGAGGTCTTGGCTATATATCTTTTTTTCCCCCTCTAAAATAAATAGAAAAAAAAAATCCACTCATTATCCCATGCTCAGAGAAAACTACCATTACCATTTTGGCACATTTCCTCCCAATTTCTTTTGCTATGCATCAAAAGTTTTGCTTCCCACTGCCCGCCCCCCCCCCGATTCTGTGTATATTTTTGTTCTCGTTCATAATTTAACAATAAGTATGTATTACTCTTATAATCACAGAATTTGGAGGAAAAAGATAAGGAAGGAAGCTTTCAAAGTATCTTTGTGGTACATTACTATTGTCAGGACTTTTTCCACGAGAAAGTTATTATTATTATTTTTTAAATCAGAGAGCGCGGCATAGGGGAGAGGGGCAGAGGGAGAGAGTGAGAGTCTCAGGCAGGCTCCGTGCGCATCATGCAGCCTGACACAGGGCTTGATCCCATGACCCTGGATTCATGACCTGAGCTGAAATCAAGAGTCAGATGCTCAACCGAGCCACCCAGGCGCCCCCATGAGGAAGTTACTCTTAATGGCTAAACCTTCCATTTTAACCTGATTTTAGAGGAAAGGAGAAAGTGGTTCAGGGTCTAGCATTCTGGTCAAACTCTAATAAAACATTTCTGTAGGTCTGGATAGCAAAGGGCTGGATGAACCCCAAGCAGTGAGCCTCATATTCAGCACAGTGTTTAATGCAGTACAACTTCAATGTCACTGAAGACATTGAGCCCTCGCATAATGCTGATTAGTAGCTGTGATAATGCTGGACTCAGTGTTTGTTTTTTAATATCACTAATCTTGATAAAAATCCTACAAACTGGTTAAGAGGTGAGTAGTTAGCAGTGGTTATTCCACCTACAATTTCTGTGAAAACAATTTTAGTAAAAAAAATCGTAAGGTTTATTCTTCCTAGAGAAGTATTTTTCGATTCTTATTCAGACGTTCATCCTGTAATGATCTTTTTGAAATTTTCATGTAATTTCAGAAACTGGAGAGCAAACATTTTGTCTCTACGTATTTGTTTTTTGCCTTTCTTTTTATAAAAGGGATGCATGTAACTGGTAGAAAAATTAGGGAAAACAACACACACACACACACACACACACACACACACACACACACAACAGTAAAAAGAAGAAAATCCAAACCACCTGAAGTACCATTCTCTGGAGGGAACTCATTGTGACCTTTTGTTTGTTTAGGTATATTTTTTTTAACAAAAATTGCATCATATTGTTATAGGTCTTGCTTTGTTTTACACACACACACACACACACACACACACACACACACACACGTATGTATAATGAAAACGGTGCCTAGTATTATTTGAGACTCAATAGTATGATGACCAGAATCACAGAGTGGTGAACAGAACTGTCTGATGCCAACATCTAGGCTCTTATTAAACCATGATGTAGCTTAACAATTGGGATAATCTTTTTCCTCCTTATAGGCTCCTTTCCATCAAGCTTATTAACCATTCCACAAGGTTTTCCACACCAAGAGTAGCATCATTTGCTTGAGGAGATACAGCCAAAATCAGGCTTTCCAGTCAAGGTTGCCCTTTGGATCCAAGACCCTCAGATGTAGAGGGCCCCAAATTTCAGTTGTGCAGGACCTTGGACAGCTGCTCAGAGCCCCAGTGCAGCACTAGCCTAGTTAGTCCGGGAGGTGGATGATCCCATCGGCTGCCCAGACCACAGTTCTCAGCACAGACTTCCTCCCATCCTGACGTACAACAGGGACTCCTTCATTTGTAGCCACAGGAGAAGGGTGACTTTAAATGGAGTGAGGTCTTGCCATTGTGGGATGGTCATAAATGGGAACACAGTCTACACTGAAAGCAGCCCACGTGGAGTAGATTAACATCAGTGCCAGGGAGCCATAATACTCTGCATGCCTGGTGTTATAGTACTCCCCCCACACTCTGCCCTTCAAGTGCTATAGTAATAGAATTGATATTAATATTAGTAATAATAATAGCTGACACTTCCATAGTCCTTGCGATGCACCAGCCACTCTTCTCCATATTTTTCTTGTACCAACACATGTGGTTCTCATCTCAATGCTATGAAGTAACTACTATTGTCACCATTCTATAGGTGAACCTCTTGAATATTGCAGCAATATTGAGAGTCTCATAAGCCAAAAAAATAAAAAGAAAAGAAAAAGAATCTTGGTCCCTAGAGAGAATTTTCTTGCGTCTAATCCCTCAAGAGCTAGAGTCTCGAAATGAAATGAAAGCCAGAGAGAAGCCGCAGTTCAGCCTTGGGGCTCTAGGGGCAGGGGATCCATGAGTTGACGTCTGGATTAAAACAATGGCAAGTGTGTGGTCTGTAGTTAAGCATCTCTTTCAAAATGATGTAGAGTCCCAGGGAAAGCCACAAGTCACTAGAGGGACCTTACTGGAGACCTAATAAACACAGTAAATGTCATTGGCTTCTTGCCCAATCCAGGTTTGAAAAAGCACTCAGACACATCCTGGGGGCCCCAGGCTGGTAACTGTCTGTCAGGGGCAGGCATCTGCTACTGACTAGCTCTGTGCTGTGGCCAGTGTGGAACCACGGCCATGTGTTCAAGTCAAGATGGCCCATTACTATAGCAGGGGACATGGCAGAGCCTGTATGGATCACATTTACTCATTTACCAGCACCATCGAGGGAAAATAAAACACCTACTCAGGTCCTTGTTTTTCACAAAGATTTCAGAGCTCTTGCCCAGTAGGTCAGGAGTGGTATCTTCATGTTTGAGCCATCCATCCATCTTCCCCAAGCTACTTGGCCTAGCAGAAAGGTTGTCTGGAATATGCTCAGAGGTTTTTCCTTCCAGGGATAGGCTTGGGTATCGTTAACTAAACTTCACTTAATAGCCTTGATAAAACCATTTCATCCATGCAGGGAGGCTGTGGGTTCCTCACTTCCAAGAGGATTAGTGTTCACCCGCTTACATTTTCAACTGTAAGGGAGGCAGCAGAGCATAATGGGAAGAGCATAGAGTTGGACTCAGACACATTTGGGCTCAAATCTCATTTCTTTTATTTAAAAGCACTGCATTTGGGGCTGAATTTGTAACAGTTTTGAGTCTCAACTTCATCAGTAAAAATAAGGATAGTAAGTATCGACTTCATAGATTGTTATAAGGTTTATGAGGAAAACATAAATATGTTGTACTCAATAATGCTAAATAAAATATGGAAGCTCTCAATAAGTGATGGCATTGGGTTTTGCACTGGCATGGCCTCATTTATGTTCTTTGACCTGCCACCAAATGATGTGATCTTGACATCAGTTTGGCAAGTTGGGTTTAGAATAACCTACCACTAGAATTTAAACTTCACCAGGGCATGAACAATGCCTCGAATTTCACTGCATTGTCACATCCTAACACACTATTATCTCTTACCTCCTGTAAATAATAATGGGTAATACTCACAGGGTGCTTTCTACATGAAGGCATTATTTGTAAATGCTCTGAGAATGTTCCTATCGTTCCCTCTTCACATTGTGCAGATGAGGAAGCCATGACATAGAGGGTCCAATAATGTGCTCAAGGGCACACTGTACCAATGGCAGGAGATGGAATGTCCCCAGCAGTCTGACCCTGTGTCTAGGCTCTCAGTGTGATGGATGAGGACAAGTATGGCCACCATGTGGCCTCTCAGGGTAAGGCCCTCCCAGCACCCAAGGCCCCAGCACTTGTTTCCAGCCTGATTGAACTGCTTGCTTCCTGACCATACTTACTTTTTACTTCACCCCCTCCCCACTTTTCCTCAGGACATGTCTTCCCTTCCAAGTACTCCCCCCTTATCCTCTCAGTTAATTCTATCCATTTGCCAAGGTCCTGCCCAAATACCTGCTCCTCCATAAAGTCTTCCCCCCTTCACCAGTTGGAATTCATCTCTTCCTCCTTTGGGCTGCCTCAGACCTTGTGGCAGTTGCTACATTATGCCTTGGTATTTCTATTCCTATACTGGTCTTGACTCCTTGTAGACCGTAAGACCTTTGGAGCAAGAGCGTAATTTTGAGTCTCATTCTCAAGCACATACTGTCAGGCATAGAATATGTGCTCAATAAAAATCGAATAGTTGGTGAGGTTTCAAGCATTATGAGAAATAGACTATCAGGGAAGACATTTATGTCAGGGGCAGGAAGGATGGAAGGTCGTGATACCACTCACAGCACATCACTTCCACGGAGGACTTCCTCTGTGCCAAACACCCTATTCAATCTTCACGGTAGTCCTGTAAGGTCCAGTCCATTAGGAACTTAAATAAGTGAAGAACTGAGTTCGTACAGCATATTGGTTAGGACTGTACAAGCATCCCCCTTGAGTCCAAATCCTGGTTCTACCACTTACTGGCTCTACCCACTTCCCTCGAGCAGATTACTTAAGCTCTCCGTGCCGTAACTTCCTCTCCTGTGAATGGGGATAATAATAATAACACCCACCTCATAAGGTAGGTAAATGAGAATCGTGGAAAGTGAGAGTATCTAATGCATGGGAGTTAGCATCAGGCATCATAATACCTGCCAGGCGGATGGTTTTCAGGAGGGAGGACTTGCTTCTGTTATTTAAAATCTCTCAATTTTGACCATTGACCAGCAGTTCCTGCCCAGGCTGGGGTGGTTGTTGTTGTTGTTGTTGTTGTTGTTGTTGTTGTTGTTGTTGTTTGGTTGGTTGGTTTGGTTTTAACTTTTTTTCCTGTCAGCATCAAAGCAGTCATCCTGAAGAAACACCCCTGCTCTTCAAAAGCTTCGTCTCTCCCTTCGCCAAATTGTTTCCTAACAGGCAGAGGAGGGTGCTGTTGGACGTACAAGCCTAAACTCAAGCCTTCTTCCTAATTACACCGCAGTCAGATTTTCCACGCAAGCCCCTAGCGTGGCAGGATGCCCTCTTTGAAGTCATTAGTCTCCACAGCAGGGAGAACACATCATCAAAGGCTCCGTTTCCCAGCAACCCCTGCTGTGCCCTTGTGCACCAGAGGAAGACTCCTGTTTCCCAGCAACCCCTGCTGTGCCCTTGTGCACCAGAGGATTGCAGAGGGAGAGAGCAGAGCCTACAAGTGCATTAAGTCTGTTCTTCTCTCCTCTGGCCCTGAACCGCGATTCCTTTGAACTGAAGCCCAGGGACAGGGCCGGTGATGCTATCGCAAAACCTCTCCCCATTCTTTCAGTTTCAGCCAATTTAGCGATTAACCTTGCTAGGGCCAGGGATGGGGGATGTGGGGCATGGTTAAGGTTCCACTTGGTAATCTAAGACGCTGAAGAGTTGGGAGCTGGGAAGGGAGGCAGTGGTTCTGAGGCTCCAGATACTGAAAATGTAGTTGGTAATGACTATGGGGAATCTGCAGTGAAGTTAAAATTCTGTGTGTGTGTGGGGGGGGGGGGGGGGCCCAACACTCCAACCAGACAAACCTGGATTTAAAAAAAAAAAATTTATTGTTTATTCATTTTTGAGAGAGAGAGAAACAGAATGCAAGCAGGGGAGGGACAGAGAGAGAGGGGGACACAGAATCCGAAGCAGGCTCCAGGCACTGAGCTGTCAGCACGGAGCTCGACGCGGGCCTCGAACCCACAAGCCATGAGATCGTGACCTGAGCCGAAGTTGGACGTTCAACCGACTGAGACGCCCTACCCGCCCAGACCTGGATTTTTATCCTGGCCTTACCTCTTACTTGTCTCTTCGTTTCTGACTTTCAGTTTCTTGATCCCTTCAGAGTTCAGTGGCTACTGTGAATGAAATGTTTAACGGAAACATTTACTTAGGCCTAGGTCTTCACTTTCAGCAGGAACCTGGGCCTTATTTCAGCCCTGATGTCCGAGGCCTCTGCCGAGGCTAACCTGCCCTGTCTTTGGAAGATCGGCTGGTGGAGCTCCATCATGGGTTCTTAAGTGGTGGGGGGACGTCTGAGTCCAGCTCTCTGGGGGCTGTGCTGAGGCTGAGGGACGCCCCAGTGGCCTCCAGCAGCGAGCATCTCCTCACACACACACGGTCTCACCTGTCCCACCTGTGTCCCAGGCCAGCACTTTATCCCTCACCTGGGTCACCACGCTAGGCTTCTCACCTGGCTCCCTGCCTCATGACTTGTCCTCACATCCATCCTCTTCGGCCACCGAAAGATCTACCCAGAGGAGCTGTTCATTTTACGCCCTGCCCCCAAATTCACCAGGGGAGCCCACGGCCCTACAGAATAAATGTGCGGTTTCCCGCGGTGGCCTCCAGCCTCTTTGCGACCTGGTTGCTGCCAGGTCAGCCCTATCACTGCAGTCACTCCTTGCCTGCAGTGTTATGTTCCAGTGACACTGAATCTCTTGTCCAGCCTGTGTGTCCGTGCTTACCATGTGGGCTCCTGGTTGTGGGGTGTTCTGTGCCCTCAGTGGCTTTTCCTAAACCCTTCCCTAGCCCACTGCCAAACTTTTCTTGCTATTCCCAACTTAGCGTAGAAGTCTGCATCCGGATAACCCCCTCCGAGACACCTAACTGTTGCTACCCAGTGTGCTTCTCTGGTCCTGTGACTCCCCATACCTATCTCCGCCACTGTTTTCACACCATAAAATAACGATCTGATAATTCTCATCATCTGTTCACTACTCTGCCTCTGCTGTTCCACCTTGCAAGTTCCTCAAGTTCAGGACCACATCTTACTCATCTTTGCAACTCTGTGGCATTTCCTGTCGCATTCGGTATTAAGCGCTGAGTGCACGTTTGTTGAATGAATAAGTGATTGGTTGCCTGTAAGGGTACGCGTACAAGTTCTGTGTAAACCTTTCCGTGGTTTTCCCAGTGCATTTCCTGGTGCTTAGGTCTCCTTAGCCACAAAAGAGAACTCAGCTTATTTTTATTTAGTATTTGGCATGGTGTTCCTTTCCGAGTTAACTCGTTTGTCTTCCAAGGGCCACTAAAGCAGTGCACTTTCATGATTCGTTCACTTGAAAAACATTTAGCGATGACCTTCCATGTCTCCGGGATTGTGTTAGGTGTTCCTGAAAAGAAAAGATGAATGATATTAGTCAACAGTCATGTAGGGTTTAT
The DNA here is from genome assembly GCF_014898765.1 of Herpailurus yagouaroundi. Lineage (NCBI taxonomy): Eukaryota > Metazoa > Chordata > Mammalia > Carnivora > Felidae > Herpailurus > Herpailurus yagouaroundi. The sequence continues at coordinate 16,375,037 of NW_024412426.1, forward strand.
TGTATGCTGGGCACTGTCCAAAGCACTTCACGTTAACTCAGTCTTCACAACAACTTTATGAAGAAGGTACTGTCACCATCTCCCCTCATTTTGCGATCGATGACATTGAAGAACGTAGACTGTCCTAGCCCGAGTAGTCTAGAAACAAAACCTAAATGTTAAGACTTTCTAGGAAGGAACGATCCCACAGGAGCAGAGTTGGGGGAAGAGATGACTGAGACAGGACGGGGCTACATTGGTAAGCTGGCGACAGCTTTACAAGAGGTCAGTTTTTGGACACATAGGACAGTAGTATAGGCAGGCCTTGTGGAAATGTGTACCTCTGATCAGTCCGTGAGGGTGGAGGGTAGACAGGAAGAGGGTGCAATTTATCTGCTGATTCTTTCCAGTCTCCTAGTTCTCCCGGGGGATGCTAACTTCTGTGGACATAACACAGCGTTGGAGTGAATGGAGCCCATTCTGTTCACTTCCTTCTCACGCCCACCCCCGCCACACCCACGTTACCGCCCAGCTGAGGCTTGGATGAGGGTCAGCCTCAAGTGAGGAAGTGAGGGATCTCGTTAGAATTACAAAACTTCACACTTGGCCTAAGGTAATATACAAAGTGCAGGAAGTACAGGATTAAGAGATTCAAATATAGGAAAGTTGGAGGCTGTAAGTACAGTCCGAGGAATGAATGAATGAATGAATGAATGAATAAACAAATGAATGAATGAGCAAGTTGAGATGAATCGAAGAATGAGAAGGAAGCATCCTGCATACTGAGGTACATAGGTGCGGCAGTGGCTCCACTGATAACCTGAGTGCTAATGTGAGTCGCCACAGCAAGGTGACAAGCTGACAGAGTCCCGACTGACCTAGGCTAGGCCACCTAGAGTGTACTTGTGAGACAGATGCAGCCAGACTTTACAGCAGTTGGTTCTCCGGAAGGAGAGTCTTTCTGGGAGAGCTCCTAGACGCTTTTGGCAGTGGGGATGGGGAGTGTCCAAGGGTAAATAAATACCCTGTTCCCACGTGCCCCTAAGAACTGGTCCGAAAACCCATCTCAGAACGCTCCTGCTTTTGCTCTGCTCCTAGCTCCTGCCACAGCAGATTTAAAAGGCTTTTCCCTGGGGTTTCCTCGCACCTGGGTGTAGGCAAATGGGAGAATAATTCGGTGCTATACTGGCATTCTTGTCTCTTTCCCCACTGGACTGGACAGTGGTGGAAAACTCCTTGAAGACACAGACTGTTTCTTGGCTCTGTTTCTGCCTTGTTGTGTTTGCGACGCCTAGACCTCTCAGTCGTACAGTAGGTGTTCAATAAACATTAAATCAATGGCTGAATTAATGAACAAATAGTACCAGGTGGCTGAGAGATCTACCGTAGGCCTTTTTCAAAAAGCAAAAGTAGCAAATTTTTCTCGCCTCTCTCTTTTTCTGTACCCGCCACCCAAAGTAATACCTGATGACAGAGATTGCAAGAAAGGTCATCTTAGGAGAGATACTAAATCTTATTGGAAAGAGGAAGAGAGACAAGGTTTTCTTTTGCCATTTCATTCTAGACAGTTGAGAAGGATCCTTTCTGATCCTCATCTAGTCTGCCTTTTCTTGCCAGGGGCCACAGGGGCCCCGCCACAGGTCCTTAATGAGTTTGGATGCAGAATTCTCATTCTCTAAGCTTGTCTTTGTGGCTCTCATTCACGGTGTTCAGAGCATATGTTTTTCCTTGAAGGCAGGGTTCAACCCAGGAGGTTACTTCTCCGGTTACCTTTCAGCTCCCCAGAACCGGTATTTAACAGTGTGGAGAAGCAAACGATTCTGGTTGGGATCTGTTTCAGTTCACTCCTGTGGGTGCAGGTTAGACGCTGAGGTAGTGATCTGATTGTCACTTCTCTCTGCCTGTCGAGGGCTTTACCTACGCTTTACTTCCTTGGTTCCCCGAGGACACACGGAGGGATGTGGTATGCCACAGCGATCTTACAGGGGCTCCGTGAGCAGAAACAGGGATAGCTGTCAGATACCCTACTTTCTACCTTCAACTTAGAAATCTAGAATTTAGTATTTTTTTTTTCAAGTGACCGCTGAATTGTTAGGAGGTCAATAATACTAATACTTAAATTGTTTGGACCCACCTACTTGAGAAATGAAACTAGTAGATACTTCTTTGGACCTGGAAGAGCTGTGAAAATTATTTTGTCGTTTGGGGCACGGGGAGTGCGGCAAGTCCGGGAACCTCTCCTTACTTCATGCGGTGACCCCAGCAAGGTGGGCATTATTTTCTCAAGTTTATCTCTGAGGAGACTAACGATCAGAGGAATCTGAAAGGCGTGTCGGTGGTACAGCCGAGGTTTGAACCCAAGTCCACCAGCCCCCGAAGTCCAGGGGCCTCCACGGTCTCTCTGCTGCAGAGGTAATGAAGACCCGATCTTAGACTGTCCGAGTTAATATGGGCTTTGGCAGGAATTCATCCCAACTTACAACCTGCCCAAGCCACACACCTGATGAGCGGGAGGAGTTAGCTTAGAGATCTTGTCTCCTGAGTCTCAGTTCTGTATTATTTCCTCTCCACTACGTACACTTCTGTCTCTTCCCAGCCTGGGGCAGCCACCCACTATTGCGCTCCACTTTCCGTGATTGAAATGATGAAGGTGTTTTATTACCTGAAGCGCAGAGAAGTGAGGTGCTCTGGGGAGCAGCGCCACAACTAATTATGGCGGTGAAGGGTGTAGTTTACAGGGAGAGATGAAAAGAACAACCCTGCAATGTGTAATTTGGCTAAAGCAAGTGCAAATGGGATGTGGCGTCATCTGTTCATATCTAAGTGGTATAAATGTCAGAGGAGAGGGCAGGGAAGTTATTTAGGGGACATAGGTAGGAAACGCGATAAGGAGAAAGAGGCGAGGCTGAAAATGCAATGTTGACATTTATGTATTGGCCGGTGCAGGGAGGGTCAGCTTTCTGTAAACTTGGATCGGGTGGAGCTTTCTGGAGGTACCTCATGACACTGACCCCCGAGGAATTATCTAGATAGTTTTCTCTATTTGGGATTTTCACGGTTCCTTAACGACTGCAGTTCTGCATTGGTCCTCGACTGTGTCCTCTGCCCTTCCTCGGTTTCCTTCCTGTTCATTTATATCCATTCCAGGCTCTTCTTCCCTTTTTTTTTTTTTTTTTTTTTGCTTTTTCCCCTTTGCTGCTTTTTGTCCCCTCATCCTCACAGTCACTTTTGATTTGCCTGCTTTCCCCTCTGGTTATTCTCGCCCGCCCATCCCCCTCCTCGTCTTTCTCTGATACCTGGCGTAGTCCAGGTTTCCGGGCCTTTGCTCTTCCTCTCTCTTCTTCCAAAGTAGAAGACGAAATTTGCCACTCCGACAAAGAGAACAAAAGCTGCGAGTCCCTGCCCAAGTTACAAGGACAGCATTTTCTCTTTTTAGGGTTTTTAATTTTAAAAGGAAAAAAAAAAATTGCAGCTTCTTCTCCCTCCTCCTGCTGTGCGTTCACTGCCTTCTGGGCTGGGAGCGTCAGCTGAGGGACAGCCCGATAAAAAGCTACTCCTTGGTTCTGATCATCTCTGCTCTCGTGTTTCCTTCCAGCCTCAGCTCCTTTATGCTGCATTTTTCGGAAATCCAGGCAGAGAATGGTAGCATTAGCATTTTTAATAAAGGAAGCTGGAAGAAGAGAGAGGCGGCTCAAGGAAGCTGAGGGAGGGGACGAAGCCCAAAGGCACTGACAGTCAAAACTGCCTTTTGGAGCCAGGGCGCTGTGGATGGGGGCAGGGGGAGGCGGACAAGAGAAGGGGCCGTCTTAGGAGAAGCATTCAGGCTGATATAATTGGAGCTTTGAGCACGAGCAGTCACAGTTGGGAGGTGGGAAATCGCTGTGCCGGACTGAGTTTGGCTCAACTTGATGCTGAGGCCTGGCATTGTGAAATGTTTTCTAATTTAGCTCATTTTCCCTGTCTTCCTGGAATGAGCCATTATTCGTCCATTACTGGTGAAAATCATGGTCCTGGCTAACCCCTTCTCTTCTTTTCTCTTCTTCCTCCTCCCCCTGTGCTCTGTAGGAAGGGAGAAGAAATAAACAGGAGGGAAGGGGCCACACCTATTCTTGCTTTAGAAACAGCGAGTGAACCTTGGAGACCCGGAGTGGCTGACATCATCTTTGCCTATTTCATTTTTCCAGGGATACGAATGCAAAAGTTTAATGGAGTTGCTAGGTTTATGTTTTGTCTGTGAGGCCATTGTACCTCTGCAGGATGAAGCTTAATTGGCTCTTTTGCCACCACTGAAAAGGAGAAAAAATTTCTCCTTGCGGAGTTTACTGTTCTGTAAAGAAAGTGCCAGTGATTAGATCTAATGCTTTTGACAGCTGGATAAAAAGTTGCTAAGTAAGAGTAGATTGAATGCATAAACCTGGAGTCAATCAGAAGGTAATACAAATCCCAAACACCAAAAATGAACGGTCTTACTCCAGTGTTCTTCCCTGTCACGCTTACAACCCTATGCGAGGACAGCAGCGGCCTATCTATTTTCCCAAATCTGATTCCGTGGAAGGCCAAGACGAAGCCAAAATTGGGCAGCACCTCTTTGTACTCCTGCGTTTCAGCCTAGAAAGGGCTTAAGACTTCTCGGTTGGTGAAACGTCAACCTTGATAATTGTAGGCATTGCATACATCCCATTGTTCGAAGCCTTACGGTTTTAACAAAAGAGTGACTATCACAGCCAATGTTCCTTATACATAAAATCAATCACTGTAGCCTCCTCTGAACAGACAAAAGAATGTGTGTGTTTGTGTAAACAGCGAGTCGCATCTGGGCCCTGCCTCATGAGGCTGCAGCTTGTTTTCCTTCACCAGTGAGTTACTCCTCTCGCCCCCTATGTTTAGCCACGACGGTGGTACCAGACATATGAAGGTACATGTAATTTATTAACTGCAACTCTGAAAACTTTCCAAGATCTTCATACCAGAATATCTTTGAAGAGTGCAGAGAGGCGAACAAAATTATATTTCTTAGATCCCTTCAAGGAATAAATGCTGCTTCCGATCTTCAGATCCAAGGGTAGAATTAATATCAGTTGGAGACTCTCAAAAACATTTAGATTTGGATAGAATGTAGGTTTATACCCAGAGCCAAGTTTTCTTGAAGGAGTCAGGAATTAATTTGGAAATTGCTTTGTTATTATACCTAGGGAAAAGAGGGTTGTTGTTTTTTTAATGTCTCTTAATTTGCAAATAACCTCAAGTGAGACCTTGGTCTTTAGCTTTCCCCACATTAAAAGTGTCCTGGACAAAGGTCAAACCTTTAAGCATCTGAAAAAAAAGTTGTTGTGTTTTTTTCCCAATAGCACCCTCTGCAATCCCTACCCCTCCGTGGAGGTTTTGGCAGGGTCCTCGATTCCCTTCTGTTACTAGACTGCCTGTTTTCCCGGGGTGATCTGCCCCTCTCCCAGAGAATCAAACGTGATCTGTACGCTTGTGTTTTCTAAATCTGTATCTCTAGCACGAATCTCTTTCCTTGGTTTCAGGCTCCATTTCCAACTGCCTTCTGGATATTTGCTCATGGATTTCCTACAAGTATCTCAAATTAACTTGTCCAGAATGGAACATGAAGCCCACACCTGCCCTGATCCCTGCTCTAACTCCTACCATTCTCGTGTGAAGAATTGTAGAAATAGCATCAACAATCACTTGGTCTCCCAGATGAGAAACTTGGGGGTCATTCTCCATGACCCACCTCCCACAATTACCTTCTGCTTTCTCTCTTTCACACACACCCTGTTAGCCCCCAGATCCTCTTTGTTCTTCTCAGAAATCTCTCTCAAACCCAGCTGTTCCTCTCTACTCCCAAAGCTACAGCCTTCCTCTAGGACAATCCATTACCTTTGACAATTGCCAACATCTTTCCAACCACTGCCATTGCCATTAGGCACCTGTTGAGAAGGAGGGCGGATGAGAAGGAAAGAACCTGCAAATAAGAGGAATTTCATGATAGGCAAGTTCACATGGGCAGATTGTGAGGAGAGGGGGCAGAAATGCCCATGGCCTGTTCGGGAAATAGAGTGATAGGCAGTGGATCTGATAGGACAGGCATAGAGGAAAAGTGTGAAAGGTGGGCGGGCAGTGACCAGAAGGCTTTGAATTTCAAACAAGGAGTCTGGATTTCCCCTAGTAGAAAATGGGAAGCCACAGAATATATTTTGAGCAGGGCATGGGATGATGGAAATGGTATTTCGGGAAGGCGTAAGAGGCATTAATGCAGGGATCTGCGAACTGTCATCCTCAAGCCAAAGCTGGCCTGCCACCTGTTTTTGTAAATAAAGTTTTATTGGAACCCAGCTGTGCTCATTTGGTTGTATATTGTCCATGGCTGCTTTCCTGCTACGAAGGCAGAGTTGAGTACAAATGCAACAGGGACCGTATGGCTGCAAAGCCGAAAATATTTACTATCTGGCCCTTCACAGAAAAAGTTTGATGACTCCTGCAGACGATCGGGGCTTCTCAAACTTAGCACTTCCTGACAATTTTAGGTTGACAATTCCTTGTGGGGCTGGGAGCTGTCCTGTGTGTTGTAGGATGTCTAATGATGTCCCTGACCTGCAGACATTGCCCAGGCAAGAGAGAAGGTGCGCACGGCCCCCCGCTAGATGATGGTACAGCCAGCAATGTAGGAGGCAATTTAGGCCAGTCCAGCAGGTAAGGGTGATGCCAGTAAACATTTTCAGCGTGCCTAGCACGTGTCTGCCACTAGAAGGCCTTTACATTTATCAATTCCTTTAATCTTTCAGCAGTCCTGGGAGGTGGGTACTGTTTTACCATTAGTATCCCGTAAGGTGACTATGGTTATTGTCATTGTTTTACAGCGAAGGGAAGGAGACCCAAAGGTAAAGCGACTTCCCTAAGGGCATCCATCTGATAAGGGGCAGAGCCACGTTTTGAACTTTTGAACTCATATCATCTGGCTTCTGAACTCCTTAACCATGAGATTGCCCCGAGTGACACGAACCAAAAGACCTGATGCGTCCTGGTAGCCTCGAGAATACAGACATGGTCAGAAAATAAGTAAATAAACATTTCGAGCTAACTCTTTCTGTCCACTTCCAAAGCATTTACTTCGCTCTGACCCCAAAGAGCTAGAGAAGGTCTTCAGGTGTCTCTGCACGGTGAAGGTACCGCCCCCGCCGATTGCGCACCCCCGGGGGCCCCCCCGGCCCCCCCCCAGAGCTGTATACATCAGGCATAATACACACTCACTGGGACTGTCCGCACCGTCATGGTCCCCGTTCTCGGTATTCGTGTTCTCCGTCGCTCTACCTTGCTTTCTAACTAGTGATTTCGTGTCGGTTCTTATGAAGAGATAACAACCCCTTTCCTGTGGTTTGGCATCATCTTCAGCTTTGTTTCCTGCCTGGATCTGCAAACGGTTCTGTCATCTTCCTGACTGTGCCGTCCGTAGAGAGTGCAGATGTCGTGAGGACAAATGGGCGGGAGATAAGCCCGGGAACATGAAAGAAGCTGGAAGGTGTTCATACAGGGAGACAGTCCTTCTCAGGGACAAAAGAGCAGGTTTGAGCATCCGCTTCAGAGGCGGTGCTGGGAGCCGGATCTCGGCTGCCATCCCTGTCAACCAGTCCCCCCGGCTCACAGGCCTGCTGAGCTTATCCGGGCTTGCTTCAAGGTGAAGGTTGGGGTTGGCCATGTCTGCAGCGAGAGGAGAAAATGCCCTGTCTTCGTCAGGCGTGTTAGGCCCTCTTTATTCAGAAGATGGAAGGGATGGAAAGAAAAAAGAGAACGTGTTGGAGAGAGGGAAGCAACAAAAGAGCTCAAGATTACAATTTGGAAGTAAACGAGCCCAGCTGATGGAGAACAGGGGTCAGGTTGCTGTACCCCAAGGGACGGGATGGAGCGGCTGGTACCCATCCAAGTAGGGGGACTTTTGGCACCCGGAGCGTTGGGCAGAGGACCGAGGTGCACGGGAGGGCCCGGCTTGGGGCAGGCCCCAGCGAGCGGCAGAGGGGAATGGCGACTGCAGGAGCTCATGCTTCCGGTCTTCTGGGCCACTCAGCCCAGCGCAGACTCCTTACTCTTTTGTAACTCCCAGAGCGTGTGAGGGTGTGGTGGCTGTCGAGGGCAGGGATCATACGGCAGAAGCAAGACCTGCGGTGGTCTTGAGACCTGGGAAGAGTGGGACCAAGGATCAGGGGTGGGAAGGGAAGCATGACAAAGCAGGGCGGGCGGGGCAGCCCAGGACAGAATGGGGCAGAACAGGGACAGGACTCTCTGCGGGTTAATGGAGGTGGGAGTCGGGAGCCGGGTGGGGGGAGCGGGGAGGGGGGGCCCCTGGGTTCTCCTCGCTGAGATTTCCTTGCCCCCGGAAAAGGCATTTCGTGTTATCCAGGCTTTGTTTTGCCCCCAGGAGGGGAAAGTGAGAGAGGGCCTTTGGTGTGCACCGAACGATTTCTCCAGGCCAGACAGGTGTCCAGAGGGCAAGAAGTCCCCAGGTGCGAAGCAGAAGGTGAGAACTTAGGGAAGTTGCGGGCACACTGTTTCTTTCCCACCACCGCATGAAAGCTGGACTCGAAGCCTGTGTGGGAGAGGAGGGCTCCCCGGGAAACTGGCCGAGGCAGGGTTTGCGTGCGGGCCGGATTCTGGGGAGATTCTCCTCAGGGGCAACAACCATGACGGACTGAGAGAAGCAGATTAGGCAGGGGGAGATGCTCCCCTGTCAGGCGGTGACAACAGAGGCCTTTCCAGCCCTCCAGGAGCTGAGACAGCCCTTTAGAGATGTCCCAAATGGAGAGGCCAGGGGCCTGGACCTTCGGTCCCCACACTGGCCCGTCCCTAGATGTGAACTGCCCCGAGACGGGGGCCTACGTAAGGCAGAGCAGCTCCCTCAGCTGAGGGCAGGGCCCCGGGGGGACCCGGGTGTGCTCCATCAGCAGCCACACTCCCAGTGCCTGGGTCCTGACGTGGGTATCCGGCTGGTGGCCCAGAACATGCACAGGAGCGGGCAGAGTGGGAAGAACGTGGACGTTCCCATCCGCCTCTGACACAGGTGCCAAACTCGCGGGGAGTGTGACAGCTCTTATCTGCGCTGTGCCTCAGGTGGCCTCGCACCAGGTTGGTGGGATCAGAGTGTGCAGAGAAGGGCCGAGTGGGGCGAGAGGGTCGTCAGGAGGCTTTGTGAGTTTTGCTCTGTGGTGTGTTGGCCTGGTCAGTCGCAGCCTTCAGGGTTTAGAACTGGGCCATTCAGTGACAAGCTGGACAGCGCCCAGATGAGAGTGACCGGAAATCGGTCAGGTAAAGCTCCTGGAGGTGCTCAGTGCAGAAGGAGGAGGAGTGAAGGGAGCACATGGTAATAACTGTAGCGAGAAAGTGAGCCTTGCTCGGTTTTGCCCCGGAGAGCCAGGCCCAGGACTAATAGGTACAAACGAGAAGGAAGCAGATTTTAATTCAGATAAGAAAAGCGTTGAATGCTTAACACCGTTTCAAAATAGAACGTTCGGCTCGAGGAGGCAGCAGGCGTCCTGTCTCCTGAAATCTCTGCAGTTTGGGAGCTGAGGCTCGCAGTGGTTCAGTGGACACGTGGCGGTGGAGGTGGGTAAGGGATGTGGCCTCTCAGTACTGGGCTTGATGGTCTCCTAAAATCCAGTTTTTTTCCCAGAAGTCTGCGATCATCTCCACATCCCCAGTAAGGCTCCAGCCTGTCAGCTTTCAGCAATGATGGCAACCTCACTGCCGGGCAATGAGTCTCATTTCTGGATGGTTCTAACGGAGGTAAAGGCCTTCCATTTCCTTTTCCCCAGAGCGATGCTTACCATCCCCCATCACTTAAATTGGAGAGAGAGGAAATCAAAAGCCAAATACTGCAGAATGGCACGTTCAAACACTCCGTTCTCCTTGCTGTCTGTGCTGAGCAATTACCGAGCCTCGGCCTTTGTTCCTGGCCGCTGCACCAGCAGTGTGGAGGGAGAATAAAGGCCCCATCTTGGAGAATGCTAAAAGACCCCAGAAATCACAGAGCTCTCACGGTATCAATGAGGCACGGAGGACAGCCCCCGTCCGCTGTTGTGTCTTTCTCTATCTTGCCTCTGGCTGGGCCGTTACAATCACTGGACTTCCTCAAGTCTCCACTGGCAGTCAGAATGGATTACGCTCTGGCTGGAACATTCTACAGTGGCACAATCCGACAGGGGCAGGCCCAGCAGCTGTCATTTGTGTGACTGGATCTGAGGCTGGTAGGAGATGCAGGAGGGACAGCCACGGGGATCTGAAACCTTTTGTTTAGTCCAGAGGCCCGAGGCTGCCCAACCACTGTGCCCAAGTCCAAGGTCAGAGCGAATACTTTCCAGGCTCTAAGTGCGCGTGTGAGAAAAGCTCGTGTGCGCAGCGCGGGGGCACTGAGACGCAAAATGTAGGAAACGTATCTTGCGTTGAGGAGTGAGTTGCCTTCAGCAAAACCTGGCCTAGGCAAGGAAACATTCCCAAGCCCCAAATCAGAAAAAGTTTTGGGAAAGACGAAAAATCTGTGAATTTTAACCACGTCTGTGAACATTTTTCATGGGAAAGATAAGGGCCGTGAGTGCAGAATGAGTTAATGCTGCCAAACGGATTAAGAGGAATAAAAATGGTGTTTACAAATATACCAGGGAAAAGAAGCACTTGGGAAGAATAGGTCCATAAATAAGTAAAGGGGATTGAAATCTACTGCGAGTCTAACAAGACTGAGGCACCAAATTGCTTTTTTCCTATCTGTCTTTTACATGAAAAATAGCAAGAAAAAGCAGGGGGCTGTGATGATTTTCTGGGGGAGGCTGTGACTGTGAGGTGAGGGAGAGAGCCCAGGGAGGGTACCAGGGCCACCGTGGGGAGCTCTTCAGGGGCTTCCCGAGACCCACTGGGGGGCCCAGAGCCTCGGCCTGGCCCACGTCCTGCCTCGCCTTGCGAAGGCTTCACCTTCCATGTCCTTGGCACATCGGCCACATCGGGCCACCTGCGTTTATCCAGCAAAGCGCCTTCTCAGGCTCTCTCCTGTTCCTGGACTGCAGCCACCCCCGCCCGGACATCATCAAACCTCACCTGTCCTGACATCACCACTGCTCCTTTTCTGCTTTACCACCCCGGAAGAGTCCAACCTTTCCTCTCTTCCAGTCTCCTTTCCAAATCCCACCTCCTCCTCCTCAACTCTAGCTTTTCCCCCTTGCCCTCAGCCTCGCCCTGCACTTTTCCAAACGTTCCCTGCTCACCTCCCTTTCGTTAGGTAAATATATGCATGTGTGTAATTCTCCCTCTAGACCTTGAGCTCCTTATGACCTAGGCCAGGTCTTTGTGCTCTGTGTTCTGGGCATCTTTCACAGTGCTGGTCACAAAGCAATGCTATTGTTCTCTAGCCGGGCTGCAAATTAGAATCTCCTTGGGTGTACTGAAACATGTCCATGGCCACACCCCATATCAGACCTATTAAATCGGACGTCTCTGGGGCAGTCGTGGGGTTGAGAGCTCCCAAGGTGATTCTGACGCCCAGTCAAGCTTAACGCCCTTAGTACAGGTTCTCGGAGTGTGATTCCCAGGCCGGCAGCATCAGCTTCTCCTAAAAACTTGCTAAAATGCACATTCTCCAGTTCATCCCAGACCTCCGGAATCAGAAACTCTGAGGTGGGGCCCAGCCATTCTAATTTCAGCAAGCCCTCCAGGGGATTCTGATGCCGCCGTGGCCCAGAACAGCTGGTGTACTAGATGCATTCAGCAGTCACTGAATGGAATTGGAGAAGTAGTCACCGTGATTCATCTGCCCTCAGTTCGCACGGCCGTGATTACTTCCTGGAATACATGCAGTTGATAAAGCCTTGGTTTTGGAACCTTGCTCTCTGCCTTCCTCCTGCTGCTTCCCCATAGAAGCCAATTAACCCACTGATTTACCTGGTTCCTTCATTAGACTATATAGGTCCTTGAGGAGGGGGCTATGTCTTACTTGACTCCACTTCCCCAATGATGAGTGTGGTGTTTGACACATAGTAAGCCCTCAGTAGCTCTTTGCTAAATGAATGCACAAATGAAGAACCATACATGTTAATTGTCCTTCTAACTGATGTCTCAGGTCACCAGTATCTTCTGGTTCTTCTCGATTTTAGGTGATGGCCGGCAGAGCCACTGCTTGATGGCAGTGTATTTTAAAAGCATCTCACGATTAGGCTGTCGAACTCAAGTTCTTCACAGCCTCCCTAGCCTCTCCTTGTCCCATTCCATCCTCCCAGATAGTCTACTCTTGGACTTCATTTTTCGGTATCCTCCCCTGTCTGTCTCCTGGCTCTATATGCATCCTGAGCCAGCCTAGACCTCACATGAGCCATTTATGAAAGTACATTCACAATCACCCCCAAATCCCTACCCTTTCTTCCCACTGCCCCACCTGCCTCGCTTGCTCCAAGCTTTATAATGGCTGTTTCTGTTTGTTTCTGTGCTGTTCTGGGGCTTCCTCGAGCTGGGGAGAATCCCAAAGAAACTTGCTGATGGGTAGTCCTTCTGGAATTCTAGCCAGGGACTCAGAGCAACGTCATAGTCTTCTTACTCATCTCTCGTCATGGGCCAGAACCCTCTTCCCCGTCCTCAATCATCCAGTCCTGTCCTGGCTCTGATGCTCAGCCCGTAACTTCAGATCTCACTTAGCAAAGTCACAGCTCTGTGGCTCAGGGTCCTTGCCCTCCTTGTGTCTGCGTGCGGTTTCTCCTCATCTTTGCCCTTTTGGAAAGTGGCTGTGTCCTCAGTGCCACAGCTGAACTCTGCCTCGATTTGTCCTTTCGACTCAGCTCGCTTTCCATAGAGTCTTGCCCCTCAGCCGACTCTCTCTTGCATCTACTATTACGCCTGGCCACCTTCTATCCCTTATTCAAATGTTAGGCGGTCCCTTGACCCTGTTATCTTTCCATATCATTTTTCTCATTTCCTTTTCTGCCTTAAGGGAAGTATCTACGTATTTTGTCTCTGCTCTTATTGTCAGTTGATGATGCTATTATAATTATTACCTTGAAACGTCAAACTCAGTCTGGCAATCACTCTCCCCCCCCGCCCCTTACACACACAGACACCACACACATAGACCTTGCTGTTTCTAATGTCACACACTTCTGCTGATTTGTAATCACCCAAATCATTCACTCATTCTTTCCCCATGGAATGACATTCGTGCCGTATGTTAGGCTCTGCCACTGGCTGCAGAAACCTTGGGGACTCGTGCCCTCAAGGCATGTGTACTCTGGTGGGGAAGGCACTAGGACAAACAATAAAACAAACATGTCCCAGAATACTTACGGGCCGTGAGAAGTAGAGTGAGGGAAACAGACGGCTCATCAAGGATGGCTAACGGGAGGGAAGGGCAGGGTCACTTGAAATCTGGAGCCTTGGAGGCTGAGAGATGAGAAGGTACCGGCCAGAGCAGGAGGGAGGGGCAGAGGCTCCAGGCCTCACTCGCCCTGGATGATCCCGGCCCATTCCAGAAACCTGACTGTAGCGTAACAAGCAGGGAGGTGGAGGCTACTGATGAAGTTGGCAAGCCAGGGCTAAGCAGGGGGCCAGGTCGTGCAGGAAGGCCTTGAGGGCCAGGACAGGAATTTAACAGAGGGGAGTGGCATGATGCAATTTGTATGTAAAATTCCTCTTAGCCCAGGGCTTAACCTTCCCCTTCTCAGACAGGCTGCCCTTAACCACACACACTCAAGACCGCATTCCTTCCTTCAGAGCTTTCTCCTCAACTGTGATTATATTTATTCATGAGTATAAAGTCCATGAAGCAGAACCTCACCACCTTTGCTTTTGTTCACATCTGTATCCCCGGAACACAGAGCTTGGCCCATGCCAGCCAATGAATACATATTTGCTGAATAAGTAGGTGGATGAATGAACAAATGATCTTACCTCGCTTGTCTTCCGTATGGTTTTTTGGCCATTTAACCTCTCTGAGCCTCGGTGATCTTATCGCTGAAGCAGGGATGAATGGATGAATGCGTCTAGTGAGTGACTGATCAGGGGCCGGTGTTACCTCTATTCTGCTCCTGCGGTCTCTATTTTCGCTCCCACTCTCCATCTCTGTGCTCCCCTCTCTGGGCAAGGTCAGCCCTGCTTGTCTAGCTGCCTGCTGCACATCTTGCCCAAGCTCACGGTTGAAGCTCAGCCTTTTCAGTCTTGCCTTCTCACGTCTGCCTGGGGATGTGGACACCTGTGTGGGTTCGCCCTTGCAGCCAGTGCCGCTCAGTGCCCCCCACCTTCTCTGGAAGCAGCAGGGTGGAGGTGATCCACTGAGGTCCTAGCAAGAGCCGGGACATCTGAGAACGCCACGCCTGAACCCTAGCTCTGCCGCGTGTTAGCTGTGAGAGTTTGGCTAACGTTATTGAACCCTCCTAAGCCTTGCTTTCCGCATCTGTGAAATGGGTTTAATAGAATGCCTATGCATTTGTATGAGAATTACATGAAGTAGCAAGTAGCAAGCACTTGGTTCATTGACTACTAGTAAATGCACAATAAACAATGGCTTTTATTTGCTCTGCCATAAAAATTGACAAACCAAACACCGTGGATTGTTTGCTTGTCATTCTTCTCAGACCATGATTTGGGACAGGGACCCAGCCTTTGATCCGTGTGTCCCAGCACACCCCATTATGCCTGGCTCCTCAGAGGTGTGTAATAACTGCTCAAGGAATGACTCACGACATTGATGAAGTCCTTGATGGCAGGGAACGTGTATTAATCATTTCTGTGTCCCTTGACGGTGTTTAGCAAACTGTTTTTTACATGGCACTTGGATAATTAATATGTTTCAAGTAAATAAATAAATGACTATGTGAAGGAGAAATTGAATTTATCGTGAAACAAATTAGTAGAGCTGAAAGAAACTAGGAGATAGGAAAGGACTTTGGGGAAGGGGTAAAATCTCCATACTAAATACAGGTCCTCGATGGTATCGTTGTGATTCTTCTCTGGTTCATTTACACTGTCAGTTTCTCCTGACACAAAATCATAGGCAGATAGGAAGCTACCTTTTCTCCTAGGCCTCCTCTGCCTCTTCTCTTCTCTTTCGTGTTAACGCTGTTGGCTCCCCCCTACCTTCTCACGGGAATTGAATGCAGGTATCTCTGGAGGAGGAGGGAACCCCAGGTTTGCACCCTCCTCTTTTACAGGGAGGTCACCCTCCGCGGTGAATAGGTGCCGCACTGCTTCTCTCACACAGAGATGGAGTTGCATGGATCCATTACCAAGCTCGGGTCTGATTCATCTGTGAGCAAAGATGGGTGTCCGGGGACACGCGGCCCAGGCTGTGCCCCTGGACAGTGGTAAGCGAGACTAACAAGCTTTCAGGAGGATTGAACTTGAAACCCCGGCTGCATTAGCCCAGGGTAAAAATCAACCAAGCCTTCGGATTCAGAGGCCAGAGAGACATGGAGGGAGAGAGCTTCCATTTGGAAAGGACAACTGTACTTCAGTCATTGCACTGAAACGGTATTTATTCATTCATTTAATCTGCTTATAGCCCTGTAAGTAACAGGCAGCTATTATTACCACCATTTCACAGTAAAAGAAAGAGGGATGTGGAAAGGTTAAATATCTGGTCAGTTTCACAGGGCTGGCAGGGACCTCAAATCTAGGCCTTGGACTCACACCGCGGTCTGCCTGACTCGAGCCACCCTCAGAAGCTGGACCGTGGGGTGACTTGTGTGAGTGATGGGAGACCCAGTGCTGATTTCCTCTACAAGGGACCCTGCTCTCCACGGCCCCGTCATGCATGTTGGCTTTCAGTGTCCAGAGCAGCTGCCAGGAGGTAAAGAGAGAAGGAGGAGGAGGAGGAGGAGGAGGAGGAGGAGGAGGAGGAGGAGAGCCATTGTGAGCCCTGCCAAGCATCTGACTCTCCTTCCCCCAAAGCAATTGTTGCAGCTGGCTGTGGCCAAGCGTGAGGGTTTGTGAACGTGTGTGCATGTGGAGCATGGGCTCTGTGTGTGTGTGTGTGTGTGTGTGTGTGTGTGTGTGTGTGTGTATTATGGGGGGGGGGGACATCTGTCCCTATGAATGCATTTATGAATGCATGAAAATCTCAATGCTGCATACTCTTTTAATGGAAGTGTTGATTCACTGAAGTCAAAATGACTTGACAGTTAAAAAAAACAAAACAAATGTACATCTCGTGTACTCGTAATGAGATTTGGGATATCTTAATTCATCAGGAAAAGGGACAAGAAAGAATTCAATATGCTTCATCTCTCATTATTATTCAGAAATTTAAAAGCAGGTTCCAGGGAATTCTTGGGCTAGGTTGCAATTTCTGTTTTTATGGCCGTTGTATTTTACAGAAGGCCGGACTGATTCGTAAAGGTTGGCTGGGGTGTGAGCGGGCACATATCAGGTCAGAGATTCTCAACCTATTGTGTGCTTTCCAATCACCCACCTAACTTTTTAAAAATACTGATGCTTGGCTTCACCTTAGATATGTGAAGTGAGAGCAACTACAGTTTGACAACTATTATCCCATATGTGGGATGAATCTGATGTACCCCAAAGTGTGAGAGCCGTTCTACTAAGTGTCATTTATAAAAGATGCAGGGAGAAAGGAGAGTCAGTAGCTGGGTCAATGAGAGAACATTTAAGAGGAAGACAGATTGGGGCGCCTGGGTGGATCAGTTGGTTAAGCATCCGACTTCGGCTCAGATCATGATCCCGCGGTTCGTGGGTTCGAGCCCCACGTCAGGCTCTGTGCTGACAGCTCGCAGCCTGGAGCCTACTTCGGATTCTCTGTGTCCCTGTCTCTCTGCCCCTCCCCTTCTTGCTCTCTCTGTCTCTCTCTCAAAAGTAAATTAAAAAAAAAAAAAAGAGGAAGACAGATAAACAAGCGACTTTACCACTTGGTGTATGTCAGAATTGCCCCACACAAACACGGGAGAGAAAGCAGGGGATCCCTCCTGTGAGCTATAGATAGCACCTGCACCACCTGTCACAGCACCTGGAAGCCAGTGGTGGGCAGGCCAGACCAGCACCCAAGTAGCATCCCTGCCTGCAGACGCAATGCTGTCTTTGTACGTTCTCTCCAGCATCCCTGTGCCTCTGATGGAGAGGAGGGGGAGCAAGGTATGGGAGAAAGTGTGGGCTGTGCTGTCCGTGATAACACTCACCTGTGCCCCTTACTAGCTGTGTGACCTTGAACAACTTACTTAACCCTGCTGAACCTTTGTTTACCTTTACAACATGGGGATAGTAACTGTAGGCTGGATAGCTCTCCGGGTGGCTCTGCCTGCCTGCCATGTGACAAATGTCCAAAAAATGGCAGCTATTATTACCAGCTTTTTTCTGACCTATTCAAGATTTCTTCCTCTACTTTATACCAGCCTCGATCCCAGAACATACAGGGGAACTCCAAGTCTCTGCGCCAACTTTCTCCATCTGAGGGCAGATAGACTCTGTGTCTGCCTTCTGTGATGGCCCCTGAGTTATAGAAGCAGACATGTATCTCTCCTTCCATAAGGCAGGTGTTCAGGGTCAAGGCAATGATGTCTCCTGCCTTACTTGGGGTCCATGCTTGTGTCCCCCTGAAATGCTTTGTGTTGACAAAAAGGTGAAGCGTGGATTCTAGAGTTGTGTATGTGTGTGGGTGTGTGTTTATATGTATGCATCGGTCAGTATTCTACAGAGAAACAGAACCTAGAAGCTGCAGACACAAATATAGGAAAAAAAAAGATTTATTGTAAGGAACTGGATCATGTGATTATGGAGGCTGACAAGTCCCAAGATCTGTAGTCAGCAAGCTGGAGACCCACGAGAGCCGATGGTATAGTTTTTGTCCGAATCCGAAGGCCTGAGATCCAGGATAATTGATGATGTAGTTCCAGTTTGAAGGCCAGCAGGCTTAAAACCCAAGAAAAGGCAATGTTTCAGTTCAAGTCGAAAGGCAGGAGAAAACTAATGTCTCAGTTCAAAGTTGATCAGGCAAGAGGCGATCTCGCTAACTCAAAGGAAGGTTTAGCTTTTTTGTTTTATTCAGGCCTTCAACTGATCAGATGAGGCCCACCCACGCTAGGGAGGGCAACTTGCTTTACTCTGTCTACTGATTGTAACGTTGATCTCATCTGAAACACCTTCACAGAAACATCCAGAATAAGGATTAACCAAATATCTGAGCACCCTGCGGCCCAATCAAGGTGACACATAAAATTAACCATCATACTGTGCCTTTGTCTTTGTCTATTGCCCCTTTTTTTCAAGGCTGTATTCTTATCTTCTAAAATTGCGGGGGGTGGGGGGGCAGGGAGTCTCAACATTTTGTTCATTATTGTCATTTTCAAAATCTTTTTTTTTTTTAATTTTTTTTTCAACGTTTATTTATGTTTGGGACAGAGAGAGACAGCATGAACGGGCGAGGGGCAGAGAGAGAGGGAGACACAGAATCGGAAACAGGCTCCAGGCTCTGAGCCATCAGCCCAGAGCCTGACGCGGGGCTCGAACTCCCGGACCGCGAGATCGTGACCTGGCTGAAGTCGGACGCTCAACCGACTGCGCCACCCAGGCGCCCCTCAAAATCATTTTATACCTAAAATTTCTTCAAGAAAAACCCTTTTCGACATTTAGAACCAGCATTCCTGATAATGTGTGAAATATAAAATCCAGCAGTTATTCAGAACTTCCCATATATCCAAGGTCATTATGAGTAATTGGCACATATTTTAGATCATTTAATCCTGTGCAGTTGGTCAGGTGGGTACTGTTAATGTCCCATTTTATAGACAAGAAAACTGAGCCACGGGGAGGCAAGAATTCTGCCGGCTTCCACTGTTCTACCTGAGTTAATTTCTGTAAAGCACACACATGCACATACACACAAAGTATAGAATAAAACAGCAGAAACCCGATTCACGTGAACGATCAGAGATTATCAATGATCATTTCTACATGCTTTGTTTTATGGGATATGCTATATACCTCATGGTTTTCATTTTTCACGTAAAGGAATTGAGACCGTGGGGCACACGCGTTCACTTGAAGTCATAGTAGCAGAAGGGAGTTGGGATTTGTAACCTCCACCTAGGGCTCCTTCCCTTCTGTCGCACTGCCTGTAAGATGTCAGAGGGTTAGTTGCAATAGTAGCATTCTGGATGGAACACAAAGTGTTCGTGCCTAATTACTGGAAGAGGGGCCAAGCAATAGGCAAGAGGCAGGTAGGTGGGTGGATGTGGTGGGACATGCTTTTAATCTGATTGCCTCTGCTTTCTCAGTTACGTAGGAAGCAGATCATTAGCCGAGGGTAAGGATGGGGGAGAAGGGGTTGGAGGTTTTGAGGAGAAAGAAGAAGGTTTGAAATATGATCTAGAGAGTGGGAGAGTGAACAGACAAGGAAAATGTAGTGTGATGTAGGCAGTATTCAGAACCCACTTGAGGTCACTGGTGTGGGATTTAAAATGAGACCGATCAGCCTGGTTGCCAACTGCATTCATTTGCGCAGACGGGACTGGAGCTGCAGGGTCGTTGAGCTGAACCAGAGTTGGAGTGTTTTAGACAAGTATGATAAAGCGGTGGAGGGGCGAGAGTGGGGGTTACATGTGATTCCAATAACGGGCCACAGAATTTAATCTAAGTGAAGAGGGGGAGAATACGTGAGGTTGGTGAGGGTCAATAAAATGGTGGTTGGATGAATGGATTTTAAGTCTCGGGAGCGTAGATAATTCTGGTGTTAGGAGGAATGATCTAGGAAGGTAGGAGGTGATGATCAAATATTGGGACTCCTGAAATTATGACCAAGGAAGGGTTGCAGACATTGGTAGTCTAGGCTTTACCATGGGAGTAGAGGTGGAGGACAGGCTCCTTTAGGAAGAAAAGTCAAGGTGCTGAGTGGTTTCAGAATTGGAAGCATCATCTTAGTGGCTGCTGAAGTCACCAAAAATTATGGCGAAGTGTCAGAGAGGACAGTGAGCCAGACACTGAAATGTCGGGGAAAGATGGGGGCAGGATGGGACTGGGCATGACGGGAGCAAGTGCATGGAATGTTCTGGTGGCAGGACTTCATGACCTTAACCAAGGGCAGAGGGCTAGTCAGTGGTAGAGCTGGGTTTTAAACCTACGAATTTGGTATTTGTAAACCTACAAATATGGTATTCTGCTACATAAAAACTTCTAAATAACAGACATTAAATAATGAATAAAGTCATATCAATTTTTAATTTGTTTTTACATGAGATTTACATGCTTAAAGGTAACATGAGTTTGTAAAATATACCACGGTCATCATGGTGTTTTGGTTTTTTTGTTTTGTTTTGTTTTTTGTTTTTGGAAATGTAACGTTAGAAAAAAATTAAGTAGAACGTAATGTTAGGAATGCGTTTTTATTCGTCACATGGTGGTGTTGGTTATAATGACCGTAGCTACTAGTCGTTGAATTTGTTCCTTGTGGCAGGCACTGTGCTAATATATACACCCTCATTTATATACGACTCCAGCTGCTGTTTTCTCCACATTTTATAGATGAAGATACTGAGGCTGAGAGAAATTAAGTGCCTGGCCCGAGGCCGTGTGGCACAGTGGGACTGTGTCCTCCCAGACTCAGACCGGGTCTGGCCTCATTTGTCATGTCATCTGGCTCTTCACCAAGTGCCTGTTCTGTGATGGCGTGATGTTAGACAGTGAAGGGAGAGCAAAAATGATGGCAGGGCCCTTTGTAGCTGATGAGGGCAAATAGTAACCGAATACATAATACATTAATTAGATTTATAAGTTTTCTGAAGAAAAGTGCAGGGTGTTTTATATAGTAAGGGGCATGACCTAGTCTTGGAGCACCAGGGAAGATCTATTTGGGGAAGTAATTATTTTTTAATTAATTAATTTATTTCTAGGGGTGCAGAGAGAGGGAGAGAGAGAGAGAGAGAGAGAGAGAGAGAGAATCCCAAGCAGGCTCTGTGCTGTCAGCTCAGAGCCCGACTCGGGGCTCAATCCCATGAACCCGTGAGTTCTTGACCTGATCCTAAATCAAGAGTAGGACACTCGACTGACTGAGCCACTCAGGCGCCCCCTGGGAAGTAATTTTTAAGCCAGACTTAAAAGAATAGTATAAGTTACCCACAGAAATGAGAGGGGGAGAAATTCCAGGTAAAGAAAGAAATCTGCAAGGGCCCCCAGGCCCTAAAGCATCCTATGGATACATCAAGCATCATTATCCCTATTGTTTAACTTGTGACAAAGCCATGGGTTTAGCAAATAATTGAGACATCAGTCGTTCCAGTACTTACTTCTTCCAGAACTGGTACTGATTGTGAAGACAGTGGCACATAATAATCTCCCCTTCTTATCATTAGGATAAATTGAGGCATGGAATGTTTCAGCCAACGGCATAGCTGGAAAAGTCATTTTTACCAGTTTTCTCTTCACCTTTTCTCCTGTATATCTTGCAAACTACCTTCTTTCCAGAAGCATTTTTTAATGAACCTCTGCTCTTTCTTTGTTTCACCGTTCCCTGCTTGCAAATGCATTTACCTAGCCAGGGAAAGGAACGTTTGCTCAAAAGCCTGTCATATTACATATGGGTATGATCTTCTAAACCAGAGCCCCGTAGTGTAGCTCTAGCTGGGCTGGAATTTCAGAGACTATGCTTCCACCCTAAACTTAGCTGAACGTGGGCCAGAGGCAAGCTTAAAAGGATGTGCTTTTATGTAACTATGGACACATAATTTTCATTTGTAAAATACTCTCTTTAGTGACAGGTGGAGGAAAATATAAGTTCAAAAGAAGCTCCATGATATGCCTTATTTATCAATGCCTGCAGCTGAAGCATCCTCTCTCCACACTGAACTGTGTACACACACATCCCCCCCCACATACGTGCATACGTACATACATACATGTATGTATTCTCTCTGCTTTCTCTATCCCCTCTGCTTATTTCCTTCCTTCCTTCCTTCCTTCCTTCCTTCCTTCCTTCCTTCCTTCCCTCCTCCTATCTATCTATCTATCTATCTATCTATCCATCTATCTCTATTCCCCCTCTCCCTCCCAGGCAACGAGTTTGGAGCTCTCCACAAGGAAGCCCATTACCAGACATGCCGACCAAAAGCTTTCAAGCTCCATTTCTAGGTGCCACTGTTAAGTGGAAGGCTGCACATGATCGAAAAGCAGAATTTGAAATCGTTTGCAACAGAAATGGTCTCTTTGTGCACTGGGAGAGCTAGTGTGAGGGCTCATCCAGTGGAGCAGACCGTGCAGAGTGGTCACTGACTCACTTAGGTCTAGGTGGTGTCATGGAAGAAACGCCCACCCAGTCAAGTCAAGACAAGGCCACAGCCAACTTCTGGCCCAGCCCAACACCAGGACCAAAGGGAGAACCCCATGAGTCCTGATGTGTCTTGGAGAAGAAGAGGAAGGGGTGAGGAGAGTAGCTGAAAGTTTGGGAGTTGCCCGGGCTTAGGAAAGGTTCTGCATAAACTGGGTATTGTGTGAGCCAGGGAGAGAGGAAGAGGCAAATAAAAGATTGCGAATAGTTCTAGCATACCAGTTTGCATTACTGTGGGGCTTGTCTGCGGCACGGACTGTGTTTCTGCTTGAGGCAATGGTTCCGGATGGTTCCCCTGCTGGCCTGTGACCCTGAATCTAGGCCGTCTATGGCTGCCCACACAGGAGGACAGTCTTCAGGGTCTTGATTTGTCAGAATGAAGAAATTAACAAATCAACTCTTTCCTGACCTCTGATTCTGCTAATTTTCCCAAACTAACAAGAGGGGACTGGGTTATCCAGTGCAGGACAGAGAATGTTGGAGCCCACACCTCTGAGTTGGAGTCAAGAGAGCAAAGCTTCTTTCCAACTGCAGGTTTCCACCTTCTGCCCCACATCCATCCTGATGCTGTCCGTGGGCAACTCCCCAGCCCCGTGCTCTTCCCACAAAACTCGTATTGGCTCAGTCTGCTCAGTAATGCCACCCACTTCTGAGGGAGGCAGCACTCTTGCCCCACAAGCAGGTAGAAGCTGGGGTGGAAATGTGTTTGACATTCACCCTCCCCCCCCAGCTCCAGCCCTGAAAACCCAACAGGGGTTGCCTCTGCTTAGATGCCTCTCCTTCCCTGGCCCCAGAGATTGGTCTGCTTTGCTCACGTGATTCGGGACCTGTCAAGCAGTTCCTCCGTGGATTATGTTTTCCTAATGAGGAGGGGAGACATCTCCTCTATGGCCTGACCCTGGAAAGACAGGAGTGGCAGCTGCTGGAGACCAAGTCTCCAGCGTGGGTGTTGGCCTTTTGAGAGAATAAAGCCTGAAAGGTGAAAAACCAAACAAAGAGAGGAGAGGGACAATTTGAGGGCCTTGGGGCCCGGTTTCCAGGCACCCCCCTCCAACGGCAACTTCCATTTAAACCTGGATAGGAGAGTCTCAGTGATGGGCCTCTTTCTGGTGAGGCCAGTTCCATTGTCTTACTTGGACTTGTACCCAGACAGCCCTGGCACAGAGGCCTTCCCTCTTTCAGTTGGTCACGGATAACTCGGCCCCAAAGCGGTTTTGGGGCTTTCAGGTCCAGCTCTTCATCGTGTTACCCCCTGCCTTTTCCTGTATGCCGCCCCCACCCCCGCCGTGGCCTCTCCGCTCATGGGCACCAAGCTCCCCGCTGCTGTCATCCCGTGCCCTGCCAACCCCCAGCCTTCCCAGTGGCCGGGAGGAGTGCTGGACCACTGCAGTACCACTTAGCTGGTCTCCTGTAACTCCATCCCTCCTCCCGTTTACTCCATTCTCTTCTGTCTGGCCAGATGTGTTTCTTCAGAAAGACCATAGATTCCTTTGAGGGCAAGAATCTCTCCCAACTCCTGTTGCCTAGTATCACAGTTCACACCCAATAGGCCCTCCATAAATATCTGCTAAATAAATCAAATAGGAAATCCCACCTGTCTGATTTCTCTCGCTGTTTCACACACGCTCTCCCCCCTCTCCCTATACTTCATGTCAACACGGTATAGTCAGTGTCCTGTGACGTGACCACTGGGTGGGAGGCGGGGAGTGGGGCCTTGGTGTTCCCATATTCATCATTGCCTCCTCTCCAGGCCACACACATACATGTACAACCCGAGTTCAAGCCTGGTATTGCCACGGTATTCGCACCCTAGGGCCAGACACTCGTTCCCGTATAGAAATTTGAGAACCTTCTTATTAGAATATTTGTATTTGATTCGGGTAACTGCTAAATTTAACTAATTTAGCCAATGCTTATAGGACACTCACTAAATGCCAGAACACTTCTGAACCCTTTAGCTATATTAAATAGTTCTGCCTCATAACAACCTCGCCAAGTGGATAGAATTGTTACCATCCGCCTTACTTTATAGGTGAGGAAATGGGGACACAGAATGATTAAAGGACTTGCTCAAGATCGCACAGTGATTCGTGGCTAAGCGGGAATGTGAAGTAGGCAGACTGGCTCCAGAACCCACCTCCTAATTGACGTGCCCTGCTGCCTCTCATTGTGATCTGGGCAAGCTCTGCCCTGCACATCTGCGCCCTTGGATTCTGAGTTGTCTTTCTCGATCTCCAGGCCCCTCGAGAGCAGGAAGGCTCTTTGACCTGACCTACCTAGCAACATGCTGATGTGTGCTTAATCAGTGGGCTCATTGATTTATTACCTATGGCTTGAATACAGGTTTATTTATGTTCTTCTACGCAGTTAATTGTTCACATTGTAATCGATGCCAGTCCTAAAATTTGGCTCCTCAACATATATTTTCAAACAACCTAGGATCCATGCCAAGAATTAACTCTAATTACACATCGTACCAGTTTTGAGCACTAGAGATGACTAGAAGGCAAAATGTGTGTTATTTAAAATTATCAGACTAATAGTAAATAAAATGCTATTTTGCCCAACAGAGAGATAAAGTTATGTCTCTGTCTCTCTCTCTTTGTATTTCCCCTTTCTAGGTGTCAAGGATCACATGGGACTTTTTCCCCTCGTGATTTCTAGACTGTTTCTTCAATTAATGCATGATTTTTAGCAGCTCATAAGCCACCACTCGCTGTTCAGCAAAAAAGAATCATATTTAAACCCCTCTCTGTGGGTTCACCTCCAATGAACAGAACAAACATGAAAGACACATGGGGGGGAGAGCTGTTGATTTGATGCAGGGGTTATTCATAATACAGTGTGGGGTCCTTTTTGGAGCCAACTCTAGTTGCTTCAGGGTATTTCTAAATTGAATTCCAAGAACAAAGTGTTTATAAATAGTAAGCATAAAAGAGAATGCATTCATCCCAGCCACTTCGGTTTATAGTCCCAGGAGCTCCCCTTGCAAATACTGACTCCTTTGGCTAGTTAATCGGTTAACTAGTTGAGTTACGTTGGTGGTGTTCAACCCTGTCAGACCCAACACTCTGTTTTATGACAAATATTTTTAACCCCTTTACATGAAATAGAACAAATATTTTAACCCCTTTCATGAAATTCACAAGTAGTAAAATCTGTATACGCAAGATTTCAAAAATAAATGTAATGCCTTAACAGTGTTTAAAAGAAAAATAAAAAGAAAATGCTTTATAATGATAGAGTAGCTTCTAATGTGTAAATGCTGTGGTACTATTGCAACAGGAGAATTTAATAAAGTTGACAGACACTTGCCCCGAATGTAGATTCACCAGAATGTAATAAGTAAAGTAACATATGATGTGCGATATGTCCAAGAGCAGTATCCGCTGATCCAGATGTGCTGTATTGGTGATTCAAAGATCGTGAGCAGCATTGCAGACAATGATATGATTTTCCAAACTTATGAACACCTCTTGGTAAAATTTCTAAGTAACAATGTATAATCTTCCCTCGATTTACATCATAGTTATGCATCCAGAAAATTTGTCATAGGTTAAAGCAGTACAAGCTGCTCTGTGCTTATGTGTAAATGGAGTTAGCATCTTGGCTCAGGTCACGATAGGCAAGTTTTAACCTATGTAAATGTGTAGTGAGGCATTCTGTAGTTTGTAGGACATACGGAAATGCTTTGTTGCACAGAGCTATCTTGAGCGCTGTCCGATTCTAGCCTTTCTAGCCCTGCCCTCTAAATGTTAGCAGTGTCCTCCAGTCGTTGTGTCCAATCGTTATGTGGGAGAGCAACCATAAATGTCCCCAAATGCACTCTCTTGGGTGATGGCACCCACACTGACAACCACTGGGTTGGTTCCTAGCATTAGATTTAGCCCCAAATCATAATTATGTCAATTTATTCTGCTGACTTTTTCTAGTCTCCAGTAAAATCCTCAATCATTGGGTTCTGTGGGAACAAGGGCTCAGTTCATCCAGAGTGTACAATATTTAGTACCCAGCACAATCACGGGCTTTCCTAAGTCTGCCTCAAATGAGTAAATACTTTTTGATTAGACATTTGGGTTAGTCAAAAGATATATATACTATTTAAATAAAATAGTTTTGTTACTTGCAATTATAAGTGACAGAACCTAGAAGCTCATAAGGGAGACTTGTAGTTAAGAATCATTTAAAAAATACCATTTCAACTGTTTCTGTTTGGAGGAATGGCATTAAAATGTTTGAAAACATCTGGAACCTGTCAACCTTCTTGTCGTTTTGAGGAGGGAAGGGGAACATGTCGAGGACCCTGTATGAGCTGTGCCTTTGGCCTACGAGGTTTGCTTAATCTTCATAGTGGTCTGGAGGCACCTATTACAGACTCTTTTTTTACCAAAGAGGAAATTAGACTCAACAAGGCAACTAACTTGCCCACAGTAAGCCAACAGCAGAACAGAGTTTGAACTCAGAACCGTCTGACTCCAGAGGCTTCGTCCTTCCCAAGAAGTCATGCTGACCCTCTTTTTTTAAGTGAGGCAAAGCTAAGTGTCAGTTAAATCTACATCAGAAGGACCGTGAATTACAGCTACGTGAGGTCCACCTTAATATAATTTTACTGTCTCTGTAGCGGTGGTTGTCATGTCTGTTACATTCCACTTTCCTAGTGGTTCGGTG
Organism: Herpailurus yagouaroundi; assembly: GCF_014898765.1. Classification (NCBI taxonomy): domain Eukaryota; kingdom Metazoa; phylum Chordata; class Mammalia; order Carnivora; family Felidae; genus Herpailurus; species Herpailurus yagouaroundi. Next base: position 16,401,969 of record NW_024412426.1, read on the forward strand.
ATTTTTATGTTGATCCTGTTCTTGGTCTGGCTCCAGCATTCAGGGTCTTACGTGAGCTCCCATCAGTGGGATCCTTGAGGGCAGGGATGAGGCCTCCGTGTCTTTGGGTCTCCAGTACCCAGCATGGTGCCTGGCACGAAGTAGATGTTCAGAGAGTGTTTGTGGAGTTGACTTTAATTGAATGATGTTTCTCCTTTTAGGCCTTGGCCTTACACAATATTTCAGCGGGGCTTTGACCTGGTTTTGGGAGAACAGCCTTCTGATAAAATATTCAGGTAAGTGGCTGTCTAGGGACTTGCTTACGTATGTCTACAAGCCCCATGTCTCACTTGGCACTTAACTTTCTTCCCTAGAGATAAAGTAGAAAATGGGAAGCACATCTAGCTGTTCTGCCCTCCTCATTACAAAAGTGCTGGCCCCGCACTCACGCCCAGTGACAGCGTGGAGAACTCTTGAGGGCAGACAGCCCTTGTTTGGGCCCTGGCTTCCTTTGCTTGCCTGCTCTGGGAGCCCCAGTAATTTCCTTAACCTCTTGGAGCCTCCAGTTTCTGCGTTTGTTAAATGGGGCCGCGTTATTTGCCTGGTTGTATTGTGGTGAGGAATGTATGAGATAATGCAGGGAAAGCCCTTGGCACAGAAACTGGCACAGAGCAGGCAATTAATGTCAGTTTCTGCCTCTCCCTTTTGCATCTAATTTGCACCTTTTTCGTCAAGTCTTATTCAGAATCTGTCCCGCCCCTGCCTCCTCCTTTTCTCAGCTCTACTTCATTATTATTTTTCTTTTATCTACCACCCTCCTAATCAAATTGGATATTTCTAGTCCCTCCCAAATTTCTACCTACATACCTGGGAATAGCACATGCTAGAAAAGTCAACCAGCAGAGGAAGAATTTGGGTGCCGCCGCGAACTATTGGATGTTCATGAAGTTTAATTCACGCCAGGCGTTAGCCGGAACACAACTTTATTTCCAAACTAAGATCTTAGCATGCGTTTATTTTGTCAGCGTGTCCTTCATTTAGTGAGTATTTGCTGACTACCGGCAGAGTACCTGAGATTGCTTGTGGCCTGGCAGTATGGATGTGAATACATGTCCCTCTACGTGCATGCCCTCTGATGGAGGAAGTAAATAGTCCTGCCAAGGATGCATTAAGCTAGTGCAGGGCTCTACCGGAGAAAAGGCGGGCCGTGTGGGGCAAATGGAAAGCTTGTTTCCTTTTTCCTGCACTCGTACAGAGTGCTGAGTCTCCATATTCTCTGCTTCCTTTCCGGTCCCTTCCCCGGACCTTTCCTGTCAGCCTGGCCTGGCCTGGCCTAGGTGTTAATTTTGCTCCTGCATTTGCCCCCTCGAGCCGACTCCTCTACCCCAGCTTCTCTGGTTCCTCCTCTGTGTTGGCCCCAGATGGCCTGGGTTTGGCCCCTGCAGTGTTCTCTTAAGGCATGCTCTTAGCAAGAGCGCATATTTGTAGAGCTGCTTCTTCACAGGGCCTCCCCTTGCCTTTTTCCCTCCTGAATGTCTCTCTCAGGGGAGGCTGGGTCACATTAATGGCATTGGCCGCAGGCTGCTTTTGAGGATTCGTGCTGCACAAGATGTCAGCTATATTCCTTAGACTATGACTTGGGCATTTAAACTTTCCAACAAGGATTTATCGTTTGGCTGACTTTTTTTTCCTCTCTCTTTTTCTACCACTGGTCTGCTAAGACCTTCCAAGGGTGATAAAGCTAAGGCAGATGGAGAGCCTGGTGGAGTTCAGCGGATTGATGTGCATAAGTTTCCTCTCCCCTCAAAGTCAGAAACCAACACTTTGAAAAACCGGGGCCTTAATGAAATTGCTATTAGAGCAGAACCTGTACAAAAACTGTGCTTCCATCCCCACAAGTACCATTTGTTCTTTTCAGATATGTTAGCTGCCAACTGCATGTGATACCCACGCACTGCAGAGGGGTCAGCTGAATGGTTTGACCCTTGCGGTTATTTCAGGAGCCAGTGGGGTAATCGATCATGTTGGCCCCTAACATGACAATAACTTGCCTGTCTGGTAAAAGCAATGGGTCATGATTTACCTATTTTAGGTATTAAGAACTTTCATCAAAACCACCCTGGGGTCGGAGTAAACCACCCGCCAATGGCTACTGTGGAAAATTCTATGACCTGGTCAGTGACTGTAATCTCTTCAAGAAGCTAAGGACTGTTTACTTGCCATTCTGTTCACCCATGATTTAGTATCCCGATGAATTCCAAGCCACTGCACATTTCTGACATTTGAATCGTTCCACATTTGAATGCCAATGTACAAGGCTGTTTTATAAGTTGCCCTTCTCCTATGAAAACTTCCATTCTTTTTTCTTTTTTTTTAGTAGAGAGAGGGCAGGAGGGGCACAGAGAGGAGAGAGAGAGAGAGAGAGAGAGAATTCCAAGCAGGCTCTGCACTGTCAGAGCAGAGCTCATTGTGGGGCTCGAGCTCACGAACCGTGAGATCATGACCAGAGCCGAAACCAAGAGTCAGACACTTAAGCAACTGAGCCCCCCAGGCTTCCCGGAACCTTCTGTTCTTAGTCAAATCTATTCCCTACCTGATCCACCGTCCCCGGCAACTTGAACACTTCCCGTTCTACACTTCTGCTCATCCTCTTTCCTCTAGCAAGAATATATATTCTTCTTCTAATATAAACATTATCCGTTTTCATGGTCTGGGTCAAATCTTAGTTAAGCCCAATATCTACTGAGCACCTACCACTGCAAGGCACCGGTTTAGATGCTGTAGATATGACCAAACAAATATGATTGACATAGCCCATGGCTTCAAGAAATTTACAGTGTCATCCAAGAATTGTTCTCCAACCCCGATCTTCCAGGAGAATCCCAGCATGCTTCAAAAATGGCCAGTGATCTTCTCTGGCACAAACCCATTAATTGTAAAGTTCAGGGGCATGGGATCAGGTCACAAATTTTTAAAAATCACCATGGTTCTTCTGATCTCTACCCAGGACTGAGAAACATTGCTCTCAAGCTTCTCCAAATCCACAAAGACTTTCCCCCCCTCCAAACATCTATAACATACTGACTGTAATATTTATTTGTCAATTATTTCATCTCATGTTTCTTTTTAGTTGCCTGTTTAGTCCAACGAAATGATTGTCTTCTTGAGGGAAGGGGTAATACCCTACATGGCTTTAAATATTTACTATCTAATTATATGATTTTGAACACAGTAAATCTCCAATAAATGTCTATAGCTGATCATTTCAGGTTTTTCTGAAGGGCTTGAAACCAGATTAATAAAGACCTTGTTACCCAACCTAACCTTGGTAATCTGCAATCCCAAAGAATCTGGGAAGGGCCCAAGCTAGACTCAAAGGGTCCAAGGAAGCTGAACCGAGTCTCCTTTGCAAACCCAGTGTGGTCCCAGAGACATTCTTTCCATTATGGTGAGGATCATGCCATTTCACTAGACCCTCTGGTGGCAGGGATTGGCACAGACCAGATTTCTCTCTCAGACACCCTCCTTCCAAATGTGTACCTGTGTCACTGGGAACAACATCTCATCCTGGAATGGCCGGACCTCGGGAAGAGTGAAGATGCCAAGAGCTAACCGTCAGTTTCCCCACATTCTGTTTCATGCCAAGCCACAGTGAGAGTACAGGCTTATTATGCCCAGTGCTCTCTGGCAAGGGTTCGCTTCTGAACAGAAGTTTCAAGTGCTAGTTCAACAGTGTCGTGTGCAGGACTCAGCCTACAGCTGAGCCATCAACTGTGGTGGTCACCACCAGCTGTCGCAAGAGAAGGCCCAACTTGGGAAAGCATTCCAGATGCTCTCCCAATTTCTCTTTGGTGGCTTTCTGAAGTCATTCCTGCCAAATCTACATGAATGAGGGACAGATGAGATTTCAGGACACAGCTTTTTCTCTGACAGTTTGTTCTATATTTGGTTTTTGGAGTTACTCAGTAAATTTTGCAGAGAAAAGAAAACTTTAGAATTTCATAGGCATGAGCCAGTATGGGCTGGAAAGCTGCTGTGAGCCATACTTGAGTATCAGACCAACCCCTGTCTTTCCCACTTATGGAGAGGTGACCTTGGGGAGGTTGCTAAACTCCTTAAAATGTTAGTTGACAAAATAGTAAAGTGTAGCCAAATGGCCAATCTGAGAAGACTGTATTGAGGGTAAATGGAGCAGCATACAGAGCACCTGCTGTGTTGAGAGTTCTCAACTGAGGTTAGTCTCAGCCACATCTGACTTTGCTTCCTCTTACAGGGTTTCACCTCGGCCCTACCAGACATCGAAGATTACACTGTTTTTCTTGTTAATGTGGTACAGTGTTATGTCTCAGAAACTACTGTGCCCTTTGGAGGTTCCTCACAATATGAAACCCAGACCCATCTTGACCACTAAATCCATTCAGACCCAGAGGTTGACCCGCATCCTGCTCTAAGTAAAGGGTGATCTTCGCCATCACTTCTCCCTTAAGTTTGACAATGGAGATTATATCCATCCCGGAGCCTATGCAAACTAGGGAACATAACTGAATCTCATTATTGAACAGTCAGTAAATATTTATGGAGTGACCTCCTTGGGCCAAAACTTGGTGGTGGACAGTGCGGATACAAAGACGGCAAAGAAACCTCCCCTGCCACGCAAGAGAGCACGTTTTTCTGCGTGGTGATAGACATGAGAAGGTGGCCATGAGTCACCATCTCTGGGGGCAGCCAGGGACCGTGTGTGTGTGTGCACAGGGGAGTGTCCTTTGTTTCAGCCTGAGGTTGAGCGTGAAGATCCTGGAGGGCCTTCTGGAAGGGGTGGGGATTTTAACTTAGTCTTAACATGGCTGGAATCCAGCAAAGAAAGGGAAGCAAATTCAGAAAGGATTCTTAAGAGCAAAGCGAAGAGGTGAGGAAATTAAGGCAACTTTAGAGACGACAGTCCAATTGCAGGGTAGAAGCACAAAATGTGAGGCGGGGGGTTGGGGAAAGAAGCAGCTGAAGAAGGGGGTGAGAATGACACTGTTGGAGAGTAAACTTTGCTCTGTGGGTCCAGGGTGCTGTTGAACAGTTTCAGTTGGGGAAAGAGGTGGCTTGCTTTTCCCTCTGAACTGTTGCTGAATGCAGAGGAGGAGGGGAACACTGAGACAGAGGGACGTGGAACTCTGTCTTCCAAAAGAAAAATTAACCGTCAGAAATATGCTAGAACTGCCAACTGTTTCCGAAAATCTGTTTCATAAATTATAAGCTACAGGTCCCAGATTTGTTGCTCTGCATCAGTGCAAACTTGTAATTTTATAACCAAAATAGAAAACAAAAATTCACCTCTGTGTCCAAATCAACAAATAAACTGCTTCCTCCCTGGTACCATTCACACTTGTGTATGTTCTCGCTGAAACAATAGCTTACTTATAATATTAGTGGTGTCCTCACCCCCGCCTGCCTGTTGTAATATTACCCTCAAGAATGTCCATTCTGAAATGCCATGTCCGTGCAACACCTTGCATATTGTTGCCTTCAAACCCACTCCGTCTCTGAATCTCAAATTCCGGGCACTTAGGGGCAATCATTTGCCCTAATCGGCTCCTTAATCTTGCCAGATGAGAGAGAAAGAGAGAGAGAGAGAGAGAGAAGGGGCTGGTGTGCCTTCCATTTTGCCAGCTGCTTCACAGAAGAATGAAGTGGCAAGTGTCTTCTTCTGTCCCCTACTAACTGGCCTCCCTCACCTGGTGCAGACCCCTCCCTGCATCCCTGCACAGACCCAGCCCCATCCCACTTGCTCAGGGTGTTGCCTTTCCCCTGGGCACCCGCCTTCTCTTCGGTCAGCTGCTCTAGCACCCCGGGCTGCCTGTCCGTTAGGGAGTGGGTGAAAATCACGCGAGCCTGGGTCAGTGGGCATTCTCCGCGGCCAGCGTTCCAGAGGACTGCATTTCTCATAAAAGATCACAAGCCATCCGTCTGGTTCCCTAGCATCATCTCAAGCAACCCCAGGGAGTGGAGAAGGGAGCATGTGGGTTACGGGAGACGGATGAGCAGGATTCTGAAGCGGTGCTCTGTGACCAGCGTGCTGATCAAGCCAGGGCTGGGTTCTGTTTAATTGTATGCATTCCTCAATTGCTCCTCCCTCCACATTAAGTTGGAAGGGGCTGCCAGACTGCCACAGCCTTGTGATATCCCACCCACACTGGCTTTTATCCCATAGACTATTTTTGACTGTGAACACAGGGTATTTGAATGCCTTTGAAAAAAAAAGAATGAATAAATAAACAAATAATCTTTCCCGGTTTTCTTAAGCTCTCCCTTGAAATGCTGATTGATTCTTCTATTCCTTTCAGCCCTTGTTATAAGAATTAAAAAAACAAAAAAACAAAAAAAAAAACAAAAAACTCCTCTGTCTCCGGAGGGTTACTGCCATTAGCTGAGGATGTGGGTAGGCGTGTGGTGAACACATCCGGGCTTGCCCCGTTCTCCGTCTTCTCTTCTCCCTTGGGCTGCTGCCTTCCCTCATTTCTGTGTGCACCACACAACCTGAAAAGGGGGAGCTTCCGTCTTCTTTTCCCTTGGAGGCTTCCTTGAGGCACAAGAAGAGAAGCCGTCGCTACCACTGTGGGTGTGCCATCTGAGGGCTGGGGACGGTGGGAGGCCAGCCTGTCTCTTCAATTAAAATGCTTCCAATTATATCTGACATAGGGTTGAGGAAGCCCAGCTTTACATCTGAAGGAAACTGGAATTCGATTTCTTAGGGCTTGATAAAAACCACTTCAAACAGCTGGTGAGTGGGCGCCATAATCCGTTCCCCCAACTGGCTGGACGTGTGCACAGGCGTAGGCCTCTCTGCCTCTCTGGGACTCCCGTCATCTTATCCATGGCACGGTGGCCAGCTCCCTTTCCTGAAGAGGCGGCGAGGGCCGAGAAGGAAGCCCCTGACAGCAAAAGGCCAGGTCCCCTGGCGGGGTGGTTACTCCCCAGCTGTAACCCCCCGGTGTTGGGTGTCCCTGCAGATTCACCTACACCCTTGGGGAGGGCATGTGGTTGCCCCTCAGCAAGAGTTTTGTGATCCCACCGGCTGAACTGGCCATCAACCCTTCGGCAAAGTGTAAGACGGACATGACAGTGATGGAGGACGCTGTGGAGGTCAGGTGAGTCCGGGCCCAGGGTGCTGGGGCCACATTTGGCTTGGGGCGCTGAGTGAGGAGCTACCTGCCCGTGCCAGGAGCTAGGAAAGGAGTCACGACGAGCCGAAAGGAGAAGTTGGCAGGCTGCCTTCAGATTCCCTGTACACGGTGCCAGGATCTACTCTATCTGGGTCAATATTGCACACCCCAAGGCTCATGCTCTGGGAGAGGACATAAAATTAGAGTTTGTAAGCACTTCCCACATCCCCTAAGGACTGACAGGCAATAAAATGTTAATTTCCTTGCCCAAGTTTAGACCTCCTTCTTTGACCAGGCATTACAGCCTTGGCTCATTTCCCAGATATGGAGAATGTCCATAATTTGTTAGTTCAAGGCTCAGAATGTGGCTGATCTTTAATTTTCGTGAGAGTGAGACGTGCTGCGGGTGACCAGAGAGGAACTTGGAAGGTGATGCTACTTGTTGTACCCGGAGTTGCCTTGACTCCTCGCCCTCCCCGTGTCTCCCCACAGAGAGGAGCTGATGACCTCGTCCTCCTTTGACAGCCTGGAGGTTCTCTTAGATTCCTTTGGGCCAGTGCGCGACTGCAGCAGGGATAACGGGGGCTGCAGCAAGAACTTCCGCTGCATCTCAGACCGCAAGCTGGACTCCACTGGTTGCGTGGTACGTCTGCCCCATCAGCCTTGTGATTCCAGCGGGTTGGGGGGCGCCCAGGATAACACATAATGCAGATATACGGACGCAAATACACTGTGAATGGAAGACCAGGCGCCTGGCTGGCCCAGTAGGCGGAACGTGTGACTCTTAATCTCGGGCTCTTGAGTTTGAGTTCCACGTTGGGTGTAGAAATTACTTAAAAATGAAATCTTTAAAAAACTAGAAAGAGAAGGTTGGGGGCCCCGGGCGACTCAGTCGTTTAAGCATTTGACTCTTCGTTTCAGCCCGGGGCATGATCTCACAGTTCGTGAGTTCGAGACGCCCGTCGGGTTCCGGGCCGACAGCGCGGAGCCTGTTGGGGACTCTCTCTCCATCTCCCTCTGCCCCTCCCCTGCTCACTCACTCTCTGTCTGTCTATCTCAAAATACATAAACTTTAAAAAGTACTTTTAAAAGAGAGAGAAGGTCAAAATGATCCCTCCCTCGTTGTCAACCACTGTCTAGTCTAAATTACGAATTTTTTCTTGACAGAGATGAGAAGCTAATCACTAGTCAATCAAGAAGAATTTATAGAGCACCTACTGTGTGCACTATAACTATCCTAGTGAAATTTCATGGATCACATAGCAGGATTCTTTGTTTCTAGTCTTACAATCTAACTGGTGAGGGCTACCCCCAAACAATTTGAGAATTAATTAGCTGCTTAACACTATGACATTGACTCTAATAGCAAATAGACTGTATTGACCATAATAGGAAATTCTACTTTATCTAGGGTCAGATCACATTGGCTGTAATAGGAGATTTTAGGAGAAACCTACCTAAGACCAGAATGATGAAAGAAGTAAGTTACGCCAGGTACGGTAGGGAAAAGTAAAAATATGTCCCCTTTGCCACCAGAGCAGTGAACTCTACTTCACCGAAGGTGGTTTTCTGCTTTGTTATCGGCTATGGAGACTTTGGCTACACGTAAATATGCGATGCCAGGACCTAAATAGGCCATTTGGTCGAGAGTGGACTAAGATAGCTCCTGCACTGTGGATAAAGAGTGACTGAACCATGCAGGTAAATGGAGGCAGGAGCGGATGAAGCCATCAGCTGCCCGAGCCTTCATATTGGCATTTTCATGCCCAGCAGCACTGTTTTCTGTTACCAGCCCTCCTTTCTTTTAAGGGCAGAATGATGCAATCCTCACAGAGAGGAGAGGACAAAGAAGGAAGACAGACAGGAAAGCCAGATGTAAAGTGGGCATAAAGGAGAGGGAGAGATGGTTTGTTGAGACACATAGTTCTGCTGTGTTTCTGGGGCAGGGCCAGGAGCCTTCAGCTGAGGGAGAATACGGTGCCTCGTCTTGCTTCCCAATCTGACAGCTGTGTTTCAGGAAAGGGACCCAGAGCAGGGGCAAGCTGTGAGGAGGCTGGGCCGAATCCCTCTTTCACACACCCCTTCCCTGTCTCTGAGCACCTGCTTGGTTCCGGGAGCTGTGCTCCATCAAAGACGGATATGTGCCTGGGATCCAGGGTGGGACTCTCTCAGCCCTAAGGCCTCCCAGGACTTTCACAGATCAGGCAGCAGCTGACAGGAGCCCAATTCATCTGAGGAGGGAAAGAAAGGGAAGAAAAGAAAAGGGAGAGAGCTGAGGGGCAGATAGGCGGAGACCTGGCCGGTCCATCAGAGGAAGGCAAAGCAAAACAGAGGACCACCGGGCAAGGACAAAGAGAAGTGCTCTGCGGGTTCTGTCTTCCAGAGGCCGCCGGGGGGGGGGGGGGGGAAAGTTGGTGTCCCACAGGGCTCCCCTCCCTTTGGCTGGTCCGCTTTCAGACGTCTTAAGCAATGAGCTTCCCAACTGGGTCCCTTGGGAGACAATTTCACTGTCTGATGGAGCTCCCAGCCGAGCCACCTTTTCCCCTACCGTTCAACCTGCATTTCTTCATTCAGATTTCAACCTTTCGTTCCTTGCCACTCTCTCGGGTCCCTCTGAGTCCTCAAACACTGTGTGCACGTGCACGAATACCTTCCCCCCGACCCCGGGCGGTCCCAGCTGAATCGGAGCGCGCTCACACCTTCGTACACTTATACGTGATATGCTCTCCACCTCTCTGCCCCTTTCCTGAGCCCCCAACGGTTGCCTGTCAAGTGCCTTCTGTTGGTGATCCTAGCCCCTTTTACTTGGCACGTAGCCTTGCTGGTGTATTTTTGTACTTTTAACACTGTAATCTGTGAGACGAAGCTAGCAGGAATAGTTCTGATGAATATGCATTTGCAATAAGGCCGCGCTGCGTTTTAGAGTTGGAGCCGAGGCAGAAAGTCACGCAATTATACCAGTGCTTGGGATTAGCATAATACTTTGAAGTCACTGGTCCACGTGGCTGTTCGGGGGAGGAGGGGCCGGGTGACTGGCAGGCCACCCAACGGACTGTTTTTCCTTGGCCATCACGCGCGTGATCCCTGAGACAGGAGGACTGGAGGGTGAGGGCCGATGTACCGCGTCTTGACCCTTGTGATCCGGCTGAGACTTACGGTGAGCTGAGCCAGACGTCAGCACTGTGCGAGAGCTCTGATGTTGATAGCAGAGCCTTCCAGAGTCATCTGGAGGTGTGGGCCAGGGCCAGGGGCCTTTGGGCGGCACTGGAGCACCGTTTGGGTGAACTGGGCTGCCGTTCCCCTCTCCACGTCAACCCTGACATTCAGTACTCTGGGTGCCCAACCGAAAGCCTTCTCAGGAGAGGTATGTTTTTGTGGAAGGAGAAAGAGGTGAGGAACTCCGAACACACTGGCCCTGAAGGAACCTGGGAAAGGGACAGGGATGTGGGACAAGAGAAGGCACCTGTGTATTTTCCCGATTGGCTGCAAGCCAGACAGGTGGGGCTGGTGCACATGGGCTGCTCAATCTTCATTCTTTCTAGGAAGGCAGGACACGTTTCTCGGTTACGCATGGACTCCCACAGGGTTAATTGCTACCCAGTTAATTGCCCTATTGTTTATGTTGTCTCTGAGGACAGGAAACAAATGCCCGTGAAAGGCACAGACCTATGGAAGCCACGGTCTCTCAGTTCCCAACCAGAACACTCTCCCAAAGCGGGGATTGTTGAACCTTTGGGAAGGTTCCCGGAGCAGAGGTCAGCCACCCGCTGCTGATAACTTGGGTCTTACTTCTACCCATTGTCCTTACTGTGCCGAGGTGGGAGCTGTAACGCCTCCCTGGAAAGCACCAGAGAGGGGGCTCTGTGTCCTGTGAAGTTCCCTAAGGTCCTGCGAAGTGACTGTATTAGTGTCCTATTGTTGCTGTAACAAAGGACCACGGGTTTAGTGGCTTAAAACAGTACTCATCTATTATCTTACAGCTCTCTAGGTGAGAATGCAACAGGAGTCTCATGGGGCTAAAATCAGGTATCTGCAGGGCTGCATTCTTTTCTGGAGGCTCCAGGGGAGAATCCATTGCCTTGGCTTTTCTAGCTTTTAGCGTCTGCCCTCGGGTTTTGGTTCCTGGTCCCCTTCTTGTATCTTTAAAGCCAGCTACGTTGCATTTTTTTCTGGCCATTCTTCTGTAGCACCTGCTCTCTGATCTTCGGCTTCTCTCATCCTCTTTTAAGGGCTCCTGTGATGACGTTGGGTCTACCTGGATAATCCAGGATAATCTCCCCCTCTCAACTTGACCTGCAAAGCACCTTCTGTCATGTAAAGGGACGCGTTCACAGGCTCCGGAGGTTATATTGCTGACACCCTTGGGGGCCACAGGTGGGAGATGGCAGTGGGATTGGGGCAGACTTGGTGGGCAGGATGCTGGTCCCCATTCCCAGCTTGAGCCAGGCCATCCTTCTTCTCATCCAGCCTACCTGTTGAGTTTTAAGTTAAAACACTTAGAAGGTTTGAAAATTATTTCCAGTGCTCTAAAATAACTCTACTGCCCCTTCCTCATCTCCACACTCTTCCTGAAAGTGGCCAAAAAATGCCTCTGCTTTGTGCACTATCCGTGTGCACTTAGGTGAGCAGACCGTGGCCTTGGAAGGCAAGGGGTCAGCTGTCCCGCATTCCCGTGTAATGAACACATGACCTTGCCTGCCAGAGCATTATGCTCTAATGAGCTTTGAATTACCCAGTGACCCTGCCGCCCTTGTGTCCACATGCTGCCCACAGTGGTTTCCCACCAAATGTGTCATTTCACCTCTGCTGGAGCACAGATGTGCAGAGACCATTACAGATGACCATATCTCTTTCTCTCTGTAGGACAGTAAGCAGAAGCCTATGCCTCAGAGGCTTTCAGAGAAATGGGGGCAGGAAGCTGAAACATAAATTTAATTCCACCAAACTTCCCCCTTGGGAGAAGTCCTGCATGGCTTGGGTTGGCATGTCAGAGCCCATCGAAAAGTCAGGGAAATCATTATTTGTAAAAGGAAGATCGCCATGTAGTCAAGGGGAGCTTGTTTGGAGTAGACATTATGGTTGGATATCTTATGAATCATCCAGGTAAGGCAAGGCAGGTTCACCTGCGGGAATGTGTTCCTCTTCTCCCAGGGGCCCCGAACATACTCACGTGTCCATCACTCCTATTCATCGGCTAACAGCATCTGCCTCGTAATCTGGAACAGAAGGGTGTATGTCTCGGGCCTAGTGAGATTTGACTAGACTCATAAGTAATTAATCAACCAAAAATCATTGGGAGAAAAAGAGGGAAGAGACAGTGAAGAAAAGAAGTTGAATTGGGGGGGGGGGGGGAATCATTTTAATCTCATTAGCAAATGATGCCTTAGACCAGTAATAAGTCAAGAAGCCATGAGCATCTCATGAAAGATGATTAACCTTGTGTAGTTTAGGGGTCGCTAAAATATGAGCTCATTTATTAGACCTTCTTGATGGGGAAGGGTTGTTGCCATAATAAACAGAGTTTTCTTTTTAAGCCCCTCGTTTCTAAAGGCTCTGGGACTGCTAAATGTAACCTAATATGAGAGGAGTTAATACATGACTTTGGGGCTCCATCCTGAGCAAACAGTGCTCTTTTAAGGAGTAAGTGGAGAGTTTGTGCACAAGCCAGGAGGTGAGAATGGCCAACACTTGCCAAGAGAAAATACCAACTCCTCCTGGAGGCAAGATTTCTCTCCTGACAACTGGGCTGTGGCTGCAAATACTTCTAAGAAGAAGACATGGTTTGGAGCCAGTAGTTTTTTTTGTATTGAGATTCAGATTTTGAGGAGTCTAGAATGTGACCACAACAGTACAAGGAACATGTGGGCAAAAACAAAAACAAACGTCAACCGTGGGAAACTTGATTGATCGGGCCTGTTGGAGAATGGGTGTTCTGGTTCCACCAGGGTTGAGAAGAAAACTGTATTTTCAGTTTCGGCCTTTTTTTTCCTGGAAATCTTTCAAGAATATTTTTCCCTGAACTGCAGACCAAGTGAGTTACAGTGCAGTGAAGATAATTGCATCTTTTTCAGTGATTGAGGAGCTTGTCTTGCCTTCAGGGTCATCCCTCTGGACGTTTTGAGTGTTTTTGCCTCATAAATATTTGTACCCATAATGTGTGTGTGTGTGTGTGTGTGTGTGTGTGTGTGTGTGTGTGTGTGAAGGAGAAGGGTGAGTGAGAGACACAGAGAGAAATAGAAATAAAAAGAATATTAGGCTAAACCTACAAATCCATAATTGATCCCAGAATGTACTCTGGGAGTTGCTCAAAACGATCAAATAAACAACAAGTCTACCAGATTGCTTTACCTGTTGATGTATTGAATTGACTTTATTTCATTAGGGATTCCAATGAGTCCACGTTTTCTCACACCTGAGAAGCAGCACAGCAGAGTAGAAGAGACAGACTTGAGCTTTGAGGTCAAATAGATCTAGTTCCAAAATCTGATTCTGCCATTTTCCACCTCTGTGACCTGAAACAAGGTACTACTTAATCTTTCTGAGTCTTAAGTTTGCTCATCTGTAAAGCAAGGTGAGAAAAAGTCTGTGTTGTTGCGATTGAAGATAATATATATTGATTGTCCTGCACACGGAATTGCTTAACTCCCGATGGCTGTTATTGTGATTCTCGCTTTGCTTATAAGAACAACAGAAACAATGCAACTGGGACAAGGCAGCTAACCATCTTCTCTCCAGATCTCCCGAGAGACTGTAAATATCAGGTGGTCCAACCTGGCACAGCAGTGGGCATCCAGACATCAGGGCCAGGCAAGTTGTGGATATGCCAGGCTTTGGAATTCTGGAACAAAGCCTGCTTGGGTTTCCTTTGGTGAAGTCTTCGTCAGAAATCACGCTTAATGGAAACAGGCAGGTGGAAAAAAAAGCGGGTGGCTGGGAAGGTGGGAGTCCTGGCTGGTGAGCTCGCCGATGCAAGGGTTGAAACCACACGTGGGAACGACAGGAGGACTGGCTTTGTCTCTACTTTGAGGGCTTTTCTTAAGCTTCACAGAAGGGAAAAAAGAAAAAGGACTCCTAGCAACCAGGGCAGCCCATTTAATTCCAATCGAACTTCCACGTCCATGCGGGGCAGCCTCACAGTGGTGAAGCCAGCTCCCTTCTGGTGGCACATCTGCCCTAACAGCCGGATGGCCAAGGAGGTGGATGGGTGGGGTGCTAACAAAACATGGGGTGCCATCCTCAGCTGCCTCATTTGCTTGTTTACCATCATCTGGAACATCTGGGTCTGCACCGCGTGGGGCAGCCCTTGGAAGTGGCTTTGAATGCCCTCACCTTCCAGCACTCCAGCTGGCTTCATGGGGAGGAAGGGGATGGGCCAGCCTGGTAGCCCGGTGGGCCCACCGAGGGGCCATTTGTTTGGGAAATTGCAGAATTAGTGCCAGCAAACAGTGCGCATCCTGCTGTGATCTTGCGGGGAGGGGAGGCGGGTTTTCCCAGGCCCACCTGCGGCAGCCCCGGGCTCCTAGGCCAGAGTGCTTGGCAGTCGAGAGAAAGAAGCAGCCAGGCAGCAGGGCAGGGGGAGGGTGGGAGGGTTGACGCTGTTCCACCAGGTTTTGAACGTTTTCCGGTTGGGTCTTGGAGGAGCGCGTTCGTTAGTTGATAGTGTGTGTAGCACGGTCATTAAAAGCAGATCATCTCTAGACAGACCCCCAGCTCGGCCCCACACTAGCGGCTTGGCCCTGAGCAAGTTACTAACCCCTCTTCCGGCCGTAGCGCAAATGTGCCGAATCTATTGAACAGATAGAAGAAGCAGGAAGGCGAAACACATTCATTGACTTTTTTTGGTGGGCTCCAGTGCCGTTAATTGGCAATATTAATGGTTTCCACATGGATTAAATGAGGACCCTCCTATAGGGTGCTGTGAGACGAAATACCCAGAGCACCACCGTAATGCCCAGCTCCTAGTAAGTGCTCAGTAAACAGTGACTATGGTGCGAGAGACAGATCGCTGTGGAAGCTAATGATGCGGCGGCCGAGTCGCGGACCCCCGTACTCAGCCTGCCAGGTTTTAGGTATGGTCCTGCCTGATCGGCAGTGGGACTTTAGGAAAGTTAAGTTTTCTGTGCTGCGGCTTCTTCGCCTGTCCCGTGGGACCGATCATGCTCCGTACTTCAAGGGGATGTGTCGAGAGCTGAATGAGTAAGACCGATGAGTTAGACCCGGCCTGGTGTGTGAGAGGGCTCCCCCTGCTCACCAAGCCCCTTTGTCTTGCCCAGATTCTGGCTGACATCTCCGTCTGGATTATCTTTGCTGGCACTCCTGGGGAATTTACTGAGGACGTAGCCGTGCAGAGAAGCTAATCGTTGCACAATAAGAGCATCCAGGACACTGGGACAAAGCCCAGACCCAAGCGCAGCACCTGTGGGTGTTCATGTAGCAGATGCCCTTGTGTCACGTCCTCCACAGGCGTCCTTGAGGCGGGAGGGCTGTGGGTCCGGCCACTCCCTCCAGGAAGGCAGTCAAATCTCCCTCCGGGGTCACGGAGAAAGTCCACTTCCTCCTTCCAGCTGGAAGTCCTGGCTCTGCCCGTTCTCTCCAACACCGTCGGCTATCTGGTTGGCAACATGTTTGCATGTTAAAAAAAAAAAAAAAGTCCTATTAATACTAAGTGCAGACAGTAGCACTCCCTCCCCTTAGTCCAACTAGTCCAAAGAAGTCTCTGCTGTTGCTGTTCAGTTCTGCCCCACTGCTGCCACCCAGTTGGGAGGCCAGCACACCTCACTCTTGTCTTGCTGTGACGTCCCCTTCTAGCCCGTGTAGAGGAACTGGCTTTAATGCAAATGTGTGTGATCTGTGCCCAGAGAAAAGAAGCAAGATGTCAAAAAGGTCGCTTGCTTTTAATGGGAGTCCAGCACGGTGGGAAATTCGTGCATTACTTGCCAATGTTAATGGTTTCAAGGCTGAGTGCTAAGAATAGGCATGAGTGGTTACACTCTGGTTCCCCGAGAACTCAGTCCCCTGATTCACCTCCCTGCATGGATGTTTTTTTTGACTGTTCCAGTGCCCGTCCGGACTGAGCCCCATGAAGGACAGCTCTGGCTGCTACGACCGCCACATTGGGGTGGACTGCTCAGATGGCTTCAATGGCGGCTGTGAGCAGCTGTGTCTCCAGCAGATGGCGCCCTTCCCGGATGACCCCACCTTGTACAACATCCTCATGTTCTGTGGGTGAGTCGAGCCGCCCGTGAGGCTGGGATGCGGGATGGTCGGTGTTAAAGCCAGGAAAGTAAATCTAAATGAACCGGTCACCCTAGGCCAGCCCTTAGGCTCTGAAGAAAGAGCCTGCAGGACCGGAAGAGCAACACTTTAAAAGTCAAGAGTTGAGAGGACCCTCAGGGAAAGTCTAGTCCCATCCCCATGGGAGAGGAAGCTGACCGCAGTCATTGCCAGCATACCCCAGAATTTTCCAAACTGTTCTGCGCAACTGTGTTAACTGTGTTTTGTGACACAAGGGTTTCATGGCCCAAAAGCTTGGGAAAGATTCTGTAAAATGAATTAATTCTCAGAGAAGGGGAGGGGGAAGTCTTTGGAGGAGTGGAAACATGATTAAACTCTGCCCCCAAAGCCCCAGCATTTTATGCAGCCACCCTCCCCCTGACCTGGTCATTCCTCGGTGCAGTCAAAGAGCCCTCATTTCATTTGTTCCCAGGATAAATGTGTGAGGGAACAGGGCAGGCAGCGCCACCCCATTTTACAGAGGAGAAAACCAATGCACCGTGAGGTTAAGATGCTCCTCAAGACTGGGAGTTGGTAAGCGGGAAGATCAGGATTAGAATCCAGGCTCTCTCTCTCTCTCTCTCTCTCTCTCTTTAATTCTGTGGTTCCCTCAAAATTTACATTTATACCACTGACTAGAATTATATTTAAAGACCATTGCATGTTGGGGCGCCTGGGTGGCGCAGTCGGTTAAGCGTCCGACTTCAGCCAGGTCACGATCTCGCGCTCCGTGAGTTCGAGCCCCGCGTCGGGCTCTGGGCTGATGGCTCAGAGCCTGGAGCCTGTTTCCGATTCTGTGTCTCCCTCTCTCTCTGCCCCTCCCCCATTCATGCTCTGTCTCTCTCTGTCCCAAAAATAAATAAAAACGTTGAAAAAAAAATAATAAAGACCATTGCATGTTATATTTATAAAGTAAATAACGATTTGGCCCATTCTTGTACACTCATGGTTTGCTTGCCTGTCCTTTCCTCCGCTTTCCTTCCTCCTTCCCTTCTTCTCTCTCCCCGCTCCTTCCCTTCCCTCCCTCCTCTCCCCCTCCCCACCCGTCTCCCTCGCTGTCAGGGAGGGTGCATGCTTTATGCCACACACCATGCCAGCCCCCGGGCAGCACAGATGAATGACATATGGTTCTTGCCCTCAAGGATCTCATAATCTAAGAGTCTTGCAATGAAAATCAATGTTTATAATAATAAAGCTATGCTAGCTTGTCGCTAAAAGCCAGTGCCTGCTGAATAATCATGACAGGATTATTGGGTGGAGTGCTAATGTTATTTTATTGTATTTCATTGTATTTTGTTTCTTTTCAATTGATAAGTTTCTTGTAAAATTCCCTTCTGTAAGTGGCAACTTGTTCTAAATTGCAACGTCTCTATAACGTCGTGGGGTACGGCTGGCCCGCTTCAATGAATAGAGATACTTTCATAAATTATTTAGTAAACATACATATGGGCATCTGGTCTGTGCAGAGAACCTAGTTAAGTGTTAGATACAGGAGAGACCGCAGGATAGGTGACTGGCCTCTGCCCTGAAAGGAGTTTACGGTGGGACACATGTATGAACACCAAGAAGGAGGGACGAGTGAGGCAGTGCGGAAGGGGGAGCTGTCAGGACACTTAGGAGGGACTAAGAGGGGATCGGCTGGCTTCACGGTTCTTTCCAGAAACAGTGAGTTATGGTTCCAGGAAGGAGCCACTTCACTGCCTTGACCCAGACCTAGGCTGGAGCCGTAGAATCCCTTGTGGGGACATCTGTGGCCTGGACTAATGCAGTAGGTTCCTACCTGGACTCTCTTTCTGATTTCAGTCAGAATTTGGTACGTGTGTGAATTTAGCACTCTCCAAGCCCCTGTATATGGCCTGCGAAAAGAGTTCCAAGACTTCACACTTTTGTGTAAAGACTAAATCACAGGCACTTAAAGTTAAAGAGCTATAGTTCATACCGGTTAACACAAATCTGTAAATGGCAAATGCGGAATATGAACCGTTAAAGTTGCGGTAACACGGACCTCATTCGTCCCTCTGCTGATGATAGCGATAGCAGGATTTGATGAGTATTTGCTGTTTGCCGGGGACACTGTAAGTTCTTTAAGTTCGTTGTCTCACTTGATCTTCTCAACAGCTCTGCAAAGCAGCCTTTCCCCCGCCTTTTACAGTTGTAGAAACTGAAGCTCAGAGAGTTTAATCGACTCACCCAAGGTCACCCAGTAAAGGGCACCATCATCACTTCTCACCACTTAACACTGTGATTATTTGTTCCTCCATATAGAAGAGAGGTCTTTATCTTGTTACGAAAATTACCATAGATAGTGATAAATGATGTGTTTTCATGTCACGAACATCTATAAATTCTAAATCCGGTATATTTTAAGGAGAAACCCACATTAAATTAATCTGCTTTTTAAATGATGGGTTTATCAAAGTAGTCCTTGAACTAACAAATTACATTTTTCTCAGTATAACTACAAATAAGGTCCCATTAATGACTGCTGGGTCACTGAGCCATATTTACCAACATCAGTACTGCTCTTCCGTTAGAGTAACTGTACATGCTTAATGGGGAGGGACGCCAAGGAGGTGTTCACACAGCGTGCCCTAGCGTCTATTTAGTTCAGGAAGGCTACTCGGAATGGAGGGGGTGTTTAACATGGGATGATCTTGTGTTTGAACACATTCACCCAGAACACAGTCGGAAGATGATCGATCTTTCTAATTTCCTAGTTGACTTGTCACAGGACCAGATGAGAAGGTTATTAATTTCTTAAGCCCAGTGTCATTCCTTTTGCTGCCTAATTATCCTCCAAACAAATGCAAGGTCTGGCCACACTGATGGTTCTGGAGAAAGGTTCTAGAATATCTCAGATTTCAATCTGGTAACCCGCTTACAAGCTTATGGCCTGTGACTCTTCCCCTGATCTATTTGGGAGAGGATATACTTAGAGAAGGAAGCATTCCAAAGCTCTGAAAGCACTTGTCTGCAGAGGAAAGGTGAGAGTTTCTGTATGATCACATAATGGAAGGAGACTCGGTTTGTAGGCTTAAGAAACTGAGTTCTAAAGGGACCAAAATGAACCTGGGATACTCATAATCTTTACCACCCAGCACTCTCCCAGAGGTGTTTCTTCCCAATCTGTTGGGTTGAGTTGACTGCATATCTCATTGATGGAACAGCTTTTTATCTTGAGTTTTCCACCATGGTAGGTGCATCGAGGATTACAAGCTTGGTGTGGATGGACGCTCTTGCCAGCTCATCGCGGAGACCTGCCCAGAGGGCGGTGACTGTGGGGAAAGCAGGGAGCTTCCCATGAACCAGACCCTCTTTGGGGAAATGTTCTTTGGTTACAACAACCATTCCAAGGAAGTCGCTGCTGGGCAAGTGCTGAAAGGAACATTCAGGTGATTCTCATGTCTATAGAACTGATTATTCGGCGCCATTGGTGGGTCTTCTTCCTTGAAGAGCTTTAAAGTCAGCATAAAGCTTTGTATCTTAGAGCAAGGGGAACGGCATCCTAAAAGGACAGGTTGTGTTCTCTCCCATGGTCTTCTCCTCTTTCCAGAATCTGGGAACCGTGCTTCCTCAGGGTGAAAAAAGGTGTTAAATAAATTTCTGTCTTGCCCAGGCAGGGACTGCAGATTTCCCATGGGAGCCACCAGAGAATCCTCATGTTCTGATTTGCTCTGAGTGGAAGAATCAGTGTGTGAGTCAGTCTAGAATAGTAGTCCTCAAGTATGGCCCAAGGATCCTGAGGGTCCCTGAGATCCTTTCAGGAGCTATACAAGGTCCTGCCTCTCCCAACTACAGAGAGAATGGATTTTCCTCATTCACTTCAACCCTAACAGTACATTACAGTAAGTTGCATGGGGAGGAGAGAAGCCAGCTGCAAAAGAAATTTGCAAAAAATATAAAGTAATGCCACTCCCCTCATCATTTTTCACAATATGTTCATTTTTAGATGGATTAATACATATTACAAAAATTTCTCTTTCAATTTCTAATATGGTAAATATTGACAGATAAAATCCAAACAAACAAAATCTATGTGGGGCCTTCATTTACTTTTAAGACTACGAAGGGGTCCTGAGAGCAAAATATTTGAAGACATTGATTTAGAATACTTCTTGGAGATTCTCCATTTGATCCCTGTTCCTAGTCTGTCTTAGGCTGTTAGAATACATCTTCCTCAGAGCCCATGCTTCCCAGGAGACAATGATGATGATGATGAAGGGGAGGAGGAGGAGGAGAATGTTATAATATGGACCAGTAATCGGTAACATCCTAGGCCTGGACCCTTATGAGCAAACCAAGAGTAAATACCCAAGCCAGTTCTTGGAATCAGTTGCTTTTTCTGTTACAGACAGTAGACTTTTCCCCTTTTAGGCTGGGACTTCATTTGCCAATGGCAAGCAGTGAGATGTCATAACTAATCTTGTGGTGGCTGGAATCTTCTCTGTAGTCTAGAAATAAGACTGTGTATGCCCAGATCTTGGGGAGTGTGGATCAGGAGGTAGGGCCTGGGATGGGAGGAAGGGAAGAATCTTCTCTATCGTCTGAATAACCTTTTTAGCTGATTTATGTCTCGTCTGTTCTGGCCCTCACCCTACCTCTCACACCCTGTCCTACTCCAGGCATGTCCAGCAAGTGGGGTTCAGGAGGAGGGAAGCCTTTTGGTCCAGGAAGAATTTTTTTATTGTAGGTTGAGATCTAGATTGCCCACCAAGAACTGGGATTCACCTTAACACTCAGAAATGACCATCTATTCTATTTCCAGGCAAAACAACTTTGCTCGGGGTTTAGACCAGCAACTGCCAGATGGTCTTGTGGTGGCCACTGTTCCCCTGGAGAATCAGTGCCTGGAGGAAATCTCAGAGCCCACCCCTGACCCCGACTTCCTGACTGGTGAGTATGTCCTGCCCCACTCAACTGGCAAAAAGCAGACAGCTCCTGATGGTTTCATAAAATCAAGACTCTTGACCTCACTTATTTTGGTTTTGAAACCAGCCAGGGCACCTGGGTGGCCCAGTTGGTTGAGCATCTGACTTCAGCTCAGGTCATGATCTCGTGTTCTGTGAGCTCGAGCCCCGCATCAGGCTCTGTGCTGATGGCTCAAAGCCTGGAGCCTGCTTCGGATTCTGTGTCTCCCTCTCTCTGCCCCTCCCCTGCTTGCACTCTGTCTCTCTCTGTCTCTCAGAAATGAAAAAAAATGGTTAAAAAAATTAAAAAAAAAAGAGAAACTAGTGAGTAATTTCCATAATAAACAATAAGAACTTAATCCTGAAACACTGGTAGGATTATTTGTCAGTAAAATTGCCAATGTTTTTATATAATCATCTGCAAAATGGTAGTGTTAGTACTTTTCCCTGCGAGTCTCATTGGGTTGCTTTGAAAACAAATGGCATAGCAGGTATGTAATGGTTTAGAGGTCTCGGTGGATTCGAGAAAGTGAAGTCAGAGGGAAGGTGGATGGCTACCATAGCCTAGGATATCTGTCACTGGGCCCGCTGGGTTCCCTGGCAGGTACTTATGGACCAGCACGAGGGAGGAGAAAATGGTAGAGTTTTGTTGTCGAATGACCCTGGCTTTGAGTCACAGCTCTTTCTTTCTAGCTGTGTGATTTGAGGCCGTGCAGTCTCTGGGGGGCTCATGGGCCTCATCCTAAGTTGGGGATGATGACCCTCAATGCTGTTTTGAGCCTGCTGGCATTCTTCCCCGGGGCTCATTACGGAACTAAAGTATGGGTTGATTGGAAGAGGCAGGAACCTCAGGGAATGCTCCTCCATTTTGGGCCTTTGGAGACCTACCCTGTTAACACATCCTGGACTGAAGAAGACACTGCAAAAGTCCAGCGGACCCCTAAGGGACGGCCGACCAGGAACTCAGCATCACTTGCTATAAAGCTGGATGTGAGCTCAGTTACACTGCTGCTGTGCTCAAGTCTCCCATCATTCTTCTCGTTTCCTCGTTCTGTGTCTCCCCCATCCAATACCTTTCTCTCCTTTTTCTTCCCTCTTCTGAAGAATGGGTTGTGCTGAGGGCAAACCTTTTCAAGATATCAAGTTCATGACCTTATGGTCCAAACTTTATTTTAGACCTGAACCAGATTAGAAGTAGGTCTGTCTGAGGGAGCATTGCGTAGCAATTAATAACGTAGGCTCTGGAGCCTGACAGCTGGGCTCAACCCTTCCCTGGCTGTGTGATCTCGGACAAGTTACCTACCTTCTCTGTGCCTCGATATTTTTACCTGTGAAAATGAATAGAAAAATGTCTTCCCTATGGAATGGATACAAGGAGTAAATAAATTCATATTTGTAAAGTGGGTAGAATATTCCTGGTGCTCCGTGTCTAGTGGTAGGCAGTCCGGTTTTCTCATTTCCGTGTCACTTGCTGAGCAATACTTCCCATGTGTGTGTGTAAAATGCCCGGAAAGAGAAGGGTACAATGACACACAGAAACAGGACAGGTTCCACACCAAAGAAACCTGTCTCCTGTTTAAATTTTTTTTTTCAACGTTTATTTATTTTTTGGGGGACAGAGAGAGACAGAGCATGAACGGGGAAGGGGCAGAGAGAGAGGGAGACACAGAATCGGAAACAGGCTCCAGGCTCTGAGCCATCAGCCCAGAGCCCG
Organism: Herpailurus yagouaroundi; assembly: GCF_014898765.1. Classification (NCBI taxonomy): domain Eukaryota; kingdom Metazoa; phylum Chordata; class Mammalia; order Carnivora; family Felidae; genus Herpailurus; species Herpailurus yagouaroundi. The sequence goes on from NW_024412426.1 coordinate 16,424,993, forward strand.
ACGCGGGGCTCGAACTCATGACCTCGAGATCATGACCTGGCTGAAGTCGGACGCTTAACCGACTGCGTCACCAGGCGCCCCCCTGTCTCCTGTTTAAAGGTCCACCGAGACTTCATGCGTAGTAGTTTATTGTGGAGGTGAGGGGACTTTGCTTCAGTCACTAGGCTGGGAGGACAGAGAGGAGTCCTGGATACCACCTGAGGCATTTTTGGAGGAGTGAGGAGAGATCTGAGAAACATCAGAAGAGCACGTTCGACTCTACGTCTGTGGGAATGAGGAACAAATCCAAGCCCAGTCCTCATCCACAACAGAAACTTCTTTCCCTTCTGTACCCTTGGGCCTCTCCTAGTCTGGCATAGTGGACATAAAAGGAGTAGAAGGATGTCCATATAGATCATTTACACTTGTCATGGCCTTGAGAGAGTGAAGTCTAACATTTGTTGCACAAAGGTTCAATCTTGCTTTTTTAAAAGCCCAGAATGACTAGAAGAATTCAAGAGACGTTTGACCAAATGTCTCCTATATTAACTTTCTAGTTCTGGTAACATTTTAATCGTATCTTTCCTGAGAGTCACATAGAGAATATCATATCATGTTGCCCTAGGTGCTATTATAGGTTATAATGCCCATAAACCTACAAGCTTAGAAGATTTTAGAGCTAAAGTGATCTTCAGAAGCTTCAATATCAGCATTTACAAGCATGGTGGTGTTTTTTCATGAAAAATCAGTGCTCTACTATAAATAGGTTCTTCCTTGAAATATTGTTTAGAAAGACTATAGTATCTACCTCTCAGCAATTTGCAACTCCTTAGCATAGAGAGAGCAGGTCCCAAGAAGCCCTGTAGCAATGAAATCCCTTCTGCCTCACTTAACCCAGCAATTCCCAAACCTGTTTAACTAGAGAACGTTTTACACCTAATAGCCATTTCCATCTTTCAGAATATTGGTTGGAAGAACATACTGGAAAATAATTGATTTTTGTGCTTTATCTTGCTGAATGCTTCCCTCTTCATCACGGAACACATGGGTGGCTCAGTCAGTTCAGCATCCAGTTTCGGCTCAGGTCATGATCTCACGGCTCATGAGTTTGAGCTCCGCATCGGGCTCTGTGCTGATAGCTCAGAGCCTGGAACCTGCTTCAGGTTCTGTGTCTCCTTCTCTCTCTCTGCCCCTCCCCTGCTCATGCTCTCTCCCTCTCTCTCTTTCAAAAATAAATAAAGCAAACATTTAAAAAAGTAAAAAAATATAAGAGTTGAGAACCCTGAGCTTTGCCAGCCTTTTTTGTGTTGTAAGTTGTGTGGAAATAAATGAAGAGCAGCCAACTTAAAACAGGTGAAGGCTGTTTATTCAGAGCTTGCTATAGCAAGAGACTTAGCCGCTGTCACTTGCATTTTGGCCAAGACTGAAGGGCTGACAGAGGAGTAGGAAAGCTGCAGAGGAAAGAAGGGAGGGCCTCGGATGTGCCCAGGTTGGACGCTTTTGGTATGAGGGTGGGCCAACTACCTGGGAGTGAGGCATTCCAGGTAGATGTTTAGGGGCACGTAGGTCGGACCTAAGTTGGGAGCAACAGCAAAGATAGGAATGCTGTCAGGTATCAGTCAAGTCCTGGTCATGTTGGGCCACTTTTTACAGGGCTTATTGTTTGGCTTCCTGGACTGGTTGACAGAGATAGTGGTCTGACTTCTAGAAGTCTGATTTATAGATAGTAGACTAGCTTCTTGGGGTGCTTACTGTAGATAATAGTTTGGTTTCCTGAGCTTTTTGCTGCAGATTAAGGGTCGGAGTTCTATTTTTATATATGGTCTGGCCAATGCCTGTCTGTATTTTGAGTCTCTCAGTTGAGAAAAAGAAGAAACCAGAGGCAGACCAAGGAGGGAGAGGAGGCTGCTGGTTACATTTATGGGCCAGTGGGTGCCATAATTATTAAACCTGTGTAAAGATTTAGAGCTCTGATCTTTTTGGAACTTCTTCGGGTTCATCTGAAGGAAACAGACTTTTAAAACTTCTGGGCAGAATACATTTCCCTGACATTTCAAATAAAATAACAGGAGAAACCAATCTTCCTTCCTTCCTAGTTTCTTCCCTCCCTCCCTCCCTCCCTCCCTCCCTCCCTCCCTCCCTCCTTCTCTTCCTTCCTTCCTTCCTTCCTTCCTTCCTTCCTTCCTTCCTTCCTTCCTCCCTCCCTTCCTCCCTTCCTCCCTCCCTTCCTTCCTTCCTTCCTTCCTTCCTTCCTTCCTTCCTTGTTTCTTCCTTCCATCTTTTCTTCATTTCTCTCTTTCTTTCTTGATTGTGCATAAATCAATTCAGTCATTCTTTTTTTCAAGCATAGATAGGGGAAAGTATGTTCTTTCTCAAGAAAACATAGTCAGATATTTTGTTTGAAAAAAAGAGTCATTGAGAGCTGTGTCCCAAATAATAAAAATAAAAATAGAATAGAATAGAATAGAATAGAATAGAATAGAATAGAATAAAATAAAATAAAATAAAATAAAATAAAATAAAATAAAATAAGAAACTAGAACTGACTGCATGTCAAGGGCACACTGAGAAAGAATCCTATGACCTGGCTAGAAAGCATATACTTTAAAATACCCCTTTCTTCCTAACTAATGGACATATTATCCACATGCAGGCACAAAATAACACCTCCCAAGCACTGATGGTTCTGTAACTGTCTCCTGATCATGGTGGAGCCAAAATGCACTCAGTAGGATTGTTGTTCAGCAGCTAAGTGACAGCTAAGTGACAGTGAACTTGGCTCATCCTGAGTGAATATGGGACACTGTTACCCCTTCCTAACCCCTGACATCCCTGCCATAATTTTCTTTCCTCTGTTGTTCTGAACTAAAGCCTAGGAATTTATCTTAAAAGCATCTATAAAGAAATGTCAAGCTTATACAATTAGGGGTGATGGGGCAGAAGACAACATTATAGAAGCCATGTGTGTGTATAATACTTTATCTTATCCCAACATACCCTTTATACCCATAACTTTACTGGGTTCTGGCAGCCCACCTGTAAAGCAGGCAAGATGAATACCGTTATCGCCACTTTTCAGATAGGAGAGTGGAAACCTAGGATTTGCCCAGCCCAAAGTCACACAGCTGGTTGGAATCTCAGGATTGAAAAGGAAGCAATAGATCGCCTCTGCTAAGCCTCTGCCTTTACAGATGAAACCTCCAGCAACCAAAAGATCCCCCAGCTAGGTCGCCAGAGAGGAACTCAGCTAGAGCAACATGGCCAGTGTTAGAACTGCATGTCCTGCCTGTTCCTTTTCCCATCGGGAAGCAGCTCCATTAAAGGGAATGTGTTCCAATATACTGAAAAGGCTTCATTGATTGGACTTGCTCACTTTTTTATTAATAGTCTTTTTGAAATAACCGCAAGCTAGTGAGCCGACGTAACTAGAGAACGCGCGTTACGTACAATGGTTCTACAAAGAGTGCACGTTTTGTGCTCTACCAAAATGTGCCTTTGAGGTATGTGACTGGGATGTTAATCCTGTAAAGTTAGAATTTCATTTATATGCCTTTAAAATTAACATAAGGGGGTGGTGCTCGAGTGACTCTGTCGGTTAAGCGTCCAGCTCTTGGTTTCTGTTCGGGTCACGATCTCACGGCTTCGTGGGTTCGAGCCCCGCTGACAGCAATGGAGCCTGCTTGAGATTCTCTCTCTCCCTCGTTCTCTGCCCCTCCCCTGCTCATGCTGTCTCTAACTCTCTCAAAATAAATAAATAAACTTTAAAAACTAAAACTAAAACTAAAATTAACATAAAGGTTAAAAGCCAAAGTATGACTGTTGTCACCAAGCTTAATGCCCCGAAAGAAGAACATTTGAAAGAAAAAAAAGTACGGAAAACCTTCTTTTAGCTTCAAGTAACTTCTCTTTGATGGCCTGACATGAAATTTAAGCAATTGATTCATTAAGTGCCCCTTCTGACCTTTTTTTCTTTTTGCCTCACCAATAATTATTCTTGTATGATTCACACAGAAATGGAAATTTGGTAGTCACTCAGCTAATTTGACCAGAGTTGACAAGCAGCTAATTAATCCCACCCCCTCTTCATCCAGTTTATGTATTAAATTAGCTGATTTCGCCTCACGGAAGCATGGGTCAAAATGGTAGGGTAACTCACTGCGTATGTGTTATCGCCATTACATTTATACACATTATATTAAAACACACTATCTATCTAAATTTTCTATACATATTGCCATTATATTTATGTACATATACATATATGCGTATGTGGTACGCGTATACATATATGTACATAAATGTATATGTACATTATGTACATATATGTATATGCACATATCACATACGCATATACGTATATATTTATTCCTATAACTTACACACACAGCAAATATTAGGCATAGAAATGAAGCTAAAATTGGTTTTCTAAACTTAGCATGGTGTTTTTTTTTAAATTTCTTACAGCACAATTATTTTGTTTCTGTAGAGTTTTATATGTATCATAATGACTGGAATTCAAATAGGGTGCCCCTCCTTCTCCAAGGTGCTCAAGCAAGAATAGCCTGTTTTATCTTCTCTAAGCACCTACAAGGATGTGCTTATTGAGAATGACTTTGGACAAGTGCCTTGGCTTCTCAGAGCCTCAGTTCTCCCATTGGTAAAAAGGGAGACCACAAATAAAGTGTCTGTCATACTGTCTGGCACATAGATGGCACTCAATACAGGGCCACCCTGCCCCTTAATGACTCAGTCACGCTGACCCTGTCCCTCCTGGTGAAGAAGAAATAAGCATTATCAGCTTCAGAGTAATTAAAACTTAAATACTGAACACAAATCAGTTAAATGGGACAGAAAAATCAATGTTATCAGGTACGTGAGCTGAGTCAATTACTGCAGCTATTAAAGAGAGTGAAAATCTGGTGTGTTGCAGTAAGCCTTGCGTTTCATATAAATTTACTCAGGGAATATTGTAGTAGAACGGTTAAGAACAGGGGCACCTGGGTGGCTCAGTCGGTTGGGCATCCGACGTCGGCTCAGGTCATGATCTCATGGTTCATGAGTTCAAGCCCCTTGTCGGGCTCTGTGCTAACAGCTCAGAGCCTGGGGCCTGCTTCCGATCCTGTGTCTCCCCTTCTCTCTCTGACCCTCCCCCACTCGTACTCTGCGTTTCTCATTCTCTCTCAAAAATAAACATTAAAAAAAAAAAAGAACGGTTAAGAGCACCACCCTGCCTCAGAGACATCTGGATCTCCACCCTGGCTCTAGCTGGTGGCCTAGGGCCCATATGCAGACACCCTCTCTGAGCTTCAGTTTCTGCATTTATAAAACGCAGATAATAACACCTGTCTGGTGACAATCAAGTGACTTTATACATGCAGAGTGCTTAGCAAAATGTCTGCCACAGAATAAGTGTTCAGAAAATGATAGCTGTTGTCACTGTGATTCCAGAAATTCTCTCCATCAAAGAATGCTTTCTCATTCTCTCACAATGACACCTGCTAACCTAGTAGACTTGGGACCTGTGAATCAATTGCACACACTGAGCCCGCGTCTCCTCTACCCCTAGGGATGGTGAACTTCAGTGAGGTGTCTGGATACCCTGTGCTGCAGCACTGGAAGGTCCGGTCTGTGATGTACCACATCAAACTCAACCAAGTGGCCGTCTCTCAGGGTGAGCACCGCAGCAAGCCGTCCGTCCCACTGGCTCCTGGGGCTTAGAATTCTTTCCAAGGGCACAAGCCTTTTATCCCATTGTTGAAGAAGCAGTCTAAAATGTAGCCACTTCAGCGAGATACATAACCTGTTCACTCAGATTCACCCTTAAGGACAAGCCCCTGGAATCAGATCCTTGTCTAAGTATAGATTAAATTTTTGCACATTTTATCATGGACCGAAGAAGAGATGGGAAGGGCAAGGCGGGAACCGCTGAAGATAAACACCTACTTTATCATTCTTCCTGGGGTCACACAGTGTAGAGAGAGGATGTTCAAAAGCAGACTTTGTAGAAATTGACAGAATAAAACCGTCCACATGCAAAGAGCATGACTTAGAGTTTTCAGACAATGAAAGAAATAAGGGCAAAAGAGCGAGAAAGAGGAGGCTGTGGGAGAGGGGATAGAAAACCGCTTTTATGGTCACGAAATACTAGCAGGTGGGCAAAAGATAGACAGATGATAGATAACAGAGAGAGCTAGCTAATAAGTTAAGGAGTAGTGAATTCCAAAACTCAGGACAAATTGAGCCAAAACACAACAGTGAGGTGCTCGTACAAGTTTCTTGACACTTTAGCGGTCAATGCCTTGAATCAAGTTTTTCCTAGCACTTAAGCTATTTGAATGTGTGATTTGCAGATGGGAAAGCTGCTACAGACAAGGCCTTAATACAGGTGCGCATCTCCATTCCACGTCATCCCCTGGGACCAGGAGAACGTTACGCGCATTCTTTCTCCGAAGCTACCTAAAGAACATGCCAGATGTGAAGTTTATGCCATAGGGTCTTGTTTCTCTGTGTTGGGTGGAAAGGTAACTGGAGCCAGATGACATTGTTGGCACAGGAGGACAAGACAAGGAGGGACCTTTGGGTCAACAACAGAAAGGCAGAGTCTTAGCGCCAGCAGGAGAGCCGTAAAAGGTAGGGGACAGGTAGAGAAGCATAAAGAGGAAATGAGCCATATCCTCACGGAAGGAAAGCTTTACGTCTAGGGAAAGAAACTGCATTAAGGATGTAGAACATGTCCATAGGACACAAGGGGGCCCAGAACTTTATTTTGACGTGAAAGAGTTCTTGGCAGGAAGGGATTGGGATGGGGAATCTTCCTGAAGTAAACTCTGCTGGTACAGAAAATCCTTGAAAGAACTAAGCTGCTCTTCCTTCTCGGGAAATGTAGCAGTAGAGAATTTGGCCTGTTCACGTGCTGAGTTTGCAGCCAGCACAGGTGCTGTGCACATCAAGGGCTGACGGGGGGACATCTCTGTTGCCACATGCCTTTCAAAGCCACAGGTGGCATCACAGGTGATGTGGACTTCTGCACTAAGGGTCTTGAGCCTGGGCCGGGCTCGGCCTTGTCCTGTTAGGACACAGGTGTGTACAGAGAAAGTCAGACTAAAGCTGGCCAGGTTCAGAAGGCATTGGGTTTGGAAAATTTGTTGTGGGCTCTCTTTCTGACAGGTGTAATTCTCCTAAACAGGGAAAACGAATCTGTGGAGATGTGGCTGGGGAGGAGGGTGTCGGGGCGGGGTGGGGGGAATAGATCCTTTCCTCCATTTGGTATTTCCCTGTTTGTACACTTTTGATTTTCTGAAATAAATATGAATAGTGTATTAGGGACTTTCCTTACTCCTCTTCTTCCATTATCTTCCCATTACCAGTGTCTGTGTCTGAAGGCAATATTCTGTCTCCAGAAACTCTTTTGGTCATTACCCACAGTTAGAAGACATTTTTTTACACTGCGACCTTGTGCATATGCACACCCCCACATACGCACAAAAGAAGTTTCATGAAACAGTACATCATCTTACGATGTGAAATGTTCTTCGCTGGTATTTGTGTTTCTATTTTAGACTATGCTATTCTTTTTTTTTTTTTAATGCTATTATTTGAGCTCACTAATTTGATGTCATGACTTGTGATTTGAAAAAGAAAACCCAAGATTGACTGAAGCGGGGCGTTAGATTTGGCAATGTAATGCCTGCATGAAGCTAACAGCATAACCAACTGCCTTGAAAAAATACTCATTTAGGGACTAAAGTGTCTGACGTAGCTAACTGGAGAAGTTCACCTGATACTTCAGCCAGCTCTCCAGCATCACTTTGGGCCACAGAGGTACTTCCGCTTTTGAGGCTGAGTGGCCTGGGAATCCAGATGCTCCCCACCCTGTGAGACCTCACTCTTACTTTTGGGTGATATTTCTCTGTAGCCCTCAGCAATGCGCTCCACTCCCTGGATGGAGCTACGTCTCGTGGGGATTTTGTGGCCCTGTTGGACCAGTTTGGCAACCACTACATCCAGGAAGCTATCTACGGCTTTGAGGAGTCCTGTTCCATCTGGTACCCAAACAAGCAGGTGCAGCGGCGACTCTGGCTGGAATATGAAGACATCAGCAAAGGTGAGTGATGTGCTCACCAGCATATTCTACACCCTTGCAGGTACGGCTGTCTAGGTGCAAATCATGGGACCAAAATAAAGGAGTCTGTTGGCAAAGGACTAATTCAGATGCTGTCTTGATGCTCTGCGTCTATCCTTAAAATTGCCAGGGTTGATATGTTTGGGGAAACTTTAGATACAGGTTGGGGTCAAAACTGTATGGTCACTTTGTGAGTTACCATGAAAAGAGTCCACTAAGGGTATTTACCAGTCCCTGTGCATTCACGGCAAGGGCAAAGTATTCGACTGTTCTCATGGAATGTGGGAGGAGCAAGAGAGCGTCGCAGTCTCCACCACTTTCTGCTTCTCACCCCATCCTGCCCTATCTTTAGGCCCATTTTTTCCCCACTGATTTGTGCTAAGAGGAAATCTCCATTGGCTCAAGTGTTTATAAAGCTCTGAACAACAGCTGTACAAATAAATCCTTGTCTACTCTTGGATAGCCGGTTAGTATTCTGTCCAAGTAAGTATAAGAAATTGGAGTTATTCAAACCTTTTGAATTCACCTTCTGGTATGGGAGGAGTACTGGCTGGCAAATAATGTATTCTGATCAACCAAGACTGATGTAGAATCGCCACTCGTGGAATTTCTTCCGAGCTTACCCTCATGGCATTCTGATGAGGCCGAGTTATAGATGTGCGAGTTGCTAAAGGGCAAGCCATGAAATTAGTGCAATGGAAACTCAAGAAGTAAGTCATCCTAAGATTTAATGATCAAGAGTCCCTCTGAAATGAGGGGACCCCTGTGTCAGCAGTGCTGGACTGGGAAAATGTGCCCCCATGGCTGAGATGCTCTTCACTCTCTGAGCTCCATAGAAATTTCTGTTTTGTCTCACTTGATGGGTAGCAGAGGCATGAGGGCCTCTATTCCGGCTCATCCTTTTCTTCCAGAAGCAGTAAGAGGCTTGTGTCTGGGCTCCCAGTTGTTGCAGGCATTTCCCTCCAAGCCCTGATTCCTCTAAACCCGAGAACATAATCACAGGCTTCTAGTATCCTTTCAAACTTCAGTCTCCTAATACTGTTCTATTCCAATTTGCCAAGAAAGGAGTGTCATGTAAGCAAATGTAGATAAGACCAGTTCCAGCTGGCAAAGCTTTCTTACATTTCTATGCCAGAGCCTAATGATTGAACCAAAAGGCTAATTCCTCCCCTGCTTCTGTTTGCCAGTGGTTCAGGGATGGCCAGGTTCTGTGACTACAGGGAAATGAGCCTGACCTTCCCCTGTATTCCTGGTTCTGTTCTTTGCTTCTATCCTGAACACTGCAATGTCCTTGAAGTTAAACCCTGAGCCCAGGAGGGAGGTGTATCCGTGACCTTGGCACTACGCCTTCCCATCTTGATCTCAAGCCATTCTCAAGTTCATTTTGTCACAGTCCAACTGGTGACTCTAGTTCTCATAAGTATTATGTATACAATACCTTGCCTGTTACTGATCTCAGAAGATATTCAAACATTTTTGTATGTCTACTTTGACATCTCTCAGTTATCCATGGGTACCACCCCCCTCCCAAGTCTTACCTCTGCGTCATAGAGTTTATCTCTTTTATTGTTTGGTCTGCTTACTACTCTTAAATATTTTTCTCCTCCGTAGGCACTAATTTCCTTTTCTTCCAAAAGAAGGATGCTCCTGATGAAGACTTACAAATACGTAAAACGAAGGAAGATTTTCTTCCACTTTTCTGCACTCTGAGAGGGTTGCTCCAGGATGGGATTTATACGCTAGGGGTGACGAGTGTTCTGAGAGGGCTGGACCTACCATGACATAAAAGTGCCATCTTCTTGGACTCGAGTCCCTTGATTATATGTTCTTGTCCGCTCTAACTTTCAAAACCTTCTAGTGGAAAGGGATTCTCTATTGCTCACTTTTGCACCTGTGATCAGATGCCTAAAATTACTCACAGATTGAATAAGGAAGGAGATTTATTAGGAGTGAAACGAAATGGAAAATGCATAGGACTTAAGGGTTGGATCTCTAGAATTCGTCAGGTGACTTTTGCTTCGTCAGTTAACGGCCCGGACCTCCCCTGTAATGCCCTCTGTGGTTCCTCCCAGCTCCGAGAGTGTATGGATCCTTACACGTCCCTCTTTATGTGAACAGCTTTCTCAGGTCAGACATTAGAATAAAGACTTCCCTCTTCTCTGTACAAATCACTGCACAGTTTCTCAAAGGTATGTGTCATGCCTTATTCAACTTTAAATCCCCAGGGTCTGACACAGAGCCGGGCACATGGTAAGTCTCCAACAGTTGTTTACTGTGGTTGTTGTTAGTGGTGATGGAGGCAGTTATGGTGGCAGCGGGTGGTGATGGCGGTGGCTGCGGCTGTGGGAATGGTAGGAAAAGCCCTTCTTATGCGGCAGCTTTCCAAGTGGGTTTTATTATAGACATGCAAAGTGCTCCAGTTCTGCCTGGCTGACGGAAACTCACAGATGGATATTTTTGGCCAGATCCTCAGAAGCCAGCCTTTCATTCATCACTCACCTATTTGTCACACTACCGCTACATGGTGTGGCCACACCAATATTGAGGAGTATCTGTCTTTCAATAAGTCTGACTGAAACCTGTGAAAAATAAACTCCCGCTTATTGTTCAGGATTAGCGTATCCTAAATTTTTTTTTTTTACAGAGCAAATAAGGACTACCAGATGTTGAGGGAGTAGTTTATATATCCCTTCTCTTCTTCCTCAGCTTCTTTTTTGACTCTTCAGATTATTATTATTTGCTTTCAATCCCTGTCACCCTACAGAAATAGTGGAGAAGGAAATCAAGGGCTTCTCAGTCAGAGGTTTACTTTTCCATTCGGTGACCGTTTTATCTATGTCAGCTGAAGAATTTGTCCCTCTTGACCAGGTCTGTCATCTTGAAAATCCTCTCTTCCGTTCAAGTCCCTGATTCTGTTCCCTCTAGATTCTCTTCATAAATCTTTGGCCTTTGTTTCTCGGCCTTTCTCCCCTTCCTCCTCTGAAGAAATTATTTACATCTTGCTTGTTTTCCAGAATTTCATCTTTAATGTTCATCTCTTCTTCCCCGTTGCTGGGTGATTCTCTTCTGTGTCTACCTTAGCCTACATCTCTGAGATTTTGAAACCTTGCCCTTGAGTGTTGAGCATTTCTACCTGGATATATGCTCTAGGGACCTCAGCGGTCACCATCTCTTTTCTCTGTACCCACTAGTAGATTTGTGCACTGCAACGATGGGTCAAAATGCAAAGTGGGGAGTACGTCCAGATGCTCTCCTCCGTCCTCCACACTCACTCATTTACAAAGTTCTGTTCTTCTTACCACCCAAATACTTCTTCAACAGGTGTAGGTTCTCCTGTCCATGTCTCGAAGCCATATGAGCTTATGGTATCAGCTCTCACAAGAAAAACTGAAATTGCGTCCTCACGTGTCTCCTTTTCTTCAGTTTCCTTCCACTCTAGTCCACTCAACATCATACTGTTATCTTCTTAAAATGCCACTTAATCATGAGACTCTTCAGCTTGAAGCTGTTCACTCACCCCTGGCTGCCTTCTCAACGTGAGCATGACCTCACTCCTGGTATTAGTTCCCTTGGGCTGCGATAACAAATCACAAACTAAGTGGCTTAAAACAACAGAAATTTATTCCCTGACTATTCTGGGGGCCAGAGGTTCAAACACAGTGTCAATAGGCCAAACTAAAGGTATCAATAAGGTGGCTCCTTCCGGAGGCTCCAGGGGAGAATTCCTTCCTTGCCCCTTCCAGCTTCTCAAGACCACTGTATTCCCTGGTTTCTGGCCGTCTCCATCTTTAAGATGTGTCACTCCAATCTCTGAGTCACCTGGCTGTCTGCCAGGACTCCTACCTGCTTCTTCTTTCTTTTTTTTTTTTAAATTTTTTTATGTTTATTTTTTATTTTTGAGAAAGAGAGAGACAGAGCACAAGCAGGAGAGGGGCAGAGAGAGAGAGAGAGACATAGAATATGAAGCAGGCTCCAGGCTCTGAGCTGTCAGCACAGAGCCCGACACGGGGCTCGAACCCACAAACCGTGAGATCATTGGCGCTCAACCGACTGAGCCACCCAGGCGCCCCCTGCTTCTTCTTTCTTGTAAGGACCCTTTGGATTACATTGGGCCCATGCAGATAATCCAGGATAATCTCCCTATCTCAAGAGTCTTAATTTAAGCGTATCAGCAAAGTCCCTCTTGCCATTCACAGGTGACAGTCACAGGTTCCGGGGATCAGGCCCTGGGCATCTTTGGGAGCCCTTTCCAGCCTGCTACATCTCTGCCCTCTGCAGCTGCTGCATCACTGACCACTCCATGACCCAAGTATCCTCCACTCTGATGATAACAAGGCTGCTCGCTCTCAATCCCAAACCCTTGCATTTGCTTCCAGACAGTGAAAGGCTTTAGAGGCTCCCTCCCTGCCCCAGTCCAAGGCCCTAGATAAGTTTCTGTCTCACTCAGAAATTTTCTCTTGGGTCCCTGTCTTGTCTCCTCTTGGGGCTCTCTGTTTTTCTCCTTTCCCAGGTGTCCGTTCAGTTGTCTAATTTCTGGAAGGATCTCCCTCTCTCCTTAGCCCCTCAGGATCAGCAAATGAGTCTTTCCGGCTCTGAATTCTGTTTCTTGCTTTTGTTTTTTAATTGCCCTCTCCAGCTCTATAAATTGCCATTTGCAATTAAATGATACCCAGTCCCAGGCTCAGGCCCCAACTCTGGGTCCAGGGTCAGGGTTTGGAAGAGGGCTTGGAGACTTTTCCACACTTCTGAGCCTGTGGGCATGTGCTGCCTGTCTCACGTTGTCCTCTGTCCCACCTCCATTCCACTGTCCCCTCCTTCCTGCTCTCCCAGCTGACGGAAGCTCACCTGCCACCCCTCCCACCACCCCTTCCCAGATGCTCTGGGTGGAGTTCTTTGCTGCCTCTTAAAGCCCCTTGTATCCTATCCTATCCCCCCAGCAGCACTCTTCGCATTTCTCTGTGTGGCCATTTCCCTCTAGGACTGTCTCCCGCGATAATGGATGGCACAGCACTTACCCTGTTTCTCTCTCTCTCTCTCTCTCTCTCTCTCTCTCTCTCTTTTTTTTTTTTTTTTGGTTTAAAAAGATTATTTATTTAAAAAATCTAGAACGTATAAAACAGAATAAAGTGAAAAATAAATCTTCCTCCCACTCTTAGTTCCCAGTATTCCAGTTCCACACCCCAGAGGCAGCCAGGCAACTGTTGCTAGTTTACTGTCTATCCATCCAGAGAGGTTCCATCCGTAGCCATTTGCAAGTGAACAAAGCAAATCGCAGAAGAGTAGATATATTAGGGTCTCATCCATTTTAAAAATTATACATATAAATATATGCCAATATGCACTATATAAATATACATGTATAATCTTCTAATCTGTCACTAAATATGTATATGTGTATATAGTATGTCCATGTATATATATACCTATATAGAGAGAAACATATGTATATAATCTCAAAATAGCTTTGTGTGTGTGTGTGTGTGTGTGTGTGTGTGTGTGTGTGTATACACACATTATCTGTTTGCTCCAAGATTAGGGCTATGGGGTAGAGACTTTTATTTTTTGTACTAAAAAATTCTGTATTGCTTTTCCCACAATAAGCACGTGCCACTTTTTTAATGTTTATTTATTTGTGAGAGAGACAGAGCATGAACAGGGAAGGGGCAGAGAGAGAGAGGGAGACCCAGAATCCGAAGCAGGCTCCAGGCTCTGAGCTGTCAGCACAGAGCTCGATACAGGGCTTGAACCCATGAGCCGAAGTCAGACGCTTAACTGACTGAGCCACCCAGGTGCCACAAGCATGTGCCACTTTTACAATAAAACTCTTTTAACACATGGAAAAAAATACATTCTGAAAAGTTTGTGTTACCGTGGAGCGGAGACTTACAAAGGTAACTTAAAAAACAAAACAAAACAAAACAAAACGTACTGTTGTATCTACAGAGAGCTGAACTTGGGATAGAAATCTGGGAGGAAGTGCAAAACAATGTCATCATTTCCTATTGGTATTTGACTCTGCATCCCTGACGCAGTGCCTGGCATATAATTAGCATCCACTGTTTTTGAAGGAATGAATCCTTTATTTTGTTCATACTTCAAAAGAAACCAGTAAAGAGTTACAGATCTGTAGATTCTGGAGAAATGACCAAAGGAAAAAAAAAGGAAAGAAAGAAAACATCAAATCTTCTTCAAATAAGAACTTCCAAGGGCTTAATTTTCATCCTCCACCTGACACACCCAGTACATACATTTTCTTTCTTTCTTTCTTTCTTTCTTTCTTTCTTTCTTTCTTTCTTTCTTTCTTTCTTTCTTTCTTTCTTTCTCTTTTCTTTTTTTTCTTTTTAATACTCCATTCAGGAGCGGATTTCCTCAGGGCTTTCTTCCTTTCCTTTTCCAATACCACTTCCATTGTTACTCAAGATCTGACCTTTGTCATTATCTTTTCTCGCCATTGCCTTGGTGCATGCACATCAGTGGGGTTATCTGGGTTGACAGGTGGGAGTTAGGAAACTCTTCCTGTCTGCTGCACTTTCTAGTCCATAATCCACTGAATTTTTGTTGTTTATTTGTTTCTAGCCAGTTGCCTCCTCTCCGTGGGGAAAGCTAAGAAGAATAGCTTCTTCTTCTTCCATGATATGCAGCTGAGGGTTGTATTGGGGGTGGGGGTGGGGTGGAGTGTAAGGTGACTCTCTAGCTCCAAGTCTTAAGTCAGATGAGAGTCAAAGGAAGAAAAGTAAACCACCTACATGGCATTGTGTTTTTACCACACAGGATGCCATGTTTTCCACTTTCCGTTGATTTGTTTTTGGGTGCATAGAGCCCGAGACAGACTCAGCTGGTCCCTTTCCCCAGAATAATGAACAGATGTCTGCCGTGGCTGAAGCAGAAACAATAGCTGGATCGGCCGCCAGCCTTCTGATCCTGGTCTGTGAGTGCTGGTCAGCAGAGACCCAGGGTGGGACACGTGACCCTGGTGCACTTTGCAGGCTAACGTACATAATCGTGGTAAATGGCATGAAAACCTGATTAAGTTCAGGACGCGACATAGAAATCCAACAAAGAGCAATAAAAGACGTTTCTATAATGCTTTATGCTTTACAACCCTAGGTTGCAAGCCAGTTCCAAAGGCTCTTTTTCTGCACATTTACAACGATGAAGTTAGCGCTCAAGTGGCAAGGCAATTATGGCATATAGCTATTTTCTTTAAATGATTAATTAATTCGTTCCTCAAACATTTGCTGAGGGCCTGCTCCACGCAAAGCCCTGTAGTGAGCAGAGAGGGGATTTAGGTTTAGAGGAGACAGCTGTTCTATGGCTTTCCCAGGCAGACGGCCTGGTGAAGGTGCTGCTGAAGCTGAGTCTGGTGGTGTCATAAACAGAGGCTTTGAAAAGGAGCTAAGCTTTCCTAAACATATGGGTGAGGTTTAATTTGAATCTTCAAGTCCCGTAGGCTCTGATGCAGAGTCCAGAGTAAACTGGATCTTTAGGCTGCAGAAAGACACCACTGTGAATAATATTACCAAATAGCATGTTATATAACTTTTCTCATTTAATCCCTAGGTCTTACCCTCCCCATTTTATAGATAAGGAAACCAAGTCTCCGAAAGCTTAAATAAATAACTTGCATGCAGTCACACAGCTAGTAAGTGGCAGAGTCAGGACACCTTCACCTCCTGACACAAACTGTGGGCAGCTGCATGCCATGTTGCCTGCCAATGGTACAAGAAGAGATTAAGGTGGGAAGTTTAGTGGACAAGATGGAGGTGGGGCCAGGACGTCATTGAAGCCAGGTCACTGGTCTAAGATGAGCGCGAAAAGGCCAGATGTCAACCCTCGTTAGACTGCATCGTGGATCCGCTGCCTTTCACTTGAGTTTTCTGGAGTTTTTGATTGTTGTGGGTTCGGGGGGCCCTGAGCAATGGCACAGTGGCCGCAGCAGTTTTTTGTTTTCCTATATGGCGGTGTTTCTCAAAATTTATTGTGCAATATGTATCACCTGGGGTCTTGTTAAAATGGGAATTCTGATCCGGTAGGTCGGGGTGGGGCCTGACATTCTGCATGTCCTGACAACTCTCACTTGATGCCAATGCTGCCTGTCCAAGGACCCGTTTTGAAGAGCAAGGTGATAGACTTGTCTCAAAGACCCAACAAGGAATGGGCTCCCCCACCGTCCTTGTTCGTCCTGTCCGGTGCAGGGGCTTTAATGATGGAGCCATGGCACGGTGGCCTCCAGGAGTCTATCCTGGTGTCATCCCCACAGAGGAGTGTCACAGATAAGAGGACTCGACTGAATGGTTTTCACTTTGGTCCAGGACTTTTCTCTGATTAAGCCATTGATCGATAGGCTTGTGGGCAGAATTGAACAGTCCTAAGCCCTCGGGTGCTAAAAGGAATTGGAAACATGCCAGTAATCAGGACTAAAGGCGATAAGCTGATTTTTCTAAACTTTGTACTATAGGCGACACTGTTCTCATATTAATATCTCAAGCGTTTTCTAGGTATTTTTAAATTTAGTATTTATGAGGCCCCAGTTTTTTTCTTCTAGAATCCACAAATGGTTATAGAATTTCATAGTTTAACATTTCATAGTTTAACATAGTTTAACATTTAACATTTTCGTTAATGGGACAATTCTGGTAGTGATATCAAATTCCTTTCATATAATTATGGGCCTGACAATAGTGACATATTGTGCATACCTACAATTTAGTAGTTAATTATATAGTATTCTGGATTATTTTCTACTCCAAGCATGTAAGCTTTGCCCTCACAACTTGATTGATTGCTTCTTGGAAGAGGGCTTATTCATTCACTTAGTCAACACCTGATTTATCTAAACATTGGTCTAGGCACTGGGCATGTAATGATGAATGACATAGAAAACTTTCCTGCTTTTGTGGAGCTTATATCCTACTGAAGAGAGACAGAGAGTGGCAGGTGACAAATAAATGAGAGCAATAATTCTAGACAGTGAGAGAGAGATATTACAAAGAAACTGAAACCAGGTGATGTGATAGAGATTGGCTGGAGGACTGGGGGCTCATGAAGATGGCGGCCACAGAAAGGCCTCAGTGATGATGATAAGGGCGTGAAGTTGAGCTGAGGCCTGGAAAAGACAAGAAGGAGCTGGCCATGCAAAGACCTGGGGACAGAACCATCCAGGCAGAGGAAATAGCAAATGCAAAGGCTTCATAATTTGTTTTTAAATTCTCATAGCTTCTAGCATAATGCTTCTAGGAGGGCATATGAAGTTACTTGGTAAATATCAGACTGATGATCAATATGCCTGTGGAAAACAGAGGAGCCTGGATTCTCTGATGGAATATGAAGAGAAGAAGCTCTGCTTCCAGCCACACTTACTCTGTTTCCTAGATTCAGCAAGCTGAGATAGGACCGGTATGTTTAGCCCATCTTCCTTATTTTGAAATTTTAATTCCAGTATAGTTAACATACAGTGTTATATTAGCCCATCCCGTGTTATCCAGCATGTAGATCAGTGCTCATGTGGGCTGGCTGTGGTAGTATAGACCAAGAGAAATAAGCATAAGGCACAATACATATATCTACCAGTATTTTGATTTCGATCTTAAGTTATGCGCTCCATTCCACAACTAATAGTTTAATCTCTGAAAAAAATGTCGGAAATAAATGTACAAGATAGATGATGAGGCAAAGGGATATTCCACATCAAATGTGAAAATCTACGCTTGACATCACTTGGGGTTTTCATGTCTTTGGGGATGAGTGCCTGTTTCTTAAGTAGTAATAGGTCTCTATCGCCCATCCGACTCTAAGGCAGTGTGTTGAGGGAAAAAGCACTGGGTAGGGAGTGAAGACCTACATTCTTGCTCTCAGCTGAACCATTAGCCAGCCTTGGCCTTGGGTAAATTACTTAACCCTCCTCAAAATAATCTTCTCACCTGTATAATAACTACCTTGAATCAGGTACTTAGAATTTCTCCTACTTCTGTGACTCTGTATACTCAGCCAGTGTTTTCTACTTCTGATAACAGAATGGAACATTTAATAATGCCTGGCTCATGGCTAAATAGGTTAATGCAACTGCTGTTACATTAAAAGGAGTTTTAGTGTAGTTGCTTTTGTAGTAAGTTCTAAAGTCAGACAGATTTCAATCAAAATTTTTATTAGCTGGGGCGCCTGGGTGGCTCAGTCGGGTAAGCATCTGACTTTGGCTCAGGTCATGGTCTCACAGCTCATGGATTTGAGCCCTGTGTCGGGCCCTGTGCTGACAGTTCAGGGCCTGGAGAATGGAGCCTGCTTTACATTCTGTGTCTCCCTCTCTGTCTGCCCCTCCCCTGCTCTCTCTCGCTCTCTCTCTCTCAAAAATGAATAAACATTAAAAAAAATTTTTTTTTAATTTTTATTAGCTGTGACTCTTGAGAAGTTTCTTTAATGGCTGTGAGCCTCAGTTTCCATGTCTATAAAATAGGGCTATCAATACTTACGTTACAAGTGAGGATTGTGTAAAGATTGAACATAATAATTATATATGCAGCACAATGTCTAGTATTCTGTAAGTGTTCAATTCAGTATAAGTCTTTTTATTATTACTATTATTAGAATTATTTTAATAAATTTGCAGCTCAGCTTTTTTTTTTTTTTTTTGAACAAAATAGTAACTGATAAGAATTTCAAAGGGATATCAGCAAAACTTGCCCTGGGTAAATTCGTGCTTCACAGAAACGCTGATGTATATTTTACAAGTCACCTACTCATCAGGCTAGTGGAACAGGGGGCCCAAACCTTCCTTCCAAACATCAGGATCAGCATCACATCCTTTGGCAACTATTTTCAGTTCCAGTTGTAGCACCCCCCTGGTGGGAAAAGATCAGGAAATAAGCACAACTCTTTTTTTGGTGGGAGTAAGGGGTGGGGGCTGTGAGAATGTGCTCTCTGTGGAAAAGGTTCCCTGGGGAGGCCTTTTTGATAAGCAGCCTGGGTGTTTCTGCCTTTTAAGTGCAAAGGAGCTGCCAGGTGCATTCCACAAAGGGAGAAAAATTCATGAATGTGTCCAGCTGTACCAGCCTTTCCTTTTACCTGTGATTCAAAGCCTCTGCCGTCTAGTTCCACTGCCTGCATACAGATGCAGACACTGATTCCTCTCGTGCCCCACAGATGGGTCCCTGGCCCTATTTACAGCCACAGTTCCAACTAAGTGATGTTGGGGCTGAGAGAGAACTCGTTAGCAGTTCGGTGTTTTGTTAGACCCCTATCTTGGCCTGGTTTCCATTAACGGACGCTTTAGAGGAACATCTACGGATCTCTGGGTTCACCCCGCATGCCAACCCCATGTCCAGCAATGTGTAATGCCACGCACAGCACCTGGCATCCAGTCGGTCAGTGTTGGTGGAATGAATATAGGAGTGAATGCCATACTTTTTCTCTTCCTCTTCCCTTTCCAAGGGAAATGACAGCAGAATGGTTAAGATAACATCTCCTTGAACACCTTGCCCCGAAGCCCCCGGCACTCGTCCACCCTTTCATTGTCCCTTTCCCCTATCTCCAGGTTTGATTGTTTTGAGTGTGGGGTGGGGTGGGGATAATGTCATGTCCTGGGGTTTGGCATTAGAAGAATCGGCTGGACATTAAAATCAAGTGATCAGCACAAGGTAGGACTAGGATTAAATACTAGAAAGAGGAGTCAACCCGTGTGTGGACCTTCAATTTGTGATTTGTTATCCCCAATTTCTGTCTACCAGTTGATGTTCTAGGAGCCAATAGCAGCCTTTCTTTTACCACTTTTCCTGACATTACTTTTCTTTTATAAAGCAAGTAGGAAAGTTTTCTTGGGGAGGGCGGGATAGGTATTAGGTGCAGCACACAGCTTGTATTTAAAATGAAACACAAGACGTAAAACCATTTCGACCTAAACCAACAAATCAACAAGCCGTGTCCGTGGGAGCTTCTCTGTGTGGCCACTAGCCATTTCTGGTTCGTTCCTAATCTCCATTCCTCTGTTGTTAGAGGATTCTTTCTGAATCTCACGGAACTCTTGGGAAGTTGGGTCAATTAGTAGAAGGTATAAATTAAAGAGAAAATTAAAAAGTACATAAGAAAAACTGATGTCAAAGAAATCATCAAGAAATGGATCAGGTAAGTAAGTAATTGCAAAAAAAGTGGGAGTAGTCGACATCACGTTGAAACCTGGCCCCGGCTGCCAGCTAGCTACACTACAAAACTTAGATGATTAATGCTGCATCAGTCAAAGGCTCCAGAATATATCATCTCTATCTCCATTACTGATGAGAGGAAGATAGTTCTCTGATCAGATCAACGTCCCTCTTTTAAAAATTCCCACATGCACTTTGACTTTCTTGCCGATATGTTGCCGTCAGCAGAGTCCGTGACACGTAGACCCCGGTTAGCAGCACGTTGAGGGAAGGCTGAGTTCTTTGCAAGGTAAGGATGTTTACGCATTCATGCAGAAATGTGCATTGAGTGTTTACTGTAGATCAGGCACAGTGGTAGGCATCAGTGGTTAATAAGAGAGGGCTCCTGACCCACTGTGGAATTCTAGATGCTGAAGGAAGGCCTATTTTCTCTGCCAGCCTTACCTTACCTCTCTCTCTCCCTGCAACTGGCTAGTCAGTATCTGTGTGACAGCGTGGTTGAACCCTCAGGGGGACCCACAGACGAGGCAAAGGAAGCCATCGCAAGGTCCAAAACACACTTTCCACCTTGGGAGTTTATCCTGTTCCTTGGAAGGTTTCTCGGGGGCAGGCTTCTGCACATTCTGTCAACTTCCAAAGAGCCTGGGCTCATGGTGGCTGCCCACAGGAGGAATCTGGGACACGCGGAAGGAGGGAAGCAAAGGGACCCGTGTGCAGAGCTTTACGTGCAAGACCCTTCACAACATCGAGCGTTTCTGGGGAGAGATGCTGCTGGGCTGGACTGGGCTGTGCCTGGGACATGTGGGATGCCCAGACCTTGCAGCTTTGGGAAGGCCTGTCTGTTCGCTGAGGCGGAGAAGGGGTGGCGTCTGCCTACACAGGGTTCGTGCCTGCGTCACACCGGTCTCCCCCTAAAAACCAGTGGAATTAGACGGCGCAGCTAAATCATAACCACACGAGGCCCATCGACTTGATGACGTCCGGCAAGGGACAATGGCCAGTCCGCTTAGTTGGAACGTGATGTCAGCAAAGAGCCCTCAGTTTAAGGCAATTGCAAAACCAAGCAGGTTCAAAAGCATTTTTGGTTTTGATGATTAAAAAAAAAATGGTAACAAAGTAAGAAAGAAAAAGGCAAGTAAAAAGAAGCATTTCTTTGGCTCAGTTTCTTAGTAAATCTGCCAGGTAAAATACGTGCTTTGAGGGTGAAATGTGAGTGCCCGTGACAGGGAAAAACAACCTAATCGGGTAAACCAACAGCCTGGACTCCCTTGACACTTTTCTGTTTCCTTGGGGTTTTTCTTTAGTCAGGTTGATTCCACAGGGGCAGCTTATAAAGTCTCTCTTTGTGCGTGCTCCGGCTGCCCGTGCTGACTGCCAGGGCCCCTCCCGTCGATTTGTTACAAATCCAGTCGATTACTGTGGTAATTGGTTCTATATATATTGATGTGTTGGGGGCATTTATGGCTTTATGCATTTTTGTTTGGTCTGCTTTGACTCCTCCCTTAGAGAACAGGGACTCGGCCCGCTTCTTTGCGACTCCCCGTAGATGTTGCCTTAGCTTCTGCTCACAGCGGGTTCATCTTCAGTATTGATCACAGTAATGTGGACGAGGATATCCGGAGACGCCAGCCTCCAAGCTTTACTGGTCCCTGCCTTCTTTTAAAGGGCTGAATATAAAGAAGAGATGTTATCCCTTCAAACTTTGCACAGTCTCTCTCGTCAAGGGTCATTAATATGTGGAAGCTGGGTACATCACGTATCCTGCATTCTTCGGGCAGGCAAAGGGCATTAATAATCTAGAGATAAAAGCAAATTGGGGGGGTGCCTGGATGGCTCAGTCGTTTGAGCATCCAGCTTCAGCTCAGACCATGATCTCGCGGTTCATGGGTTCAAGCCCCGCTTCGGGCTCTGTGCTGACACTCAGAGCCTGGAGTCCGCTTCAGATTCTGTGTCTCCCTGGGAACATTGCCTGGTTCATCTAGAAAATCGTAAAATATTAAAACCACCAAGGCCCTGAGAAATCATTATAATGGTAACTTACAATTGTTAGTACTTCACATATACCATATTTCTCATCGCTTTATGAAGGGAAGGGGTAGGTTATATATTATGACCCTTTTCGGTGAAGGGTCTCTTGTGAGTTGTTCTCAGTCCCTCTGAATTGTGAAACCATGAAAGGCCCCTTGCAGACCAGAGTTACGTCCCTTGGGGTATCTGCAAGGTGAATGTGTTGTCCCAGATCGCCCCGCCCCGGGTGCTGAACACTGGAAGCATTCCTCCCCCAGGGACATCTGCCTGCTGACATGTACCCTTGCAGTAGGATTCTGCCGCCCCCCACTGGCCGTCTAGCACCCCTAATTCCAGAGGGGAGGACCTGAGGCCCATGATGTGAAGACACTAGGCTGTGGTCACACAGAGAGCGACAGAACCCAGGCTTGGTCACTCATTGTCCCAGTCTCAACAGAGCTATGGCATCTGCTTCTCCATGTGCTGAAGCCCAGGAGGGCTCTGGACGCCGGTTCCACCGTCCCGGTGTTTCTCTTTGAATTTTCGATCCGCCATAATGCTGACCCAAGAGGAGCGCCCCATCCCGTAAGGATGCCAGATCTGCCATGACATGATCGACCCCCAACAGTTTCCTTATGGCTGGGCGTTATTCGCATACTAGCAAACAAGATAAAATCCTTGCTCAGCCCAGCTCTTAGCTGGCCATCCCACCCCTGGAGAGAGGGTTCCAGTCTACAAGTTAGCAAACACTCAGCACCTGCTGCTAAAAGTGTAGTGAGTGCCAGGTCCTACGCCAAGGGTTGAAAGTATGCTGGTGAATAAGAGCCAGGCCCTGCCCTCAAGTCATTCATAAAATATGTGGGAAGGTGTCCAGCAAACCTGAAGTTGCAATACTGTGATAAGAGCTGTAAGAGACCTGAGAACAGAAAGCACCGGAGAGGGCCTCCCGCTCCAGACTGGGGCAGGACTGAGAAAACCCTGCTGCAGGAAATGTTGCCTGGATGGAGAACTGAGGGTGAGTGGATGTTAGCAGGCAGGCTCTGGGTCAAGGACATTCTCAGTAGGAACAAAGCAAGGCACAGGAGACCCGGGGCCGGTGGGGGGGCGGGGAGGGGATTCAGGGGAAATGAGGCTAGAGAGAGGCCAAGGGACCGGTGTAAAGGGCCTGCTGGCCATCCCAGTTCCCTTAGTTTTACTTTAAAGCCATTTGAGAGTTATCGAAGGATTTCAGTAGAGAAAAGGTATGTTCCCAGGATGCTTTAGAAGCACACACCCGTTAACATCTTGGAGGATAAGTGAGAGATGTAAAGCCTATAGACAGGATGGCCATCAGGAAAATTTTGGAGTAGACCAGTGGGAAGCGTGGAGGGTCTGGACTAAGGGGAAGAACGAGCATACGGTGGATGTGACAGTGATTTGGGAAATGTCCCCCAGAAGTGACTCTAGGGATGAGGAGGGTAAGGAGGGGGTAAGTGGACGGAAGTAGAAAGCCCTGGGGCCCTGCAGTGATTCCCCTCATTGTGCAACAGCAAGAATTTAAAGCTCTTTGGCTCAGGGCGCCTGGGTGGCTCAGTCAGTTAAGCGTCCGACTCTTGGTTTCAGCTCAGGTCACAATCTCACAGTTTGTGGGTTCAAGCCCCACCTCAGGCTGCACACTGACAGTGCAGAGCCTGCTTGGCAGTTCTCTCCCACTCCCTCTTTCTCTGCCCCTGCCCTGCTCACTCTCTCTCTCTCAAAATAAATAAACTTAAGAAATTAAACTAAAAAAACAATGAATAAATAAAGCTCTTCGGCTCAGACATTATACCAGGCTGATACGGACTTTTGAGTAGCAGAATTTTTACTTTTTGTGATAGTACAATTTGCTTCTCGATGCTGACAAGGCTGGGGATCCAGAGAGTGCAAAATCACCTTTCTGGAATGTTCATCCTAGCAAGATCTCACTTGTGGGGGGCTCCTAAACTGCAGTCACACCTTATGGAGATATACGGGAGGAATGGGAAACCTGCATTTTCACCTGTATTCTTATCTCACAAGCAGCCTGTGCTATGGCAGGATGCCAAGGGGAGGCACCTTGAACCCAGATCAGTCGTCTGGCCTAGCGCAGGGGGAACGAGGTCAGTGGCGACTTGTGTGGTCTCAGGTGTTCAGATACAGGCGAGTCCATCCACCGTATTAAACATGACCGTAGTTTTTCCTGCGAAAGCAATCTGGGTGGAGATGAACCACGGGTGTTGGTGAAGACAGAGAACGGGCAGGGCAAGGCGGGGAGATTCAGGCTCGTGAAACCTACTGCTGCCTCCCTGCAGTAGCTAGAGGTCATATTTCTGTAAATACTCTGATTCTTGCCATTCTGAGCATATGTCTCCTTGTTATCTTTTAATTGGTTTTTATTCTAAATTTAACACTAAACAGTTTGTGATGGTAGCGGCTGTGAGCACTGGTGTGGTGCATGTTAATTCCAAGGACATGTGATACGTCAGGCCTTATCTGTGCCCTCCCTCTCCTCCCCACGTCACACCAGCCTGCATGAAGGAGCTGCAGATTGCTCATCGTGCCCTTTCCTGCCCGTGTTGTCACGTTTATAGATGTCAGGTTGGGGGGAACAGAAGAAGAGTCATCTAAAATCGGAATGATAACCGTCAAAAGCCCTGCGTAACGGCAGGTGAATGCCAATAGATCGGAAGGTGATATCCGCAGGCCCATGATGTGGGAAATCCTGCATCCCAGGAAAGGCCTTCAGAAGTCGTTGACAACCAGCCGGCAAAATGCAGTCATTGGGGGTGTTCTGGAGAAAGCCAGGGAAGTCTGACTTCGAAGATCTCGTGTATCTATGATGTGGAAGGAAACACGGTGCAGAGTGGAGAGGAAAAGGATTTGGCTGAGCAGTTTTAGAACAGGTGACTCACAGCCTCTGAGCCTCGGTGTCCTCATCTGCAAAATGGGATAAGGAGAATATGGCAGAACATTGTGAGGACTAAGAGTCTTGAGGCTGTTAGAGCATCTAGCCCATAGTAGGTCCTCAAGAATGTTCACTGTTAAGCGGCTGTTTTCCAGTAGCACACCCGTCCAACAAGAGATTCTGCAAGACATGAATTCCACGTTCGCATTATCTTCTAACAACGTTGGATGCGGTATTTCTTTTTTGGAGATTTGTAAAACATATTAGGATTCTAAAGGCTTTCTGAAGATATAAAAAAAAAGCCCAAAACCCTGCTTAACTTTCACTTCGGTTGTTCGTTCACATTAAAGCTTGAACATCTTTTTATTTGTCGCTCTATTTGTTACTTGTAATAATGTTATTAGCAGATCTGAAAAACAAAAGTTCTATGAAGTCTACGTAGAAAAAAAGCTTTTGTTACAGACCTTCTGATAAGGTGAAAGCTTTAACCTCCTCTATCCAGATAGGGCGCCAAATCCTCGTATTTCTTCTGTAGTTCCCCCCACCTCGGTTTGCACCTTGTTCTTACACGTGAGAGTCGCCCCAGTCTGACCGCAGACTGACAGGCCCGCCTTGTTACTACAGCCTCGTGGCTGATCGCTTTGGCTTCCAGTCTCCCATTTGTTCAAACATTCAGTCATTCAAAGTCGGTCTACGTTTCACTACCCACTCCATCTTCCTCACCCACTTCTGTGCCCCATGCCACTTACCGTCAAGCTCTGGCAGAGGCTTGTCCCTAGCTGTTGCCCCAAGCCTAAAAGTCCCAGTGTGGTTTTTCAGGGGCCCATTCAGTGCGGCCCTGCCCCATCTCGTGTCACCTTATCTATGTAAAACGTCTGTGGCATAGACTTTACACTCTTTAAAGACCTCCTTGGCCACCTTCGCCTCTGTTTTTTGGCCTGATCATCCACATTGTCCCTGACAACCTCATCAGCCCCTGCCCACTCTTAGAATGTGGCCTTCCAGGAAGCCTTCTGAGACTTCTCTGTCCCTCCAGACTCCAGTAACGCTGACAATCTTAACCATACTATGCGGGATTGATTGTGCACCCTAGGATCAGGCCCAGGTGCACGTTGCCCTTCCATTTTTAGACCTCTGTGACCTTGAGTAAAGTGACTTACCTCTCTGTTGCTCAGTCCTGTCATCCAGAAGGTAGGGACAGTTTCAGCATCAATCACTACGGTCTGTATGAAGAACTGACAGTGTTGAATTTGGCCTGGACGGTAAGAAATCCAGTCATTTGTGTTCTGGAAAATGGCTTACCACAAAGAACTACGCTTCCCTATGAGACTGTGATAAGAGTCATGGTTGTCCCCTTTATTTATGAGAAGGCCAGATACAGACCCTCAAATCCCCGTTCTTTTCTTTATAAAGGATTACCCAAACTGCTTGTCCCCACGGATCTATCAAAACAAAATGCTTGCTTATCAAACTTTATTATACCTCTGGCCTTTGGCCCACAGTCAACCTGACGGAACATACTGCCTCTTCGGAGAATAGGCTGGCCTCACACCTCTTCACCACACCTGTTTCTTTCTAGCTTTGTTAATTGCCTTCTGTAAAAGAAAAAAAAAAAAAACCCTCTTTTTGCCTAACTCTTGAGATGCTTGCAGACCTTACCAGAGCATTCTCCCTATTGTAATAATCCCTTCTTCCTATTGCAATGGTATCCCCACTCCACCCGTGTACCATGCAATAATCCTTTTGGATAATACCCTCCTTACTAAGTCCGGATTTGCTGTTTCGTGGGCAGAGAATATACAAAGTGTTCGGTAGAGTGGCAAGATGTCTAAAGATCAGCTGTTATTATTACTACTGTTACCACATATTTGTTAGTCTTGCTATCTCAAATAGGTTGCACATTCCTGGAGGTCAGTATCTTATACTTGAGCACTCTCCGTAGTACATAGCATGATGCTGGGCACGTCACAGATCTTTAACAGTTGCATATTTACTGACTGATGAAGCTGTCGGTATCATATCTGGAAGCCAGTGATCCAGTGTGACCCACAGACAGTGTGAAGGGCATTTGGCTCTTTCAGAGAAGGAAGGTGATGAAGGAAGGATGGAGACCACCACCTGATATCCTAAGAGGTGATGGAAGGACATGGAAACTCCTGTTTTCCTTCCATCTTCTCTAGCACATTAAATTGCTTTTAAACAAGAGACAGGAGGTCGCGCAAGAGAGAACTGCCGTTCAGAGTGGTGAGCAGAGAAGTTAGCAATGTGGAGAGAATGATGAATGTGAGCATGCCCGCTTTCTGCACGGGCTAGCAAGGTCCACGCGTGGGGTCTGGGCAGTCATGGGGGCAGCGGGCTCTAGAGGTTGGAACGAATGCTTGAAGGCTGTCCTTTTTCCTTCAGATATGGGAGAATATTACATTCTGGAAGGTAGAAGCTATCAAACACTATATCCACCCCCTGCATGACCTGTGAAAAGAGAGAACATGATGGTAACAGAGATCTGAGATGAGTTCACTGCGAGTAAGCCATGATGGCAAACCTCATACTCCTTGTAAAGAGTTTTTTTAGGTCTTTGAATGCCTCTGGCTAAAGAAAACCTATTAATTCCACCATTCCCCTGAGCTGCTTACCATTACTAGGAGGTAGGGTGGCCTAGTGGTTCAGAGCAGGGTTTTTGAAATCTATGTGACCTAAGTCCTCTAAGCTTTACTTCGGATATCTAGAAAATGGAAATGATATAGCATCTACCTCACAGAACAGGTTAGGGTTCTATGAGAGCATGTGTCGTCGTAAAGCATCGCGTGTATAGTGAGAACTCAGGAGATGAGGAGTCCGCAAACTGTATGACCCACAGGCAAATCTGTGTTTGTATGGTCCACAAGCTAGGGATGATTTCTGCCTCCTTAAATATTTGAAAAATAAAGATAAAAGGGGAAATAACATGTTGCGATGTGTGTAAATTATATAAAATTTAAATTTCAGTATCCATAAATAACACTTTATTGGAACAGGGCAATGCCATTCGCTTACATATAGTCTGTGGCTGCTTGTACACTACAAAGGCGTAATTGAATAGTTGCTTCAGAGACTGGTGAGCCACAAGGCCTAAAATATATACTCTCTGGCTCTTTACAGAGAAAGAGTTGCCAACTCCTACCATGAATGGTAGCTCTTGTTATTAAGGATGCTTTCATCCCTCAAGGCCTAGCCCAACAGCTCCCTCTCCTCAATGAAGCTTTCCTCAATGATTAGAATGGTCTAATCATCCTGATACTGTCTGTTCCTTATCTGATCATTTTGTTTAAAAAAAAAAAAAAAGGCACTGAAATTCCATATATCTGTCTTATCTCTTCTACAAGGTAATACAGCCTTTGAATGTAGGGATTACACATAATTCATTTTGGTATATTCAAAAGACTTGCATAGTACCTTGTAAATAGACATTCAATAACTTAGTATTTGCTCTGTCAAATTGAATTGAGTTCCAGTTTGGGTCTTTTGACTTTTGCTTGATGTCAACCAACTTTTTGATGGAAAGAAAGTCCTAGGAGGGCTGAAAACAGAAGCACAAGAAGGATCTAAAAAGATTTGCTCTCAAAAAAAATAAATACTGGTAACAACCTTGAGATGAGTACTTCCCACTATACACACAAAATTTCAGCCTTGGTTGCTTGTTGACAACATTCACTTTCCTATGTTTCTGAAAGTACAGTTAGATGTGCCTCAGGGATTTGGAAATATCAATGATTAATTTTCTTATCAACCATCTTAAAGGAGTCCTTTTGTCCCAGCTTCCTTGATATCACTTAAGTTCCTGGCACTGGGGTGCGACTGTATTTTGTTAGGAGTATGTGCACTTACACATACACATGCACACAGGGGCAGACATCTATTACATTGTGTGGCTTTATTTGTTTGACATTAGACTAGAATGAAGACAATATCCGAATTGTCCTCCAGTAGACTTGTTACCATAGGAATGAAAATTAAATCCAAGATCCTATAGCTACAAGGTTTAGAAAAAGATAGGATTCATGACTCGATATATCTGAAGTGGCTTATCTTCTGTATTTCTCTGTGGGTTTTTGATTCCAGATTGATATAAGGGAAAGATACCCCTGAGGTCTTCCTGAAACCTAGGAGGGATTTGCTTTTTCTCTCTTCTGTGAAAATAAAAAAGAATCTAGAAGTCCTAGCACTCTCTTAGTACTAACCCCTAAGTATTATAGATCGTTACTCAAGGTCCTTAAATACTGCCATTTATATACTACCCACCTGTGCAGGAACCATCCAAGTAGTATTGAATTTCAGGGAGAAATATTTTGTAACTAGAAAGGTTGGCTTGGGGGATCAAAATTTAATCTTACGTAGCATTTTTATTTGAAATAGGTAAAGCTCAGCATGGTCACCAGCATCTTTTCTACCCATTTGCCCCCATTAAAAAAAATTTTTTTTAATGTTTATTTATTTTTGAGAGAGAAAGAGAGAGAGAGAGAGAGGGCATGAGCAGGGGAGGGGCAGAGAGAGAGAGGGAGACACAGAGCCCGAGGTGGGGCTCGAACTCACGAACTGTGAGATCACGACCTGAGCCGAAATCGGACACTTAACCAAGTGAGTCACCCAGGTGTCGCCTCTTTCCCCCCAGGATTAATGAAAAGATCACCCAACTGCTGGAGGGATGGGTTGCCAGCCTTGAGGGTCACCTTGGGACCATAGGGACCATGTCACTTTGAACAAGCGTACTACTAACAATGATGCTTAAGAGGCCACCATTAGGCAAACCAGCCACATCTTTTGATTGATTGTCATGCATCAAAGGTGTACATGGAAGCACGTGGTCACAAACGAATTATGAATTTAGCATCATCTTTTCCTTCCCCTCTCCCATCCCATGGGGCTGTCATGACTCCAGTACTAAAGCCAGTGGGTCAGCCACATTCTGGCTCTCCTCCCTCCTGCCATCTCAGGCAGGTAGCTCAGTACTCACAGAAGCCTGGACTTAGGCATGGCTTCCTTGGCCTCACTTTTGGGGGGCAAGTAGTGGAGCCCTTCCTCAATCATAGTCTGTTTCCCCACAATGTGGGGGATTTCTGATCACTTAACTATGTAGGAACGGACTTCCTGGCAACCTTGGTGTGTTAGGTTCCTACAGATCCAAAGCCTGCAAGTTTATTCCTCACTTACTACTGAGTATTCTTGTTCTGTCTCTAGCTCATGAAGATCCTTGTTCTGTTTTTGATCGTCAATGTTTGTTCACTTTTCATTCATTTTGTATGTATTGAGTACTTACTGGGTGTCCAGACTGTGCTACAAGACTGGGCTAGGTTTTGGAGATGTAATGGTGAACAATGACTACCATTGAGTTATTGGAGTTATTGGAGGCCAGGCTAAGGGTTTGACATGTCTTATCCCATTTAACTCTCAGAACAACCCAGTGAGACAAGTTGTGTTATTCACCAATTTAACTCATAAGGGAACTATAGCCCAAAGAGTTTAAGCATCTTATAATATATCCCAGACCTCTGAATTTGAACCCAGGCCTAACTGCCTCCTCTCAGGAGATGAGGAATTCTGGGTGAAGAAGATCTTTGCCAGCTGAGGTGGTGGCCTGGG
The DNA here is from genome assembly GCF_014898765.1 of Herpailurus yagouaroundi. NCBI lineage: Eukaryota > Metazoa > Chordata > Mammalia > Carnivora > Felidae > Herpailurus > Herpailurus yagouaroundi. The sequence goes on from NW_024412426.1 coordinate 16,455,750, forward strand.
ATATGACATGCTCACAGTGTCTGTCTCAACGGTTTATGCTGAGACAGATGGGGGTTCATCCCTTTCTGGCCTTCCCTTCATTTTCAACACCAGACATCTGCTTTCATTGGTGGTCCAGTATCAAAGGTCTCAGAGACGGCCCTCCTCATTGACCATGTCCTCACACATCATTGGGTCTGGGAGCTTCTGCTGGCTCAGTGGCTAGGCAGGGCCATTTCTGCCTGGCTGTTGGCTGGCTGGCTGGCTGGCTGTTCTCCCCATCAACCATTAATTTCCTTATTGAAATAAGAAAAATTGTATGTGTGCACAAGAGTGAGGTAGACTTTAACGGAGACTGTGGTGTCAGGGCTTTTAATGGCCAAAGTGACAAGATGGCCTTCTTTATGGTGATGACAGCTGGGCCCTGCTACATGAGTAACAGCCTCTTTCTTCCTTGGCTGGAAGAAACCTCACAGGTCATTCTAACATTTGTAATCATCTTGATCTCTGCTCTTGCTATAAGCATGCAGGGAAGTAGAGTAACATCACAGTGTCACCTTGGTCGGACATAATGATAAAGTTCTCTTGAAGGCATTTGAACGAGATGAGTTAATAATGAAATGTATTAATAAATACACACCTTTATACTCACTGTCTGCAGGAGAGCATTAGATCTGGCTTCTGCATCTGCCCCTCATTTTATTGTCCCCCTGAACAGAACTGTCTGCATGGATGTGGCCTTCTCACGTCTCCATGAAGTTCTTTATGAGATGAATGTGCATGATTGACTAGATCTGTGCTTGGTCAAGAGTATAAAGTTTTCTGACTTTGATTATTATCACCTAAGTAGGACTGGCCACACAGTGTGGTTTTTGTCTGGCAAAATCCAGGAAGCACCAACAATAGAATTGGATGGCCAACAATAGAATCTGCTGCTGGTGGCAATATCCTTCTCAGGGTCAGCATGCAGTCCTCTTGGCTGGGGAGCACGCTTGGTTACTTCTGGAATAGTTCAGGCCAATGTCATCAGAGTCTGAATCAGTAGTTTTCAAATTAGGCTGCTTGTGCCTGGGGCTCTGAGTAGATGCTTGAATGGCTCCATAAACAATAGAGTTGTTTATTTTTTACCAAACAGTCAAGATGCCAAACGCCTAGGAATCTATTCCCCACTTTAATTTCTTTTACATATTGGGATAACGTGGAGAATTTTTAAGAAGTGTTCTGGCAATATTTATAAAATAAATTACTCTTGTGTAGGGTGTCGAATCCCAACATGTCATGTGAGGATGGCCACGTTATCCGAAGTCAGAATCCTTTGGTGTGTCTGATAAGATGCACATCCCTGGCCCTGCTGCCACTGCACTGATTTAGAGAAAGACCAAGAAGATGAAGTCACAGAAAGTAGCAGTTTAACGTCTGGCTGTTAAAAGGGACACAAAGCCCTTCTTCTGAAGAGCCCTCCCCCCCCCACCCCCCGCCTCCCTGCCCTGCCATGACATCCCTAGCAGTGGCTGTCTGGCTTCCATATGAATGCTTCTGCCCACCATCTCCTAGGCGGCCCATCTTACTTCGTATCAGTTGTAAGTTATTACAAGATGTATCCCTGAAGGAATCTAGAGTCCTCCTTCAGTCTCCCCCATACCCAGCAAAGTGGATTTCCAAATTTCCTCATGGGCATGCCCTAAGCCTGTCTCTGAAGCCTCTGATATCACTCCCCATCATATCAGTGTCTGCTTTTCTATCTACTCTCCCACCTCACACACCGGAAAAATGAGCTTTTGGCAAAAATGCGTCTGTGCACATGAGCACTGAGTACTGTACTGGCACAGAGTAGGCACTCCGTGAAAACCTGTGGCTCAGTAAACTCATTCTCTCCCATTTCCTTCCTTGGATCTTTATTCTACCTCTGAAACATACAGAATTCATGTGATCCCACGTCCATGTGACAGCCCTTCAGATCCTTGGAGAGAGAGCTCCCAAGTCCGCTACCAGGTCTCCTGGTATCCATTCCAGACTCCGCCCGCCATCTGCTTCAACCATTGTTGATAGGATACCGGGTCCACGTGCCCCAGAACCCTGACTGCCCTCCCTGTTTTCAGAGTATGTCTCTCCCTGACTCACCCAGAAGTGAACCAGCTCTTGGAGGGTAGCTTGACGTGACACCACTTCTGCCCATCGCCTTGGTCACTGCACTCTCTTAAATACAGCCTGAGATTACATCCGCCTGCCGCTCGTTGCTGGCCTGTTCATCTTGCAACCCTTGCTTTCCCGTGCATCTGGTTGTTTCCACCACTTGCAGCCAGGCTGAGCCAGTGAGCCCTCCCTCACAGACCAGTGTGGGTTACAGCTCTGGGTGAATCTATGTCTCATAAGGAGAGTTTGTTTAAGGCTGGATGGGTGGCTGCAGGGACCATATGTCTGAGAACAGAGCACAGGTCACCGAGAGGTGAAAAGATCCTGGTCCACTCAGCACATTTGAAACTCAAGAGAGGAGGACCAAGAGGTAAAGGACTTAAGCAGAATCCAAATCACCACCAGGAGCCACAATCTATTGGAGCCCGTGGCTCCAACGGGCAGGACGGCAGCATAAATTTCAGTGAGGCAAAGCTAAGTGGTAACGGACTTTAACTTCTGTCATATATAGTTAATTTGCAGAATAAATTGGTCAGGGCAGCAAAAGGACTTAACATCCACATTCATTTGAAAAACAGAAGCTAGATGAGTATCAAGAGGAAAATGGAGACCGTTACGACATTCCCTTGCTGGTTGGAATAGTATTATTATTAAATAATATTTTTATTAAAAATTTCTAGACCGTTTGGTAGTTAAAGATATTTATACACCAGCCTTCGCAGTGTCTCAGCAAGACATTGAATCTCCCTCTGCGGAACCACATAAGCCCCCAGAGGCTCCCACCTGAGTGTAAGTCATGTCAGCATCCTGGCCACTCTCTCTGTCCGTCTTTGTCTCTCTCTCTCTCTCTCTGTCACACACACACACACACACACACACACACACACACACACACACACACTGTGCAAGGCAGGCTCTTGTCATGTGGAGCGAAGGCAAGTACTGGTCACATGCCAGTTCCACCCATTTCAGAATGTCAAGGAGTTTCTCTCCATTATGCTTGTCTTGTCCAGATTTGAAGTCTGAAGGAAAAGAGAGGACAAGCCCCCAGGTGGAGCACATAAAGGGCAGGAGACTGAATACATGGAGGAGGAGGTGGAAGGAGTCACACACAGAATCTCCCTGAGGGGATGGCTCTGGCAAAGCGAAGGGGACTCCTGGGCACCCTTGACTGGCAAATGATACTGCCTGGGAAGTAGGAGGAAGCATCGTTAATTCCACTCCGGAAAGGACCAGAAGCTCAGAGAGGCCCACGCTGGTCCTGGGAGCGGTGTCTCTCTGGTCCAGGCTTCTCCCTCCACTTGTGCCTGGGCTACTCCCGAGAGTGATCCTGGCTCCTTCTGCCCCCGAGTGGTCTGAGGGTGCACTTGGCTTCCCAGCACAGCTTCCCAGACAGGACACACAAGACTGGGGAAAAGAGCTAACCTGCGGACAAGAGCACGGGAGGCTCTGCTGGGAGCCCGCTGAGCGTTACACTCACTCGGGTGGTCTCTCCACTAATGGAGGGTCGCAAAGAGCCATCCCACGGGTGCTCCTCATTTTCCCCTCTCTCTGAGCCCCGTCCTCCGCCTCCATCCCCATGCCGCTCTGTCAGCAGGGATAATCCCGTGCAGCTCTGTACATCCACAAGGCTGGGACTCTGAATCTCCATGTCAGGTTTATTTTGATGCTGACGAGGAGCTGCACAGAGCTGCGGCGGGGCCTCGGGATGCTGAGGGAGCCGAAAACTTCTTCTCTCTTCCCATTGCCTGGGGCCCTGGGAGGAAGTCCAGCAGGTGCACGGCCAGCCCCCAGGCATCACTGGCCGTCGATCAGGGGAGAGCTCAGTGGTTGATGTCACAACGCTACAGGCTATGGACACTGCAGTGGAAGGACTGCAGCTCTTACATCCTGAGTGGCGTCTCCCTAAAACTCATGCCCACCTCATGTGACCTTACTTGGAAACGGGTTCTCTGCCGATATAATTCACAGAGTGGGTCCCAAATCCAACGACTGGTGTCCTTAGAAGGAAGAGGGAAACTTGGAAAATTTGGGCACAGAGAAGGCGACCGCCTAACAGCTGAGACCAGGATCGGAGCGGTGCAGCTTCAAGCCGAGAGACTCCAAGAAATGCCATGAGGTGAGCCACTAGAAGCTGGCAGGGGCGAGGAAGGATTCTTCCCGAGAGCTTGCAGAGGAAGCGTGACCCTGTGGACACTTTGATTTGGGACTTTGTGCCTCCAGAACTGGAGGAATAAATTGTTTGAAGCCACTCTGTTGGTGCTGATTTGTTTTGGCAGCCCTAGGAAATGAAGGGGGAGAGACTGGATAAGAACAAAAACCTTGGAGAACCGCTCAGAGTCGCATCAAAGGCATCTGGTGAGTAACGTGTCGGGCTGTAAGAGGCAAATGAAAAAATGGAATCACGTCAACATTACAAAAGGGTGTTCGACAGTGTGCACGTATATTCATTACACTTCAGCCAAGGCTGAGCAAGTACCAGCGGAGTACCCAGTGCTGGGCTCTGGGGACATATGGGCGAGTAAGGCCCCATCCTGGAGAAGAGTGGGACAGACAAGACATGGAACCAAACTCAGTCTGATGCAGTGGTGGGTGCTCTTCTGGACACGGGCTCCAGGTACCAGTGGAATTACTTCTAGTAGGGACGATGGGAGCAGAGAGGATCTTAATAAATATATAGAGAAGGAAGGGGGCGCCTGGGTGGTGCAGTCCATTAAGCTCAGGTAACTTTGGCTCAGGTAACAATCTCACGTTCGTGAGGTTGAACCCCGCATCAGGCTCTGTGCTGACAGTGCGGAGCCTGCTTGGGATTCTCTGTCGTCCTTTCTCTCTGCCCCTCCCCCACTCATTCTCTCTCTCTCTCTCTCTCTCTCTCTCTCTCTCTCTCTCTCTCAAAATACATAAACTTTAAAATAGATAAATGAATAAATGTATAGAGAAAGGCGGAGGGAAGAGAGAATTTTTGGTGTGTGAGAACAGTGATACCAGCCCCATCTCCCATATGCACTTAGTAACTGTTTCCAGATAACCCCCTGAGCCACATCGGGTTGCCTGGCCTCAACTCTATGGTGAATCCTAATGAGGCTTTGGGTTACGGACTCGAGGAGTTACAGGCGGTGAGAGACCAGAAAGGGCTACAGTCCCTTTGCTTCTTGCCACCCCTTTGTATTTGTTGAATGCTCACCGAGTGCCAGGCATTGGGTGAGAACCAGGCAGTTTCTGGCCCACTGGGGACTGGCAGTCTAGCTGACGAGAAGGGTTCATGTCTGACAAAGCTTTAGGGCTTCCTAGGAATTCTTGGATTTTATTATCGATCCTCTTGAGACACATGGGGCTAAGTAAAGATGGGTCTCTAGGCATCCTCAAAGCGGCGGTTCATGGCGCTTTCCTCGTTTTTCCCCTTGTCACTACGTTCAAGATTAAAGGGGGTGCAGATGGAGTCACAGCCAGGCAAAGACCATCTTTGTGTTTTTATTAATCCCTCGGCAGGCGCTGCTATTCCATTTTTTGGACTCAACCTCTCCTCCTAAGTGGACCATCACTCTTACTGACCAAAACAGAGGCTGACAGAGGCTTTGGTGAGTTTTGGTCAGAGGTTTGGTCAGTTCGTTACTCGATTAACTGTTCCCATGCCAAAGAGGACTAACGACTTTTGGCAAAGACAGAGCATTGCACCTGCAGCAAAACTTCAGTTTAACGTGAACCCAACCAGCCAGGAACCTCAACCAGGCAATCGTTTGTTTGACAACGTGCCCATCAAGGGGAGAGGGAATCCTAAGAAACTGTAACCTTAGGTTGTCGATCAACTTTTCAAAAGCCCATTGGGGTACATGTACCGTTTTATTTCTGTCTCCTACAGCTTCTAAATCTGCACAGTCACAATTGATAAACAAAACGATCACCTGAGGTGCCTTGAGGAAAGGCTTAATTCTGTGTGGTAGGCAATGCTTCACGAGGCAGGCAGAAAATTGGAAAACTGCATTTTTAGAGAAGAAAAATGTCAACAGGAATTGGAGGAAAAGTAAGCATTTTCTGGCTAAGTATCAATTAAACAAAAAATTCAATTTTCCAGAAGACACCTTTTCTTCAACCCCACAGTTAATTGTGCTTTGCCAAGGTGCCCAGTGGATGTTTGACGACTGCTAATTATTTAACTGGACCTCACCACACCCAGAGATGCTGCTCATGCCTATAACAAAGACCATTTGCTCTTTCCAGAAGCTTCCTGAAGAAGTGCCAAAGAACTAGATCTGAAGTTTCGGAAACTTTAATTTGAGGGCCAAAAGAATACATCCTGACACAGGATATTTTTTAATTGTGAATTCATGTGTAGGGAAGGGCAGGAATATAAAGTCTATGTCCAACACGTTGGACAGTTGTGAACCAATGGTTTTCTAGTATTTAATCCCAAAAGCACATCCCCAAAGATGTGTTTCCTCTAAGCTCATGGGTAATGATGAATGTGTGCCTGGAAACGTGGGTGGGCTCCTGTGTACAGGCTGAGATGGGGCAAGGTAGGAAAACCGCAGAAGATACAGGTTTCCATGTTTCATCCTTAGGGCCATTCTTGGGGGCTAGAGCGTCCCCCCCACTCTTGCTGTTACAACCACTGTCTTTTTTTATTGGATAAGTAGAATGCGCGATGCTGAATCCCAGTACAAATGCTGTCACGCCCCCCACAGCGATGTGCCTTCCACCTCAGCCGCTGTCGGATACCCGCGGCCTCATGGCCCAGGACGCCAATCATATCCGTTTGCCACTTTGTGACATTAGTGGCTATAACGCTCCCACATTTACTAGTCACGGGAGAACCACTGCCTGCTCGTCGGTGCCACAATCGGCTGCTCCTTTTTTTAAGCTTAACTCCTTCTATCCCGAGGCAAACGCTCAATGTACAGCCACAGCCTTTGAGATTTTACCCAATTTGCAAGGTGTCCTTTTGCGGCATTTCCTCAAATTTTTGCAATCAGATTGACTCGAGCCAGCTCACATTTGTCCCTGAGAGGGGTGGAACTTGCCCTGGATGGACGTCCCTCTTTTTTTTAGGAGAAAACCAGAAAATCTCAAAAGAACCCAGGACGGCAAGGCGAGAAACGAATTGAAACCCTGCCTGTCTGGTTAGTACCTAGTCACGTCGTATACAAGTCATTATAAATGATTTATTAATTCGACAGACGTCGGTAGACATTCAATACATATTTGCTTAATGAACTGTCGAATGCATTAGCTACTTGTTAGGCAATAACAACACTGTGGGACATTACAGTGGGAGAACTAGACACAGTTTTGCCCCTCAAGGAGCCCGTTTGGTGGCAGGCGGGGCAGGCAAGCAGACAGGCATCGTGAGCGTAATTAACTTCGGAGAGGCCTCGCTGTGTCCCAGGTACGGCAAAGCTGTCTTCATGGATTGTATCAGTTCACCTCCACCGCGGCTTTATGAAAGCAGTTCAGTTGCTGTCTCTTTTTTACGGACAAGAAAGCCCAGGCCCAGAAAAGGTTCAGGAACTCAGCCCAAATTGCACAGCTAGCAAGTGCTAAGGTCAGAAGTCAGTCCCGGGCAGTCTGACTCCGACCTCACGCTTTAAACTGCTGTGCCGCTGGGGCAGCCGTGGGCGAGCAGAGGAGTGGGTGGTTTGGGGAGGTAGAGAACGTGGAGACTGGGTGATTGGTTGGGAGGGCAAGGAAGAACCGACAACGAAGCCGGGCCTCGCGTGCTGAGCAGTGAGGAAGCTGGTGCCATTTGCTGGACGAGCACCTTGGAGAGAAGAGGCAGGCTGATGGAGAGAGTGTGGATGAATGACCACGGCAGTGTGGGACATGTTGGCTTTGAGGTGCCCGTCGGACATTCAGATGGATTTCCAAGCAAGCTATTGACAAGGCTTTGTTAACACCGGTGGGAGAGGTCCCGGCTAGAGACGGGGAGTTGGCTGTGGTTAGGATAACGCTTTGTTCTTGCCACTGGATCCTTCGAAGCTTTAGTACGAGGCTAGCAACTGTTTACAAATGCTTCGGTTTTATTCTTTATGTTTGACTTGTTTTTAACTTTTAAGTCTATGATCGTGGTTGTTATATTCGCCCCCTTTACCCTGCCCCCCAAAACATATATCCATGGAGAGAGGGGGGGGGATATGGATATGCTTGAAATGGATAGAGGAGTTTCAAAGATGAAACCCAATTGGAACACAATTACTGACCCCAAACACTCGCTGTCTCCTACAGAGGAGTAGAGAGAAGTGGCCAGTTCATGCCCTGTCCCTTTCTCCCTGATTATTAACCCATCATATTGTACTTTATTCAGGTCTCAGAGACTGTCTTATGGCAAGTCTAGGAGTTCATTTTAGTTCATCCCAAGTGACCTGAACCTCTCTGTCCAAGGACGTGACCAAACATCCCGAGAGACTGATCTGAGCCGGAGGGCGTCGATGGAAATGTGAATTTAGATACCTCCCGGACACCCTTTGTGACCAGGAGCAGGCTGGCGGCGGGGAGGGTGGTGGGATGCAGGGTGTTGGGGGGCTCCAGGGTGCGGTTTGCCACGGCTGTGCTTCATCTGCCCCACGTCAGGCTTTCTTTCCTGTAGATCCTGTGCCGTCTCCAAGGGCTAGGATCTAATTAGTTTGCATTTGATTTCTTTGCTGCCTAATGAACTACCTCTGTCATTCTGGCTGTGGTGTCATTAGCATCTCATTGCCTTGGGCACCAACTCAGGAGAGAGAGTCTTAAGCAGTCCCCGAATCCTACGGGAATCGTACCGATTTACTTCATAACAACTAATCCACCTCCATGACCTGTCAGTTCCTCTCAGCAGAGCAGACCCTGTATGAGGATGGGTCCCTCGCTTTTATCATCCTCGTACGCTCCTGAGTCTAGGTGGGTCAGTGTGTACACGCCTAAGGCCATGGGCACATCCACAGTGAGATTCGAAACATTGAGGATGCCAACATTCTCATTCCACAATATTCTATTGAGGAAATTCATCCACTGGGTGCTGTAGGATACAGATTTAGCCTAAAGCAAATGGCATTTATTTATAGCAAACTGTATTTGCAAAATGCTTTGCAGTTTTGGGGTTGTTAACTACATTCCAGGTTGGCTGTTCTTCTACTTATATGAAAGCTAAGTGTCATGGCTGGACTCCAAAGCCTCCCTGAGAGCAATTCGATGAATTCTGCAAACAGGGATAAGAGGGGGCCACGCCCCTTCTGGGCACCTGGATGCCCTTGATCAGAAGGCACTTTTGCCAATTATAATCTTTTAAGACCTTAATTGTAGCTCCTTTCCTATGTCCAGAGTCTCTGTAGCTTGTTGAAATCGCATATTCATTTTATTAAGAGACAACGTAGTGCCTCAAAGTGCTAGAGAATTTCCACCAGGGATCTAGAGGGCAGAAGAGGCAAGAAGTACCTAAGGAATGTAACCAGAGTGGGAGGCGGAGGGGAGAGCCATTGAACAATAAGGAAATGGGGGGGGGTCTCCTCTCTGTGACTCTCCATGCACTCTCTCTACCTCCCACTCCAACACTGAGGGGGAGTTAAAAGCAAATGTCAAAGATCAGACTCCCCTAAAGCTTTTAGGATTTGAACTACTCTCTCGCTTGCCACAGACATGATGTTATAGGTGCTCTCTTTGGGCAAAGGGAGATTTATCTGGGCTTTCACCACCGGACTCCATCATTTTAAGGAGTATTTCCCAGTTGTGCCTTTAACTGCGCATGGAAAATGCATTTCCTCTTTGAAAAATCTCTCTCACACACACATCTCTATTCTTTGCTGGAGCCTGAATGGATGGCTTTGGGAGTTCGCTGCTCATCACTTCTGTATAAATCCAGCTCCTCTCTAGACAGCTCCGTACTGCATGACCAGGGGGCTAGAGGGTCCTTCACAGGGCCTGCTTTCTATGAACCTGAATATTTTCAGGAGAAAGAAAATAGGATTCTGGATCAAAACAAGAGTTTGGTGGTCTGCCACCATCTTCTTTTGCATCCTCCTTCCCACGCCTCTCTTCTCCCTAACCGTGCTCCTGCCCGGATATTGAAGGGGATTCGTGGTATCTTGATTTTGCTTGGGACAGTCAGAAGACAGCCACCAGGGAATAGCCTCTCAACTGGTTACAGCAATTACAAGTCTTAAGGATGGAGTGCTGGAGGGCTGGGAGGTGGTCACTCAGCTCCACTGTGTTTGGGGATTCGGCGCCCTCTAGTGGCCACAGCTGGCTGTCAGAGCGGTGCACCCTAAGTGATAAATGGGCAGGCGTCCTACACCTGAATGCGTGTGGAGTGGGTGGTGGGCAAGTGGAGGGCAGAGTTCCTGGATATTTGGGGATTCAAGGCGAGAGGAAAGGAATTTGGTGGCATATTATCTCCACTTAGAAGTGTCACTCCATGTGAAGGATATTGAGGGAGGATTTTCATTCTCCGTCTCTCAGAATTACCTGTCTCTTGCTCTCTACTGTTTCTCCTTAGGATACATTTTCTGGAATTAGGCTACTCATTAAATTTTTTTCTTATTCCACTGGGAAAAAAAATGGCACGGTCACACACTTTTTTAAGTTGCCAGGTGTTACTTTTCCAAGTCTATTTTCTGTATAGTACCAGAGTGGCCACACAGAATTCATTGCAAGATTTTTCCTCTCACAGAAGTCATTTTACACTTGATATCGCCATCTAGTGGTCATTTCATGGGACCTCTTTTCCCCGCCTCTGTTGAATACACTCCACAAGGAGGGCTGTGGGTTGAGGAGATGAATCTGATCGGAAGGGTGACGAGGGCCCTCCAGGAGACACTCAAGCTCCGTGGCAAGGTTTGTGCAGCAAAAATTTTTAAATTTTGTCTTGAAAAGACGCACTGTGTTTTCACTGATTTTTTTTTTTTTTTTGGAGTTTCATTCACTTCCCCAATGAATGAAGGCCTTTTTTTCTAGAAATCGTATCAAGAATCCAAGACCTCATTCACTTCTTCTCCCTGTCCAGTCTATATAGCCTGTTGAAGAAGACTGAGGCCTGGCCAGGGGCTGGGTGAGGAGAGTCCTTCCAGATTGTGGTCATTTTACAAATACTCTCAGCCATGGGACTGACTGAGTTGCATAAGCCTGAATGTCAATCAGGATTTACATGTGGCTCAAGGGACCTTGGGGCTTGCTGGTGTGGGCTCCTGGGCCACCCTATTTGATAACATCATTCTTGGTTTTGGTACGTGTAGTCATGCAGTTTTTATAAACTAGGAAAGGCTTCAGTTCCACTCTGGGTTTGTTATTAAACAAAAAGCAAATGTGAAATGAATTGTATCCCGTGTTTGCAGTCACTGAGAGAATCCTTTGTGTTAGTGAGCAGGGGGAAAGCCGTGTCAGTGGAGTCTCTGGATGAAGATGCCTCATCCACATAATGAGCGTGTTCATCTGGGAGACAACAGTGCTGAAATGTCTCATGACGTTTCCAAACAGGTTCATATTACATAACAAACAAGAGACAGGCGAGCAGAGCACTCCCTGGACCCCACAAGAGAGAACCTTGTTATCAAGTCAATGAGTTGTATCCCGGTCACCTTCTGGAACCTTCCAACCATTTCCCCCAGAGATCTGGCCCATCGACTACCGCATTTCCCCCAGATCAGGCCGAGATGACCAGAATGAATGTTCTAGATCTGCCCCTTGTTCCTAAAATCTCTGTGGTCTGCATGAAATTGTCTCATGGTCGGGACTGCAGTGGTGTCACAAAAGGCCAGGGGTGTAGAAAGGAACCCAAGGCAAAGGTAGACTTGGGTCAGCGGACCCTACTTCCATCTTCCTCTGGAATGAAGAGGTTAAATGGGAAATCACGAAGGCTTGGAGGACAAATATCAAGCCATGCTTTCTTCCATAGGGAGCAAAGTATTATGTTCGGGTAGGCATTTCTCATCTTTGACACCAAAAATAAACCAAGAGTTTCTCTAACTACCTTTTTTACTCATCAATCAAGGGCGATGTGAACCTGTTTCTTTGGAGTGCTTTGGAACGCAGATCTTTTTGAAAAAGCCAGAACTGCCTCCCCATATTCAATACATTGATGGGTAATGAAGCAGAGAAGTCCTCTTCTTCCCCCCAATGACTCAAAGGCTTTGGAATCTGGCAAAACTGGATTCAAATCCCAGCTCTGACCACCTGCTACCCTTGTGTGATCTTAAGGCTCTTGACCTCACTTTCCTCACCCATAAAATGGATGTAATGATGGAAGTCCATGCAGAGAGTTCTTGCAAGGGTGGAAGGAGGCCTGGACCGGATCTCACTTCCTAGTTTAGGTAAATCTTACCTGTGGTTATAATGAAGACTGTTATGATGGTGGTTGGCCAAGCACTAGCCACTGGGGTGTGTGCTTTAAAAACATGTTGTCATTTATTCATCACACACCGCTAGAGGTAGTACTGGGAATATCTTCATTTAATGGATGAGGGAGCTGAGTCCCGGAATAATCACTGTTGCTACTGTTTGTATTCCTGACGATAGTCCTAGATCCTGCACATGCATTGAAGATGCCTCCCTCTGAGGGGATCAGTGGAGCTGATGATTCTCTGAAAGGAAACAACCTGATCTCACATTGAGAAGGCTGTTTCCAACTCTGTTGGTTACTGGGAGGTTGGGTTCCCCCTATTCAATGGGAGGTCAGAATCACATCCGTAACCTGCCAGTGACATTTCGTGACCTCCCTACGATTTGACTCCGGCACTCGGGCCACAAGAACATGCAAGACCTTGCTCTTTGATGATCCTTGCTCACCGTTCCTTTTCGTTTTGTGTCCGGCAGGCAACTCTCCATCCGATGAGTCGGAGGAGCGGGAAAGAGACCCCAAGGTGCTGACGTTCCCAGAGTACATCGCCAGCCTGTCAGAGTCTGGCACCAAGCGCATGGCAGCTGGGGTCCGCATGGAGTGCCAGAGCAAGGGCCGATGCCCCTCATCCTGCCCCCTGTGTCATGTGACATCCAGCCCTGACACTCCTGCTGAGCCAGTTCTGCTGGAGGTGACCAGAGCAGCCCCCATCTATGAACTGGTGACCAACAACCAGACCCAGAGGGTAAGAGGCCTGGGACCCTTGACTCTGGGAGGCCTGAGCAACAACAGAGGGCTTTCCAGATGGCCTGGGGGGTGACAGGGTGTAGTTGAGCTCCCTGCTAGAATATGGATAGTGAGACTTTTTGTTGAGCTAATCCGGGCACATCATTTGTTTAGATTCGCATGTTTGCATATGAAGTCAAATCAGTGCATCCACAACACCCATGGTAATGAGTCAGGAGTCACAACTCAGCATTAGGGTAGGTCCTTGAGCAACAAGGGCTGGGAAGAAAAAGGTGGAGAGGGCGGCATGGCATTCGTAGTCACTAAAGGCCTTGTTCAGAAAGCCTCAGGGGCCAGTCGTGAGAGGAGGCTCAGCTCCCCTAACAGATCCCGAGCCTGGACCAGCTGCGAGGTCAGGAGGAGTGCGTCAGGCCCAGGTCCCGAAGGGAAGGGTCTGGTCTTAGCCTGGAGGGGATGGTTTTCTGCCCGTCGCTTTGACTCTGAGAACAAAGACTATAAAACACCACATCCATGCAAATCTTCCGCCTCAAATAATGCCACTAGATCATGACCTTTCCCCGCAGCACCCCCTGTCCCTCTGCGGCTCCCTTTCCAAAGGTGCTGCGAGAAAACGAATGGACCCAAAGGGATAAGCTGGAGACCTGTGGCTTAGCTCATCTCCTAGCTCTCTGATCTCCTCAAGGGCAGACAGAACAGAGCGGGTCAAACACACAACAGCAACGGTGATGACGATGACAAGAATAAAAACACGAAAGCTCAGGGTGTGGGACTTTTGAGACTACAGGCCAAGGTGGCCTTGGGGACAAGACATAGTAGAGTCGGAGCAGAGAGCTGCTTACCTGCCTGAGAGGTGTGTCCATCGAGGTGGGGCCATAATTGCTTTGTCTGTCCTCCTTTAAGGGACACCTGGTGTAGCGTGTTGTTTCACAGGTGATGCTCAGACCAACAAGGACAGGTTTTGCACACGTGGGCTTCCCTCACCTTTCCGCCTCTGCCACAGACATTTCACTGAGTGTTTGAAGACCAGGTTTCTCAAAAGAATAAATGGTTCCTTTGGCCTATGAATTCCTCTTCAGTCTCGTAGAAGTGACTGGGGAGGAGGAGTTGGAGAGAAAGGCCCACAAGAGGGGGGTTTACAAGGATGATGAGGAGGAGGGGTTGGTGTCACTGTGGAGACCCAGAGCTGCGGTGGCTTTAACCCAGCGCCCTTACCTGTCTTTTGTGAGCACCCAAGGCTGCCGGTGCCCCAGGATCACCTGTGCACTTGCCTGGGAACAGCAGAGGCAGAGAGCACACTCCCAGCCCTGTGCTGCGGGGCAAGGCGTGCAAAGCTGCAGAATAAGGAAGAGCCTGGCGGGAGAGGAGGACAGAGACTCATGGCTTCCTGCGGGGGCGTCATGAGCATGATGGGGAAGCTAGAGGAATCTGTCTTCATCATCCCCCTCTCTGGATCTCCCACTTGCCACATCTTGGCCCCTCCTTGTCTCCCTGCACTGGTTTCACGAGAGTGGTTGGGAGATACCAGGCATCTGGCTGTGTTTTGAATATTTTAATTTCGAAACGCATAGACAAGGTGGCCGAATCGGTTCAGTCACCATCACGTAGTTGTTCTTTCTTATTCCTCAAACGCATTCTTTCTTCTCTGCTCATTCTCTCTACTCCTCTGCTTTTCCTTCCAATTTTCTCTTTCTCCCAAAGAATGAGGATGTGGAGTGTAGAAGCAAAGGAGGGGGTGGCGGTGCTAAGTCACAAAACCTGTAAGTCAGCGTGTGTTCTTATCCCTACCTCTCTGGCATGTCTGGAACCAATTTTCTAACCTCTCTTGGTCTCCTTGGCCTCCTTCTCTGGGACCAGATAATCTGCGATGCCATATTTCAGTCTGTGATTAGAAGCAGCCCAGAAACCAGTAGGTGGAGCCGTATAACCCACCAGGTGTCCCAGACCCAACAAACTTGAACTCACCATCTTCCACCCCAAACAGCACAAACATTGTGCTTCAATCTCAGTGAATGGGATTCTCTTCTACCGAGGTGCCCCAAATGGAGACCAAGTATGTTTCCTTTTCTTGTCACTCCCTGACATCTGTGTATCACCAGGGATCACAGACATCTTGCATCCAGGGGCATCTGGTGGCTCAGTCGCTTGAGCGTCCGACTTCGGCTCGGGTCATGACCTCGCGGTCTGTGAGTTCGAGCCCCGCGTCGGGCTCTGTGCTGACAGCTCAGAGCCTGGAGCCTGCTTCCGATTCTGTCTCTCCCTGTCTCTCTCTGCCCCTCCCCTGCTCATGCTCTGTCAACCTCTGTCTCAAAAATAAATAAAAACATTTTTTAAAGTTTAGAAAAAGAGACAAATACCTTGAATCCATTCTCTTGTTACTGTACCCCCATCACAGACTGACTATTTCAGTCATCCACTGTAACATCAGGCCGCCATCTTGTTACAGTAACCTCTTACTGGTTTTCCTGTGAGACCAGTCAGAGTTTTCTCTCTGATGTGGATATCTGGTCTTACTGCAGCAAGATAATTCAGTGGCTCTGCAGAATCTGTTACATACAATCTAAAATCCTTAGCATGTCATTATAAGGGCCCTTCATTGTCCCAACGGTGTCTTCACTTACACGGTTAGGGTGTACCCACTCTATACTTTATGTTCTATCCTCCAAATTTTAACTCTTTGTACCTCCTTAAACACATTTTCTGTTGTGCATCTAGCCCTTCACACTTGTCACTCTCGCTCCCAGGAATGGCTTGTCATACATTTCTGCCACTGGCAAACTCCTGCTGTGAAGTGTTTCCAGGTTTCAGCTCAAGCATCACCCGCTGTGACAAGCCTTCCCTTGTTCTCCGAGGCCAACCCATGTGCCTTCACGGCACATTGTCTGTATCCATACATCTTCTGGAACGCGTATCACCTCCTATCACAAGTGTTCACATGGTTCACTCTCCTGGAGACCCTGAGAAGCACTCGTTCTTCTGTGGAACCCCAGTGCCGAGTTGTAGTGGACACATAGTGAGCACTTTGCTGAATCAATGAATGAAATGAATAAATGGAGGAATGAAGGGACCGGTGAACTTGGCTCAAAAGTTCAGCTGCTTTCCTTAGAACAAAATAATAACAAAACTGGGAAAATCCCATTTCTTTTCTGGAATCAGGATTAAATCTCATAACAAATGAGGACTCCCCAGGCAATGCCTGACACATTGCAGATACTAAGAAAAACGTTAATTTTTTCCCCCTTCCTTTCCAAAAGGCCCTCTTCTTGATTCCTCTCTTCTACCCTGTCCTGCCTTCTGCAGCTAGCTATGACCCAGGATTGAGGGAGTCAGAACTCGTGGAATTGTGTGAGTCAAAAGTGGAAAGTTAAAGCTTTTGAAGAAATGTTTGTTGTCATAAGTGTTGGTCCTTACTCCTTTGGGTTGGAAATCTGATAATGTTGTCCCCCTATTTAAAACACTTTAACGGGGCACCTCAGTGGCTCAGCCAGTGAGTGTGGACTCTTGATCTCGGCTCAGGTCATGATCTCACAGTTCATGAGATCGAGCCCCAAGTCTGGCTTTGTGCTGACAGTATGGAGCCTGCTGGGGACTCTCTGTCTCTCCCTCTCTCTCTGCCCCTCACCCACCCTTTCTCTCTCAAAAATAAATAACCATAAAAAATAACCACTTTAATGGCTTGCGGCTGCCCTCAGAATGTGACACTGCCCCTCACCATGGCCCACACGACCTCTGTAACACGCCCCACCCCTTCCTTTTGCTTCCTTTTGCTGAGAACCTCTTCCCCCTTCACTCTGCCAGAGCAACCTTTTCTCCGTTGATTTTAGAGGTCAAGTTTCATCCAGGCTGAAGTCTTCTTAATATTGGTTTTTCCGCCTGGAACACTTCCCCATCTTTTGTAACCAGACTCCTGATCTGTCCCTCCAAGCTCAATAAAAACACATCCTCAGGGAGGCTTTCCCAAACTCCTCTGTGAGACCGGCCGCCCTCCTTGTCCCTCCTGCCACATTCACCCTTTTTCCGTTGGAGCCCCACCACCCAGCTGTAGTTATTTGGCTACTTATGTAACCTGTGCTTGTTTATTCTTTTGCTGCAAGATTTATGTGGGCAGAGACTGTATATATCTTATGCATCGCTGTATCCTTAACGCCAAGCACAGGAAACACCCCCACAGGTGCTTGGCTAGTAATTGTTGATGGAAGACTGTAAACGGGCAGCCACAATTTCCTCTCTATGCTACCGATCTCAATGAAAGTCTGTTTTCTTAGTTTAGAAAAGTATACTTTTGATTTGAATTTGGTTCAGGCAGGCAGAGCATAAAGTGAGCACCTACCGTGCGCCCGGCTTCATGCTGGGAACTGGCAGATCCAGCGTTTATGAAGAGAGCTTTGCTAGAAAGAGCCTGAGATGTAGCATGGGTCACCTTGAGCTCAGGTTCTGTCACTGCCCCCATTCACTAGCCCGTGACCCTGAGCAGCTCACCTCACCTCTTTGACTCTAAGTGTCCTCCACTGTCAATCATAACCATTTTCCAAGGAGCTCAAACTAAAGTGTTAGCCCTACAAGGGCCTTGAGATTCTAAAACTGCACACATATTTTAGTGATACTCGGGAATTGGCCCCTGCTCCCTAGACGCTCCCAACCTGAGGGATTGGGATGAGGAAGATCAATATTGACCCTTATTTTCAACTATGTCAAGTTCTGAAGCAACGTAACTTGGGATACTGGCTTTCAGCGTGAACGTTTTGATTTTTGTAGGGCTTTCTCTCTCTTTTTTTTTTCTTCTTCTTCTTCTCCTCTTTTTTTTTCTCCTTCTCCTTCCTTCTTTCTTTCCTTTCTCCCTCCCACCCCCCCTCCCCGTCTCTTTCTTTCAGTTTCTTGGCCCCAAATTTTCCATGTGGGTTTGTAAGAGCGGGTCAGAGAGAAGAGACTCACAGGAAAAGCGGCGGCTGCAGTAGATGGGCTGACCCAGAGAGAAAGCTGACCTTGGCCAGCTTGGCCAGCCATGTGCCATGCGGCCAGCCTCCCCCTCTGCCCATCCCTGGCCTGGGGTTGAGGCAGCAGCACCCCACTGAGGGGTCAGTGCCCGTCAGGATCTGCTTCCTCGCCAGAGAATTGCCCCATCTCAAGTTCTTCTCCTTGACTGGTCTAATTTTATCCTTTGTCCTTTCATTTAATAGTGAATATCTGCTATGAAAACACTGTATATAAAGAATTGTTCTAGGCTCTGCGGCATTTATAAGCTTCCCCATAAGACCCCACTCTGTCATTCAAACACAATAATAATTGCTGACATTTATTGATGACTGCTGTGTACTATTTATATGCGACTAGCGCGTGCATAGCACAAGTACTATGCTATGCCCTTTGGCGTATATTATTTCATGTGATCATCACAACCCTGTAAGGAAAGTGCTGTTTGTCTCCCGTCTTTGCAGTGAGGAAACATTTATGCAGTTGGCCCGAGGTCCCACGGCAGTGATTGGCAGAGCCGAAGTCCTCACCCAGAGCAGACAGCTCTGGAGCCCGGTTCTTAACGTGTCGGCCGCACTTTCTGCCCTCCACCAGGAGAGAGAGGCCTCATACGCAATCACAACCCAAGGCAGAACTGTGTAATTATCGTACGTGGGGTACAAGGCGTGCTGAAGGAATGAGGAGGCCATGCTGGGCAGGGTGCAGAGGCCACACAAGGAGGCACAGAGAGGCATTTGAGAAAGGGCCAAGGGCCTCAGGGCAGAGGAAAGGGAGGTAAGGGCAGCGTATGGGACAGAGGTTACTGTCGCTAGGGCCCCGGATGTGGAATGACGGCTGGAGTAGGAGGGAGAAGTAAGACTTGCTTCCAAAGTGACAGCCCTTCACCTGTCCCATTAATGAGAGAGAGGCACCCTACAGGTCCTGCGAGGTCTGGCTTCCCAGAAACGGTCTCCAGGGATTAGGAATTTTAGCTCAAAAAATGGTGAGGCGGTGCCACAGCCTACTGCCCGGATATTATTTAGAACCGAGCAGAGCCCTGGCGCGGTGGCTCAGTTGGTTAAGTGTCCGACTCTGGCTCGGGTCATGATCTCTTGGCGTTGGGCTCTGTGCTGACAGCTCGGAGCCTGCTTCCGGCTCTCTGTCTGACTGTCTGTCTCTCTCTCTCTCTCTCTCTCTGCCCCTCCCCTACTCGTGCGCTCTCTCTCCCTCTCTCCCTCACTCTCAAAAATAAATAAGTGAACGTTTTTAAAAATGCAAAAAGCAAAGAAGCAGGCGGAGCCTCGATTCTGTCTCTCGACTGTGGTGGCCCAGCCCCGACTCCTGGACGCTCACTCTCTCCCCTGCCCTCTCTTGCAGCTCTTGCAGGAGGCCACCATGAGCTCCCTGTGGTGCTCAGGGGCTGGAGACGTCATCGAGGACTGGTGTCGATGTGACTCCACCGCTTTTGGAGCTGATGGACTCCCCACCTGTGCGCCTCTCCCGCAGCCCGTGTACGATTCCCCCTCTCTGCCTCTGTTGCATGCACGCCTCCGCACGCTTCCGCACACGTAGATTGCAGAGGGTCCACTGTGTGCAAAGCAGTAGGCTGGGTGCTGGGTGAGAAAACCGCGAGGCAGTACCTGCCCTCGGCCAGCTTTCCATCCTCCGGGGGGAGGCAGGCGCACAGAGAAGCTGTAGGTAGAAGACAGACGAGAAGAGTTCTAGGAGTTCTGTGAGACGTTTCGGCCGAGTGTGAAAGGGAACGGTCAAGTCTGAATTTGGGGAATGGCGAAGCCTTCTTGAAGGAGGTGGCCCTTGAATCTCTCCCTGAAGGTGGAGGGGGTAGGACAGCACGTGCAGAAGATCAGAGGATAAAGTGGTGTCGCAAAGGAGGAAGCGAGAGGCCTGTAGCGAGCCGCTAACTAGGCCAAGGACGCCCTGGGTGGCGGCACCGTGTGGAGCCACTAGGTACTGTTATCACTTTCATTTAAGAGGATAAGGAAATGCATTCAGATGGACTGAATTTTTCCAAGGTCACTGAGCGGGAAGCAGAACCACCACCGCTAAGAAGCTGGGATCTCAGCCTTGATAGTGTGGGAAGGACACGATAGAAAGATGACTTTAGGTAGAACCAGCAGGGGGCAGTGGGTGACTTGTTGGTGGGAGGGGGAGAGAGGGATGCGTTGAGAATGGATGTTAAGACTCCTGCCCCCGTGGCTGGGAAGATGAACAGGCCACAGCTGAGAAAAGAAGCAGGCTTGAGGAGGAGGCTGTGTTCATGTGGACCCGTCTTGGGGTTCTGTCGGGGCAGCCCTAATGGAGATAGATGTTCAGTGGTCAGAGGGAAAGACGGTCTGGAGCTCTGTAGAAAATATAGACACTAGGGGGCGCCTGGGTGGCTCAGTCATTTAATTTTTTTTTTTTTTTCAACGTTTATTTACTTTTGGGACAGAGAGAGACAGAGCATGAACGGGGGAGGGGCAGAGAGAGAGGGAGACACAGAATCGGAAACAGGCTCCAGGCTCTGAGCCATCAGCCCAGAGCCCGACGCGGGGCTCGAACTCACGGACCGCGAGATCGTGACCTGGCTGAAGTCGGACGCTTAACCGACTGCGCCACCCAGGCGCCCCTGGCTCAGTCATTTAAGCACCCTACTTCGGCTCAGGTCATGATCCCACGGTGTGTGGGTTCAAGCCGCACGTCCGGCTCTGTGCTGACAGCTCAGAGCCTGGAGCCTGCTTCGGATTCTGCGCCTCCCATTCTGTCTCTGCCCCTCCCCGACTAGCGTTCTCTCTCTCTCTCTCTCTCTCTCAAAATAAATAAACACTTAAAAAAAAAGATAGGCACTAAAGATAAGATTTAAATCAACCCCAAAGAAACGAGAGATGCAACCACAGCTATGAGAAAGGCTGCTCCAGAGTAAGTATAAACTGGGAAGAGGAGAGTTGGGGATGAGCATCAGGGGGTATGTGCCTTTGAGGAGTGAACAGAGTACAGAGGGCTGCTAGGGTGGTTCACGGTGAACATGTCCAATTTCCTTGCCCTCAGGGGAAGGCTGAACAGAACTGGTGAAATTCCTGTAAAGGGCCTGAGGCAGGAACCGCCTTAGCCTCTACTGTGGCATCCGCCCTAGAGGTGAAGCACAGACATATGGTGTCTAATAAAGAGTGCTGGCAGGAACAGCCAGACCTGCGTGGCCCCGTGGGTTGGTGAGGCAGAGAAAGCCCAAAGGGAGGATCAGGACCAGCGGGAACAGGAGGGCCGAGTCAGCAAGAGCGAGCCGGCAGGAGGAAACCAGCAAGTGGGAGGCTGGTTCTGTTGGACGCTGCCCTCTGGCCTGTGGCATGGGAGCACAGGTGGGCATTACCAACGGGCCAGGATGAACAGGAAGAGAACCGAGAAGGAGGAGGACACAACAGTAGACGGTCAGTCCAGAGCAGTGTTGTCTACACGACCTCTCTCTAAGGGTAGTTTTAGATACACCGGCCCTTCGTTTCTTGCTCTTTACGGCCATGACTTGGACCTCTTGAGTCAAAAGAGAATCAAGCTCATTGTCAGTAGAAGTCCTTTCTTTTGGTATAAAGGGGGCCACTGGAAGCAGATGATGCTTCTGGATAGATTCACCAACTAAGAAAATTACCTTTGACACAACACTGAAGCCGCCAAATAGTTATCACTAGGTGGACACAAGAGCCCACCATTGGTGTCTTAGGGCTGATTTTTTCTCCAAACCTGTGTTTACTATATGTCATCGCTAAAGATCAAATTGGGCTAACTTTCCATAAGCAGAGGTTCCATAAGCAGGAGCCTCTATTAAGGACTTCACTTCTTGTGTCAACTTTAATCACTTCTTTAGTGGCAGACGTTAGTTTCTTGAATGTTGACTGGTCATTGGAAATAGAAATGCACTCTGGTTTTACACGAGTCTCTGTAATCACGCACACTATTTTTCAGGAGAGGGGGGCTTCAGTCCATATTTTCAAAGAATCTGAGTTCTCAGAAAGGCTTAGTTACTCACTTAAGCTTCCTAATGCTTTTTCTTCAAAATAGCACTCTGCATATGACTCTAATTAATGAATTTGTCAATATCCGCACTGTTTTGGGTCTGTTCCATTTTTAATGTCATATGCAAACTATGAGCTGCTTCAGAGTAAGCCACTAAAGAGCATGTGTTTTGCATTATTTTCCCACTGGTTAAATTCCTTGCTATTGCTCCCACAGCCTCCCGTGATTTCTTCTTAAAGTTCTTATCACACATTATTATAAGCACATGTATAGTTGTCTATTGACCACTCCCCTGCATCTTTAGCCCCAAGATCATTCTTACAATAGGTGTTTAACAAATATTTGCTGAATTGAAATTGACTTTTGCTTTAGTGTGCTCCATCCACAGTGATCCCTTGCACAGTGATCCCTGAGACCAGTGACAGGCATCTGTGACCTGAGTGGAGACCAGAGGACGATGATTGTGGGAGGTTGTGAGATATGGGACCCAAGGCCAAGGGTGAATGGCAGGGATGCATGTGAAGGAGGGAGACTGGAGTGAACAGGAACTGGGAAAATCCCCAGAAACCCGTGGTCTAGGAAGAAACAGGGAAGTGGAAGCAAGTGAGAAACGTGAGACACACATACAAAGTCAGAACAAGGCAGTAAATTGAAATCACGGGGACCATTAGGAGATCCATACCACCAAATCTCAATAATGTGTCTTGAGTACAAAGAGGTATGAGATGGGAAGGCAAAAGAGTGGCCAAAATAGACAATCTGCATGGAAGGAGGAGACTATGAATTGGAAAAAGCAAAGAAATACTGGAGTTGGGAATCAGGATATTCAAAGAAACCCGAGAGCAAAGAAAGAAACTGAAATCAGAGTTTGCAGACACAGGACATCACCCCGAAGAGAACTTATTAACATGTTGTCACATCTCTCTTGTCCAGTAAAGCCCCCATGTGTGTTGCCTCCACACCGAGCCTGTTGCAAAGCCCGGCCAGCAGATCCATAGCAAGGATGGAAGCCAGCGTTCCCCCCCAACAGGGCAGATCCTGGTAACACTATGGAAACTGAGCTGATCATGGCCTTATTAATGCAGGGCTCTCCAAGACACCACGTTCACTGAGCCTTCGTATGAGCTTTTTAAGCACATTTTCCTATTTTCAAGAGCAAATCCAGAAATTATATTTCCAAGCCATATAAAGGGCCACCCCGAAAGCCCTATCCATTGACCCTGTAAGATGCAGGGGTTCATTCATTTTTGAGTCACTTACTTACAAATATAGGTTGAGTTCCTAACCTGTAACAGGCACTTAGAGTAATAAAATGTAGATTTCCGGGATCTTCAAGAACCATTGGTCTCTAGTGAAGGAGACAGGCGCTCAGAGAGATCATTGTAGCAGTTGGTTAAGAAAGGTTAGAAGGAAGACTTCAGGGTGTAACCGTTGAGAAGATGGCCAGTATCAGAAAAAAAATTGAAGGTGTCAACAGGGACCCCATGTGTTGTTTCTTTCTGTATGCACTCAGGCTGAGACTCTCCACGGTTCATGAGCCCAGCAGCACCCTTGTGGTCCTAGAGTGGGAACACTCAGAGCCTCCGATCGGGGTGCAGATTGTAGATTACCTCATCCGTCAAGAAAAGGTCACTGACAGGATGGACCACTCCAAAGTGGAGACAGGTGAGCATCTCCGACTTCGTGGGCTCATCTTGATCCATTGGTGAAAAGAAGAGAGAGAAGAAAAACACCCTGCCTCCTGGCCTTTGCTCCCGGTCCCCTGTGTCCCAGGGCAGTGCAGGAGGAGCGGGGACAAACTAGAACAGCCATCTTGCCCACGTAAGAGTTTTTGCATGGCGAGCTATCTGGCAAAGTCTTGTTTTGATTTTGTTTTTCTTTTTGTTTATTACAGAGGTGTCCATTTCACTGCCGCTAGGCACACTCACAAAGAAACAACAATACAGTACACTAGTTATCCTAGCCCACAATTAGGAAACAATTCTGTGCTAACCACTGCCATGATTACAGAAGAAAAAAAAAATTCCTTTGCTAATAACCCCCCTCCAGGCACAAGCATGTGCAAACAGATGTGCTTACCCCGTGTCTTATCCTAAAGCAAACTCTGCTTTCCCAGGTCCAGCTAGAAGAGGGAAGTCTTAAAGAACGGGAAACGCCCCATGAAAAATGTTCCATGCCTTAGGATTTTGCTGCCTACACGTAGGGAAAGGTCAACATAAATCGTGCCTAAGACTTACGCGTGAGTGTGGTCACCAACGGGAGAGTGGCATCCACAGTCCGACTCAGGGTACATGGCTTCTTTTGAAACCATCACTTGGGCTGAGAGACCTATGCAGTGCCTTCGGGTGTGGAGAATGTCTCTTGCCTCCCCGAAGGCTCTTTTCCTGCTGTGTACAGGTACTGCAAAGGTCTGGCAGTGACCACTGACCACAGCAGCTGTTCTCTGCCCTCGCCAAGAACATTTCATAAAAGAGCTCACAGATGGGGTATGCATGTCTTGCAGCCGGAGTGGTATCTGCATTCACTCTGGACAAACGGCTCTAAATTGACGAAACACGAAACGGAAGAGCCAATTCCTTCTAGGTCTTTTTTCTCTGCAGCAATTCGAGAAGAATTGGGGACCAGCAGTGTTAATGTTAAGTTCTCATTGAACTGACGCCATGCCCTCACCGCTTGGCCGTTGTTGTTTCTCATGGCCTTTTCCGTTCCTTCCCCCTGGGCAGAAACGGTGCTGAGCTTTGTGGACGACATCATCTCTGGAGCCAAGTCTCCTTGTGCCATGCCCTCTCAGGTGCCAGACAAGCAGCTTACCACCATCTCTCTGATCATTCGGTGCCTGGAACCGGACACCATCTACATGTGAGTGACACACATCCGCCTAGCGATTCTTTGCCCTGAACGTCCTGAGGCTCTAAGCTCCTTCTCTTTTGTTGCTTGAGTTCCTTCAGAAACTTGGGGAAATATTTTGAGTTTCTCAAGTCCTCTCCCCATCGGCATTAGGGAGAGCTTTCCAGGGCCTGGAAAGGGAGGATGAAGAAAGACCGGATAGCCCCATCCTTCAAAGACTCTGCCACGCAGAGAGGACAGATACAAACAAATCACTTTCATATCGGGTAGGAAGAAAGGAATGCTAGACGGGAGAACAAGGAACGTGTGGTAGAAGGCAAAAGGAAGGAATGGTGAAATCTGACTAGAGTGGACGTCGTCTGACTTGGGTTGTGTACAATTTCCATAGGTAGAGTGATGTTGGAAAAGGCACAGCAGCCTAGGGAGCCAGCAAGGGCAAAAAGCAAAGAGGCATGAAGGTGAGTAGCAAGTAGTCCCGTAGAGCAGAAGCAGATGGTGAGTAAAAGCGAATGGAGGAAAGTGAGTCCGGAAAAATAAAGTGAATGCTGTAAGTCAGGGGAGATTATTCATTTTGTTAGATGAAAGGTGTAGAATGCCAAGAACTCTGCTTTTTTTCTTTAAATTTTTTTTTTAATGTTTGTTTATTTTTGAGAGAGAGAGAGAGACCCAAGTGGGCGAGGGGCAGAGAGCGAGGCAGCCACAGAATCCGAAACAGGCTCCAGGCTCCGAGCTGTCAGCACAGAGCCTGACATGGGGCTCGAACCCATGGACAGCGAGATCATGACCTGAGCCGAAGTCAGATGCTCAACCGACCTGAGCTAGAGTCGGAGGCTCAACCGACTGAGCCACCCAGGCGTCCCAAGAACTCTGCTTTTTTAGAAAGCTAGCTCTAGTGACTTTGAGAGAGTTTCTAGAGGTTAGAGATGGCCAGCACTTTTCTTCAAAGGAAATACAGTGGACTTCTGTATCATGGCACTTGGAACAGCCCTGCGCTCTCAGGGAGCTCTTCCTCATTTTGCCCTGAGCTCCTGGAACAATTGTAAAATATTTTGTGAAGCAGAGACGTGAAAGACTCCAAAAGAGGGAGACATGGAAGGAGTGTAAGTCATGATGGGAAAATTGGTGGGGAGGGGGAGAGGCAGAATTCCTAGTGACGTCATTCTGGGACCTTTTGACCCCATCGGTATGAAAAACATGTAACAGTTTACAGATGAGGTCACAAGAATAGAGTCAGAGTAGCCAGAATAAATCATCTCCATTTCCACAGTTAAAGAATTCAGAGGTGAAAAGCCCCAGAAGTGTGAGTGGCATTGATTGCAAAATGAAGTTAGATGCTCAGCCTGCATATCTTCAATCTAGGAAAAAGAGTAACTAGGGGGCCATACGAGTAAAATACATAAAGACAAGGGATATTGTAGAGGAGCTGGGAAATACAGAGAGCCTACTTGTGATTCTTAGCGGCTCTCGTGCTGTTGGGCAGCACGAACCCTGTATGAGCAAAGCTTCTTAGCTTTAGGAGCAAAGATTAGGGAGGGTGGACCACCTCGCCTGCTGTCAAATGCCTCCAATTTGGTGAAACTGGAATTCTCATTTCTAACAAAGGCTCCATAATTCCTGCCACTAAGTCACAACTGTTAATTAGGAATTTTGAAATTCCTATGAGCCAGCCCTTACCCATCTCGGGACCCTCCTCATGTTGGCCTGACTGGGCCATATTTCCTGATCAAAGACCGGAGACCGATACCTTCTCCCACTCTGCTATCTTTGGGGAGCTTCCAGTATTGCTGTCTCGTCAAACACGAACTTTCTGTCAGTGTGGATTACTGGGGAAGTCAGAGACAGCGCTCGGGGGGCCGAGGGAAGGAGCAGCCAGCTCTGCGGCACTCCACTAGGTGGCGCTGCAGATCACGCGAAGAGGGCTGTGGAGGGCCCGGGAGAGTCGTTCCTCTCCGCAGAGGATCAGGAGAAACCAGACCTTCAGTCCCTGGTGCAAGGAGGGAGCCCTGGATTAGTTGTTGGAAACACTTGGCCCCTAGCCTGGTTTGGTTTCTAAGCACTAAGTAATTCTAAGCAAGATTGCAACTAAGTTTTCTGATCATTAAAATGGGGAGGTCAGCCTTCGTTTATGGAGTGCTTACTATGCCTGGGAGCCTCGGGGACCCTGTGAGGTCGGGGTTTCGCTCCCATTTTATAGTTGAGGAAAACAGAGGTTCAGCAACACGGAGTAACTTCCACAGAATTGCAGGCTGGTTGTCTGGGGTGTGGCGGCGGTTCAGAATTGAATCGGGGTTTGCATTTTCTT
Source organism: Herpailurus yagouaroundi (assembly GCF_014898765.1). Lineage (NCBI taxonomy): Eukaryota > Metazoa > Chordata > Mammalia > Carnivora > Felidae > Herpailurus > Herpailurus yagouaroundi. Next base: position 16,483,007 of record NW_024412426.1, read on the forward strand.
CACTCACTCCTTCTTGCTCCCCAGCCGCTCCAGGCAGCTGCCATGACCTCATTACCTCACACGAAGGCTTAGGGCTGGTTCTTCTCCTGGGCTCCACGGAAGGAGACGTGCATTTCAGCCCAGCTGGCTTATTTTGCCATCCTATCTGTGCATTTTATTTAATGCATTAAAAAAAACATTCTTCTGAGGATTCTCGGTCCACAGTACAAAATTGTTTAAGAATCCCCGGTTGAGATCCCACAGTTTGTGAGATCGAGCCGCGCGCTGGGCTCTGCACTGACATTGTGGAGCCTGCTTGGGAAGCCCAGAGGATGAGAAACTCCAGTGACCGCCATTGCTGAGGATCCAAACAGCCACTGGGAAGCTGTGTGGGGCCGGTGTGGCACAGAGGGACCACTCAGACCTAGGAGGAGAGGGCTGGCAGGGAGAGAAGGGTAGCAGGGTGCCGGAATTTGGACCAGGGTCAGATGAGGTTTAGGACCAGGCAAGATGGTGGATCTGAACCAAGGAGCAGAGGCCAGTGGAACAGACTGAGCCGCCTTGTGGAGATAGGAGGGAAAGCCTAGCACCGGCCCCAGCCTGACTGACAGCCAGGAGCCCAGGCAGTCTTGCGGGGCCCACAGGTGTGGTCTGGGCCCTGCCCCCAGGCAGCTCGTCACATTCTCAGTCCCAGCAGCCCACGTTTCCGCTTGGGGCTTCTGGTCCGTGGTGGGGTGGAACTAGCCGTACATGGGAAACAGGCCCCCAGCCACAGGCAAGTCAGGACCCCTGAACGCTGGCTGTTCCACTTCTGACTTCAAAAGGGAGAAACTGTCCTCGGCCCTCTGCGTCACCGTGCCATCTGAGCACAAGACAGGACAGAAGAGAATGAACGTGATTTACTCAGTGTCGCCGGTTTCCGGGTATTGTCCTCGGTCTTTCGGGACGTAATGATCTCATTTCGGCCTCACAGGGACCTGCAGGCGGGTTCATCATCATCCCATTTCACAGATGAGAGAAAGGAGAGCTCAGAGGATTTAGCTGTAACTCCCCGCAGCGGGGAGTGGGGCCTCGGACCCGAGGTCTGACCCCAGGTTCCTTGGACACATGCGTCTTCGCTCGGCTCAATGGCCGTCAGAGTAGAAGTGGAAGGCTTGTTAGAGCACCCCTCTGGAGTTTCCGATTCAGTAGGTCTGGGCCGGACGGGAGAACTTTTATGGCTGCCGAGTACCCGGGTGAGGCCGATGCCGCTGGGCTGAGGGCCCCCCTTTGAGAACCAGTGCTCGGTGCCCTGATGCCTTCTGCCAAGTAGTATACCCGAGGCACCCCGTTACAACCCAGGACCCGCCGGGAAGCCACGAGAGGCTCTGGGCTACGCACCTCATGACGTGAGTGGTAGCAGCAGGTTGACACAAGGCTGCGAGAACGGCCGGGGCCAAACCTGCCCAAGCACAGCTTGGCTGTCAGCCAGGCCCTCAGCTTCTCTCTGACGACCACTTCCTCCCCCTTCTCCCAGGTTCACCCTGTGGGGCGTGGACAACACCGGACGGCGTTCCAGGCCCAGCGACGTGATCGTAAAGACCCCCTGCCCCGTGGTGGATGATGTCAAAGCCCAAGGTGAGTGACGCCGGGGCCGGCAGAGCCTGCAGGGGGCTGAAAGCGGGAGCAAGGGAGTCAGACAGAATGTGGGTTCTGCGGAGAAGGGGGCGGATGCGAGGCCCGGCCCAGGGGCGGCACCTGTCTGATCGCCTCTGCCTCTGCCTCTGGTGGAGAGCCTCACGGTCCGCCGCTATTTCACACGGTCTGAGAGTCAGGCAGCTGGCACGACACGCTGACGAAAGCCCTGGGCACGCACAGGCGACAACACCGAACGCTTGGGTGTGCATCGAAGTGCCCGTGACCTTGGCCCTCAGGACCCTGATCCGGGCACTTGCTGGCTTCATGTGTTTGTGCACATCTGAAGGGTTATTTTGAATTAAAGCATAGAGAGTCTGCAGGTGGGGAATTAATTACCGTATCCCCCCCCCCAAAGATGTTTCCAAATCCTTAATTCTGTATTTCAGAGTATCTGTGGGCCAGTCCCTTGGTAGAGAATTGTCCCTCTTCAGTGCACCGGAATAGGCCCTTGTCACTTAAGGGGTTTGCCTCCGTCAACATCCGTGGCACAAACAGCCCACTTGCTAGAGATCCCCTTCCTCATGTTGCCCCCTGGCGCGTCTCAAGAGCGTCCCCTGCTCTGAGGCTTATCACGTGGCCTCCAGAGCCAGGATTTGGCCGTCCCGGGCACCCCTTCTGCAGAGCTCTGACGCCAAGCACAGTGCCCTGTCCAGCCACCGCCGTCTCTCCGGTGGCCTAGGGCCGATTTGATCTGCACGTGAGCCGACTCTGGGAGCTCCGGCCGTGCAAGTTTCAGGAAGGGAAGTGGGGTGGCCAAGCTGATTGCTGGCCCCGCCGGTGGCCTTCCAGGTGGCTCCTGGCTCCAGGCGTATCGGGTTGCCCGTGAGGGACACGGTCCCGCAGCGTTCCAGGGGCACGCGCAGTGATGTGAAAACACACAGGGAGGAGTGCCCCAGACCTACGTCAACTGGAACCGCTGGCGCGGTAGCCCTCACAGCTCCTGGAAGGATCCTCGCAGTTACCGCCTCACTGAACACGTGTGGCCTGTGAAGAGCGCGGTTATTTTCCACACAGCGATCTGCCCCTGCTCGAGCCCCTTCTTTTTTTTTTTTTTTTTTTAATTTTTTTTTCAACGTTTATTTTTTATTTATTTTTGGGACAGAGAGAGACAGAGCATGAACAGGGGAGGGGCAGAGAGAGAGGGAGACACAGAATCGGAAACAGGCTCCAGGCTCCGAGCCATCAGCCCAGAGTCTGACGCAGGGCTCGAACTCACGGACCGCGAGACCGTGACCTGGCTGAAGTCGGACGCTTAACCGACTGCGCCACCCAGGCGCCCCTCGAGCCCCTTCTTAAAACTCTTCAAGGATTGCCATGCCTCTCGTGACAGAGACCAAAATACTCACCAGACACACGGGACCTGACTGAGGCGACCCTGGCCCGCTTTGCCAGCCTCTTCCTGTCCCCTCTCCCCATCAATCTCTGCGTCTCTGCCTCACCGCCTTTCTCAGGTCCCCCACGCCATTTCCGCTCCCGCCGCCGGTCTCGTTGCCTCCAGTGCTCTCCACCCCCAGCCCTGAGCGAACCGATTAACTCCCCTCCGCCTGCAGATTCGGGATCCGGTGTCCCTTCCTCAGGACAGGCACTGCTGGAGGTTCCGCAGCACCGCGTTACTTTCCTTCGGAACATTCATCTCCGTTTGTTAGTATTCTCACGGGCCCAGTATCTCTCACTGGACAGTGAGTTCTGCTAGAGCGGAATCTGCTTTGTTGGCTCACTGTCACGTCCCTAATGCTTCGAAGGAAGGCAGTATGGTGACCGACTGGTGACAGGAAAATTTAGGCTCTGGAGTCAGACCATCCAGGTTCAGATTCCTGATCTGCTGGCTACTTGACCTTGAGCAGCTGACCTCACCTCATGTCTCCGTTTACTGATCTATAAAATGGGGGAAGGGATAAGACTACCCTACCTGATAAGAGTCTAATAAGAGTCAAATGAGTGAATTTACTTTAAGTCTTTTTCTCGTGCCCATCCCGTAGGAACGGTGCAATAGATGTTAGGGAACATACATTCTAAGATGGCGCCCCTCATGGCCAACCTGATACAACTGGAGTCAGGGGCCCAAATGAGGTGATGTAAGGGGTATGAGCAAATTGCTTGGCCACAACATTTCTCTGGATGAAACTGGCTCAGTTTAGAATTCCAGCCTCAAAGTCTCCGTGACTACAGAAATGCCGCCGCTAACCATGCGGAGTCTGCTTTCCGATAGGGACCCGGTAAGCATTTACTGAATGGATAGAATATTGCCCCCATTTTATGGGTGCAGAAATTGAGATTAGGAGTCGAGTGAACAGCTGACCAGGGTCACAAAGTGAGCAGCTAACAGCCTCAGCACTCAGACCCATTATTTGACATCGGTTCCCACTTTGCCTATAATGTTAAATTAGATATTTAGAAGGTCATTGTGTAAAAGAGTGAAAACCTGTCTTTGAATGAATAAAAGACCTACATTTTAAGCAGAGTGTTCAAGTTAGGTGGCAGGCCCCGGGTTTAGAACTATGAGAATCCACTGGGATGCTTCTCTCCAGAGTGAGATAGGGTTGGCTGATAGGGTATGGACCAAATGACTTTGGAAGGTCTCGAAATCCCTAGATGATGAAACCAGAGTCTGGGGTTGCAATGAGAGGCTATCTGGACAGAACCGGCAGCCCCCTGATGTCATCATCTGTTGATTTCTTACTCCAAGCCAGAGAGGAGCAGGTTGTGGGAAGGTGCCCCAGTTATTTCTGTTTTGGAAAATTTGCTGAGGTCTCTGCTGGCAGAAGTGGGCCCCTTGGACTTGCCTGCGGAAGAGGCCGCAGGCTGGTGGGGCATCAGGGGCGGGATCAGCAGGTAGGAGATTTGTAGCACAGTGCTACCTGTGGGAACAGGTGGACAGACCGCGACACTGGACCAAAGAATGGCCAACGTAGAGAGCTGGCCTGGGAGAGACCACTGTTCTGCTTCTCTGTGGGGCTCCTTTGGGTTAATTCAGCCCCCAAAGTGAATCAAGACGTGCGGCTGCCCCCTTGGGCTCCCTGACAGAGCAGAGTGTCTGGAAGCCCAGCAGACCAGCTGGGGAGCAGGAGAGTCAATTTATTGCTGAGAGAATGACACAGCGTCACCAGGTGCTTTTACTCTTCAGCCAAAAGGGGGTCCTGTAGGGGGCAAACGTGCAGATTAATGGCCTGGACTAATTGAGGGGATCCTCACAAATTAATACAGTTCTAGCAGCTGTACCGAAAAACCATATGCTTTGCCTCCTTCAAACCCAGATGGTGGTCATAAATATAACTCACTTGGGTCTGAGTTTAAATCTAGTAACAAATGGGAATTATCTTTTAAGTGACCCGGAGCATGACCTCGGCTCCTAATTACCCAGCAGGAAGCTAGACTCTATTCCTTGTACGCACACTTTTCCTATGAAGAATTTTATCACATCATGACACTAAAGCCACTGAGCCAGTGAGTTTCTCGTCACGTTCTCCTGAAAGCACCCTTCCTGGGAAGAACGAGCTAATGTCCACGATAAGACCAGCCTGGTCTCCAAGCTGAGGGCAGAATCTTAACTGGCATGGTTTGGGAAGAGGGTGGAGAAGAATACACGCTGATACTGGGGGAAAATCATTGCAGAAGGAGGAACAGCACGAAAGAGATGCTTGGTGTGTTTAAAGATGTGGAAGGAGGCTCCCATGGTGGAGAGGGATGGGGAAGAGAGAGGGCAAAGAGGAGTTCAGAGGGACTGTGGGGCGGATCCCGTGGGGCCCCAGTGCAGGGCTGAGGATTCAACCTGGGATTCGGAAGGGAAGCCATGGAGCCCTCCAAGCGGAAGAGGGACGTGATTGGACTTCACATTGTCCGGGAGCATTCATCTGCTGTGCTGAGAGTGGACTCCAGATAGCAGGTCCGAGATAGAAGTGGGGAGCCAAGGCTGTGGCAGTGACAGAGGAGAGGGGACGCTTGCGAGGGCCGTGGTGCCGAGTGGGCCGGTCCTAAGTTATTTTGATGGTAGGACCAAGAGGATTTGCTGATGGCTTGGATGTGGGACAGGAGAGAAAGAGGTCATGCTAGGCGTCATATGTTGTGAGAAGGGCTGGGCAGGGGTGTGTTGAGAATGCCAACGGAGCACGAGCAGAACCACCTAGCTCAGTGGCTTGTGACTGTCCCCCAGCAGATCCCAGGAGCCTGTGTGAAGACAGAGAAGAGACAAAGGATGGAGCAAGCCGGCTGAGGGCACAGGCCATGGGCCATGTGGATGGTGCCAGGTAGAGAAGGAGGCAGACAGAGCCGATGCCTGAAGTGAGCGGTGGTTTCCATCGCTGAAGGACAGATTTGACGCCAGGAAGAAGTACAGGAAGTTTGAAAGGAGGTTGTGTTGACAGCATGTGATCCTGGGATTTACTGGGACAAAGCTGGAGAAGGTCTCAGACAGGATAATTGACTCCTGATGGCTGGGGGATCTAGTCTTAAAGAGGACTTTCATGTCGACAGTGAAGTTGCCCTAAATGGTGATGAGAAATGAGGTGGAAAAGATGAATTAGATGCCAGATTCTTTCGTGGAAGAATGGTCAGGAAATAGGCAGGGGGAAATAGGAAGAGGCAGGTGAGTTTCTAAGGTGGAGGGACGTTTATGTATGTACGGAGAGAGCAGTAAATTGTTTGCAAGTACTTGTGAGAGGCTGAGAGGCTGCCCTTCTCTGGGGGCATGGGAGGATTCCTCTGTGTGGGAGAATGCTTCAGGAAGGTTTCTGCCAACACAGGGACATCAGGAACGTTTGCCAAGGTCAAGGGGAAAGGGAGAGCAATTTGCCATATTGCCGGTCCCAGAGGAAGCAAGGAAACCCTTGAGAGAATTAATTTGTCTAGAGCAGTGGTTCTCAGTGTGATCAGACCAATAGCAGCAGCCTCACCTTGGAACCTGCTAGAAAGGCCAATTCTCAGGTTCCATCTGAGACCTACTGAATCAGGAACTCCAGAGGAACCATTAATCTGTGTTTTTCACAGGCCTTCCAGGTGGAGAATCAAATTTTATTCCCAGGGCTGAGAATCACGGGTGTGAAGGCAGCACAGAGCAGCCGGGGGAGGTGAGAGGCTGCAGGGGAAAGGGACAGAGGCTGGAGGGTGGGGGTGGGCGGTGTGGACAGTGCCAAGAAGGACAAAGATAGAAGCCAGGTGGGGTTCCTTGCCCTCATGTTTTCATATAGAATTCTGTGATCAGTTACTTCATTGTGGGGCCAGACAGACCCAGGGACTCATGACAATGGTGCCTTAGGACCTCCATTCAAGGAACTTTCGCTATAGCAGCAAGGAAGCCATTAGGAGGTATAGGTGCTTCCAAGATTCTTATTTATTTCATAGTAAAAAGAGCAGCCACTGGACGCCTGAGTGGCTCAGTGGGTCAAACGTCCGACTTTGGCCCAGGTCATGATCTTGCAGTTGGTGAGTTCGAGCCCCACATCAGGTTCTCTGCTGTCAGCGTGGAGCCTGCTTTGGATCCTCTGTCCCACTCTGCCCCTCCCCCGCTCTCACGCCCTAGTGCTCAATCTCTGTCTCTCTCTGTCTCTCTCTCTCTTTCTCAAAAGTAAATAAACAAAAAAAAGAGCAGCCACTGCTGGGGTATAAGAAAGTTCACTTCTGCCCCAGGAATCCCCCCCGCTCATTCAAATAAGACTATTTTCACAGTCTCTTGGACTCCTGTGTTTCAGTATCTCTCTCAAGGCATTGGGAAAAGCTTGATCCAGTGATGAACCAGTAATAATCATAATAGTAAATAATAATGATAAAATAACATCCACCATCATTCGACTCTCACTCATCTTACTCCAAACATGGTGGCTTATTTGCTGTTTTCAGATATGCTGCCCGCCATAGCCTAGGAGCTCTGTGCTGGCTTGCCTCTCCCTGACAGGCTCTTCCCCACGTCTCCCTGCAGCTCATCCCCTCCCAAGACCTCCAGGTCCTGGCTCCAGGGTCATCTTTGCAATAAGACCTATCATGGTGGGGCGCCTGGGTGGCTCAGTCAGTTGAGCAACTGACTTTGGCTCAGGTCATGATCTTGTGGTTCGTGGGCTCGAGCCCTGCATCAGGCTCTGTGCTGAGAGCTCGGAGCCTGGAGCCTGCTTCAGATTTTGTGTCTCCCTCTCTTTCTGTTCCTCCCCTGCTCGTTCTCTGTCTCTCTGTGTCTCTCAAGAATAAATAAACGTTAAAAAAATAAGACCTATCATGGCCACGTGTTGAAAAATCTCAGGGCCCCACACAACTCCCCCATTCTTCCTTCTTCCGCTTGACTCTCTCCCACTTTTTTACAGACTCTATTGTACTTGCTATGGTTGTTGCTCCCCTAAATGCCTCCTACCACTGGACCGTAGCACCTCGAGGGTGAGGACTTCTGTCAGTTTCTCCCTGATGTAGCCTGAGTGCCTAGAAAAATACCAAGTACATGGTGATTGTATTGAATGGATGAATACATGTATGCTCACTGTGTCCAGACATTGTGCTGAAGAAAGGCTTTATGTTTAACGCCACTTAGTCTCGCAATAATCTTGGAAGGTGTATATTATTCACCGTCACAGAACAGAAAAGTCAACTAAGACCCAGAGAGGTTAAGTAATTTGTCCAAGGCCACACAGCTAGTGTAGTGGAACTCACCTTCATATGATGCTATATGCCACGGTGCCTGTTCTTAACCATCCTCTGCATCTGAGGGCTTAAGTCCCAGCCCTGTTGGTTTATTCTGCTCCCTAAGAGGTATCGTTTCCCTTTTAAGAACTAGTAACTCAGCTTGATTTTTTGTGATGAGTTATGTCTGTAGACTCCCTGCCATCCCTCCACCTGCATTTTAAGTATTCCTGAACACCATGCATTTTAAAGAGAGGAAGGACATATCCCTGTTTTGGATAACCCAAGACTTCTGTGAAGCTGAAAGCTGGGTAAAATGATAACTAAAAATACCTTGTATTCTTTTCCATTCTTTGAGTTAATGACTTCTTGAGATGCTATGAAAGTTAATGAAATAACATCTCTAAATTTCGTCCGTGGAAATAGGAGGAACCAGAAATACTCACGCGCCAGGAACCTAGCATATAGATCCCTCTGACTATAGCATCGCGCTTACTGATGTAGGCTTGTAAGCACACCCTGGAGTTAGATTATCTTGGTTTTAGGAGATTTATGGTGGCATCCGGGCCTCTCCCACCTGGCCTCAGGCATATGTGCTGCTGCTAATGGAAAGCATCAGCCTTCTCTAGTTGGATATTACTGTTGTGTTATGAGAATAGTAAATACACCCGAAAACACCTTCTCAGCCATCCCCGTTCCTCTGCGGAGACAGTCATAACCAGGGCCTGGGGCCAGGGATGCTATTTCCCATCACCAGAAATAAGAACAGAGAGGCATCAATAAACAGAACCCCAGCCCTCCCTATCTGGGCTCTGGTCTGATCGCCCACATTCTTCCTCCTCTGGTCTTTCTTCTCTCAGTACACATTCCCCTCCTCTCACTGCAAACAATACGGCTCTTAGACTGGTCTCTCTGCTCCTGTCTGTCTCGGCTCCAGAAATGACAGGCTCCCTGCATACTTACTGGGAGTCCCTCTTACTCGACACCTAGGGGCCACCTATGGGTCTACCAGAAACAGTCACGTCAGATGTGCATCCACCGGGATTCTGCCTCCTGTGTCTTAAATTGGTGAAACACTCCAATCCCCTGAGCATTAGTGCCAAAGAGTAACGGAGGACAGACCTGGTTTTAAATCTTGACTCCAGCCCACACTGGCTATGTGACCTTGGGTGGGTGACCTGGCCTCTCTCCGAATGTCCTCGTGTGTAGGATACAGACATTCGTATCCATCTTGCAGTGATGGTGTGAGGATGAGAGTTTATATACGTAAATTTCTTGACCATCAAGAGACCGTTAATAAGTAACTAGAGGTACTATAGATCGTTATGTTCTAAGTCACTGTCCACTTTACCTCTTGATCCTATTTTAACAACCTGAGAATTTAAAAATCCTGAATATCTCAGTGGATTTCTGGACTGAAGTTATTTTTAATGCAGGTAAGGTGCTGGCCATCAGAGTTTGATTGCTAAAGGATTGGTAGAGTGTGGGATAGAGAAATATCACTGGATAGATCATGAGTTCTATTCTTTTAGCTAAGATGTTCTTTAACTACTATGTTGTTTGGCCCTGTGCTGGGCACTCAGGACGTGGAAGAAGCTCTGGCCCCCGTCCTCATAGGCGATGGGCAAGATAGAAAAGTAAGGAAATCATTGCCATGTCTGGACAGAGTAGGAGTAGAAATTTTCTTCCTTCCAACCCATGAAACTCCTACAACAATGACTGTCATTACCAACAGTCCCTGAATTCACTTGGAATTGTGACAGCGAATCAGGTTGCTATGCCTTTTGGCTAACAGGAGGTCGAGTGGGCAAAGTTCTGTCTCAGAAACCTGTAGACTTAGTTTCTTCATCCTCGGATTTAACATTGGATCTGAGACACAGTTCTGCTCTCCAGATCTCAGTTCCCAGCTGTTTAGGAAGGAAATGTGAACAAATCTCCTTTCTGACAGGTTTAATACGAAAACATTTAATGATAAAGTGCTTGGAGCTCCATAGGAAAAATGCCAAGGCTATACAAATTCATTGCCACTTTGCCACATCACCAAGTTCAGTCTTAGCAATGTATGCCTTGGAGGAGAAATATAAGAGTTCTAAATTAAACCGAAGGATTACTCATTTGGAGCTGCAGGATGTATTGGATTCAATTTCTGTGTCACCACAGATCTGCAGACGTGTTTTCATATCTGGTCGGGGGGGGGGATGGGCTTGCAAAGGCTTGGTGTTCCTGAAATCCTAATCGTGGGGCCAAGGTTGCCTTAGAAATTGTGACCATTCACCACTCCGGGTTCTTCACGCTGCCCTGGCATCGCCTGACTACCTCACTTCATCCCTGAGCCAGATCTCTACCCCCTGCCACCCAGGGATTCCCAGTAGCTTTTGCAGGACCCACTTGGTACCCAAGCATATGCAAGCCAGAAGTGCAGGAGAGCTAATGGCTCATGAAGACAAATGTGAGAAGTCCCTGCAGACCATTCACAGATGGGAGCTGGGAGTAAAGTCTTCCATTCTCCTGGGACAGACTGGTGGGGCTCTGGTAGCTTCATACATCCTGTCCTGCAAAACGTACCACCTGCTCCCTTAGCACACTTCCCTTAGAGTCACTCAGCCCCCTTTCTCGCTTCATTTCCTTCCTCCCTCCTTCCAGCTTCCCTGGGATTGCACTTGCCAATAAAGTATTAATCTGAAGTCTTTTGCCTCAGGCACTGTATTTTCAGGAAACGTGGGCAAAGACAGAGACTATTCTAACTGAAATTGACCTCAGAAATATTCCATTTGAAGGTTTTCATTTTATAGAAAAGAGAGCTACAAACAATGGGGCAGAGATAAAGTGAGTTACTCAAACCCCTGTCTCCAGCCTCCAGGTTTGGTATTTAAGCAACATCTCTCTCTCTCTCTCTCTCTCTCTCTCTCTCTCTCTCTCTCACACACACACACACACACACACACACACACACGGATATGTATTACACACATCTGCATACACGTGCACACTCATATGTTGCACGTGTATACACAAACGTTAAAAATCTTATTTATTTACCTTTGTTCTCCTCAGAGATAGCAGATAAGATCTACAATCTCTTCAATGGCTACACCAGTGGGAAGGAGCAACAGACGGCTTATAACACCCTCCTGGATCTGGGTTCTCCAACCCTACACCGAGTCCTCTACCACTACAACCAGCACTATGAGAGTTTTGGAGAATTCACCTGGCGGTGTGAGGATGAACTGGGCCCCAGGTAACTAATAAACTTCATTGCCTCTCATAGAGACCTCAGCTCTTTGAAATTTGGTACCTCCTACACCATAATACTGAATCCATGAATTCACAGAGATTTCCTGGGTGAGCTTAGTTGCTTGTAGAAGGAAGTTCTGTGCTTTTACACAGCCCAGTTCATATAGATTAGTTTTGGATAAGCTGTATTTAAGCAGCCAAGTCATGAATACATTTCTTGAACTCTAAAAAAAATCTTTGCCCTTGACCTGTTTTACCTGCCTCTTTTTCACGCTGACATGGCATTCCAAATGCTAAAACACAGTAGGAGCCAGAAGCCTAGTCTTGTGAAAGAAAGTTAGGAATTTTATTGAAGGGGTTATCCAAACATATTTATTGCATATGAACTTTGCTTATGCAATATGCATTGCACAGGCGTATTTTCAGCTCAACTGCACATTCTTTTGAAAGACAGCGTGGTGATGGTCAGTATCCACCTTGACAGCTATCTTGATAGGCCAAAGTTAGGACAATATAGTGTTTCCCTGGCCCTGAAGCTGCAACTTTTCAATACTCAGTCCCTACTGCTTATTGGTTTTACAACTCAGAGAACATTCTTAGAAAGAGACAAATGGTGACGATGTGTGCAGATACTAACTTCATTTTGTTTCTACATCATGGCTATATATTCCAAGAAAAACAGATTTCAGCGGAAGCACTGGAATGTTCAGATAGACGGTGTAAGAGGCTTTTCACATGGAATGTTGGCACCTGTATGTCCTTGAATTAGTTAGGAGTTCATAAAGAAAAAAGGGGAGAGCCAAGGACTAAGAAAAAAAAAAAGAAGGAAAGAAAATGAAGACAATCAACACAATGGAATCCTCTAGCACTTGAAGAATCCTTGCACTCCTGCCAATAGGCTGCACGAAAGTATCACCCAGAAGTTGTCCCACCCATCTGACCTCTGAGTGAACTGGAGGGAGGCCCAGTGTCAGTGCTTCTTGTGACCTGAAATTATAAACTCTCGTAGAAGACCATTGTTCAGGACATTCCCTCCTGCATTCTTACTTTTGAAAGAAGGAGGAAGTTTAGGAGTATCTTCCAAAATACAGAAAAGAAAAGAATCTTTTCTGCATTTCATAAATTATTTCCTGCATTTTATAGAGACTGGCGGTCCTTGGGCAAACAGATGCCAGAGCTATGCCACAGAGGGAAATACATAAGGGGCTTTTCATTTGTTTTGTCTCAGTTTCGGTAAAAAGCAAACCCTGGGTTAGAGAGAAGATACACATTAAGATATGTCCCCTCCGGTCTATACATTATTACTCCTACCCTTATTATTATGTATACCTAATATCTCCTCTCTTCACCTCTCTCCCCCCACCTCCCTTCCCCCTCTCGCTCTGCTCCCTCCCTTCTTTCTGCTCCTCCCCCCTCCTTCCTTCTCCCTTTCCTCCCTCCTGACATTTATTGAGTGTATATATACAGTTCTTGGTTAGGGAACATAAGTGTCACAATTTGAACAGCACTAACATTGCATATATCATCTTGATTTCCAAGGGCATTAGGATTGCTTTTAAAATTTCTCTCTTGTAACTCAAGAGTCGGGAGAAAAATTGGTTAATAAAGAAAGGGAGCAGGGGAAGAAGCGTGGATCCCCCTGTAAAGCAGGGCGTGCTGCTGACCTGACACTCTCTTCGCAGACTCTCCTCCCTGGAGACCCTTCCATGTGCGATGCTGGTTTCTCAAGGCTATATATTAGAAAACACTGTGTAATTTCATTAGCTTGTGGAAATCAAGTTTTACTTTCCAGTGTCACAGATCTCGGAGAACCACAGGAAGGGAAGAGCGCTGTGCCTTGAGATGCATCGGCCCACTTTGGAGCTCGTCTTGAGAGTGAACAGAAGAGGGTCTGTGGGCTACATACTTCCTGTGAGCAGATAAGTCTGTTCCCTTAACTTTCACGGAGGCCTCCAGACTGACTTGCGGGTTGAAATACTTTGAGAACGATATTGGTCGTTCTCACCTTCCAAGAATTTGTCAACAACTAATGACATGTAGTGGGGCAGATTAAGAGGAAGGGCCACCAAAGTCCCTGTTGATGACGACTTTTGGAAGCCTGCGTGGCTAAACTACAGAGGCTGAGAGGCAGAGGAGAGACGGTCTGCATCAGATGCAATTTCTGCGGCAGGAGGAGTGTCTGACTTCCTCTGACCCGCCACTGACATCGGAGAAAATACCACTGCCCTCCGATGACCTCACCCTCTCTCAGCCCCTTGACCGTGCTGCTGAATCTCCACACCTTTCCTCCAGCATCATCTCTGTGCCTCTCAGCGTGGCCTCCCGGGAACGCAATGAGATCGCCCCCGGTGGTAGTCACAGCCAGACAGGAGGGGAGAAATGAAATGAATGTGGCTATTGTTCTCTGAAAGGTCATCCTGAACGGAGTGCAGAAACTTCCATCTTCTGGAAAGAATTGTTGATTGGATTAGAAAAGAGTGGTTCTTCACATGAGAAGTTAGCTCAGCCGCTGATAAATCGTGCAAGGGGTGCTGTTCACTGAGCTTTTCACGACGGCATTTTACAGCCCCCCACGAGCTCTTTCAAACGAGAAATGCCATGGGTCTCTGAGCACTCAGGCCTTTGTAGAACGAGAGGAGCACAGCTGAGTGAGGGAAATGTTGCTCCGTCGCTGCTTCTAAGGGCCCAGAGAGGCGGTGAGTCTGACAGCCGGCTGTCAGGCAGCCCCTCTCTCTGACACTGTAAATGGGCCCAGGGAAGAAGGCTGTACTCCAGTGAGATGGACTGTGGGGACAGCCTGCTCCCCGAGGCTGCTCGTGGAGGCCCCCAGGCTCTGGTCTTGGCCCAGAGGGATCACTGCACTCCAGTGTGCGTGAACTTGGGGCAGCCTCACTCTCCTCTGTTCCTCTCTCTCTCTCCTGGCGATCTGCAGCAGCTCAGGTGCCCTCTCGTCCCCTCCTGTTCCTCTCTCTCTTGATTGGGGCGCAATGGCCATGGCCTCCTGGCCTTCCAAGGTAGAAGGCGGAACGGAGCATGAGCTCACCAGAAGGCTAATTAGGTCACGTGTGCCACCGCGAGTCTGCTTTTCCCCCCCAGAATGGCCCTGCATCATTGTGCCCCGAGGGCATTGCTGTCTTGGCCCTTAGTTCACTGCCACTACCTCCATACGGGCATAATTCGTTACATTGATATCCTCCAAAGTTCGGTATATCAGCTGTTTCCGCTTAGTTCTGAAATAGCCTGGAAAAGGCAAATACTCACTCAAATGCATTATTTGTCATTTGATGACGGTAAATTGCTGGCTGTAAAGAAAACGGATTTGATTTGTCTTTCAAAACTGCCAACCCTATGATTTTAAAAGGGCATAAATTCCCACTAAAATATCAGTTGTTTTCTCTTCTTTATTTTCCCTCATGGCATTTTGTTTCTCTCTTTTGTTTTGGTGCCTGTCCCATTTGGCACGGCCAGACTCTTCTTCGATCCACCCATCCGTCCATCCAACCAGTTGCTTGACAGATATTTATGGAAGACCCCTGTTCTAAGTGCCCACGCTAGACTAGCAGGTAGAACACACAAGGCTGTGTCCTCTTGGAGTTGAAAAGTCTCGTTCTAGGGCTGCCTGGGTGGCTCAGCCGACTGAGCGTCCGACTTCAGCTCAGGTCAAGATCTCGAGGTTCGTGAGTTCGAGCCCCGTGTCGTTCTCGCTGCTGTCAGCGTGGATCCCACTTCAGATCCTCTGCCCCCCTCTTTCTCTGTCCCTCCCCTGCTCACACTCTCTCAAAAACAAATAAGGCTTTAAAAGAAATAATGAAGTCTCACACTAATAGTAGTATCCTCCACGCTTGATCCATAGGAAAGCTGGCCTCATCCTTTCACAGCTAGGCGATCTCAGCAGTTGGTGCAATGGCCTCCTTCAGGAACCCAAGATAAGCTTGCGACGTGGCTCCCTGAAGTACCTGGGCTGCCGCTACAGTGAGATCAAGCCCTACGGACTTGACTGGTCAGAGCTCAGCCGGGACCTCAGGAAGACGTGCGAGGAGCAGACCCTGAGCGTCCCTTACAACGACTATGGGGACAGCAAGGACATCTAGCGCCATGAAGCCAGATGGCGTGGCTGCCGAAACGAAGCAGGAGAGAGGAGAGGAACATCTGGGTTGGTTTGTGGATTTTTAATATTTTTTAATGGAACATTAAAACCTCTAAACCAGGGAGAGGCAATAGCTAAACCAGGGAGAAACTGATCCTTGCTCCCGGTGGAACTTCTTTGGTATGACATTCTCCATCTGCATGGTCGGTACAGCTGCCATCCGGCAGCTTCGTGCAGTATTTCTCTGCAGGAGATTACTTTGGGGCTTGTTTTACAGTTGATTTGTTTCATTTAATTTTTTTTTTCCCCGTGAGGTTCATCAAAATGCTCAAGAGTTCTGCCATGCTTCCCATGAAAGGTCTATCAGGTCGAGGCACCCTGTGCTCATTGAATCCCTGAGTCCATTAGCTGGGGACAGAGATGAGGTCAGAGAGTTGCTAGACTGGCCTCGGGCCCCGGCCTCAAGCGTTCCTCGGGAAGCATCTCACTCTGGGAGCCTAAGCTCTGCTCAAAAGACCACAGGAAATTGGGAGGGTGGCCTCTGTGCGGGTCTCATGGTTTCCCCCATGCCTTCCTATTGCTTGTTTCACACCTGTCAGGTGAACTGAGCCTCCAACATGGGTCCCAGCAGGCCTTCGGGATTTTTTAGGTCCTCACCCATTCTAAGACAGGATTAGAATGAAATCTCCTTCTGGTGGATCTCTGCCTCTCCTTCAGACAATACGATCTTTAAGAGGCGACAAAATGCTACCTGTCAAATGCACCTTCGAAACAGTCTGCCTGGGAGACTAGTTAGCAGTCATATTCTAGAAAAGAAGTAGAGTTGATTATTCTAAAAAACTCCTGTGTCCCAGGATGAACTTCTCCAGACCACATATGTACGTCCCACGCCTGGATTCTCTTTAGTGTCCGAGTCACTTAACCCTGGGCAGAGAAGGCCTGACCGACACCCACTCTGGTCCAGGAAGGGCTGATACCTCCGTGTCAGTGTTTCGGTGAACTAAAGCTCTTACTGATCACACACACACACGCAACCAATGTCCATTTCCCCCTTGCTAAATTTGCCTAATTATGTCGCTAGTTTTGCAGATCCTTTCTCTGGATGGCCATCCACAGGAGAATACCACTGTTTTCACCTCCCATCTAGCTGCCGGGAGTAGCCGAGGTTCTGTGTAGGCAAGTAGAGGCCGGGCTCTTGGCTCTGTCCCGTGACCCTAGTGTGATAGCCACAGATATAAGTGGTGGCCCAGTTAAAAGGAAAGCCAGCCTTTCCGCAAGAGCTTTGAGGGCCATGTGGCCCACACACCTCAGAGGCCTCGACACACACTTCCAGTCACCCTGCCTTTGACCGGGGCTCCTCATTTGGAAACACAAGAGAAAGGTCAGGAAAGAGATGCAGGGCGATATGGAACTCCCCTGGGTTTTTTCCAAATAGTGATGACAGATCCCGTTCGTGCTTACCATGTGTCAGAGCTGCTCTGAGTACTTCGTACATCCCTGAATCCTCAGGACAGCCTCCCGCCCCCACCACCAAGGAGGTGCTGTTCTCGCCTCCGTTTCAGTGATGAGGAACCCCAGGCAAAGAGAGGAACCCCATTAGGCTGTTTGCCCCGGATGCCTCCTTTACCGCTGCCTGGGCCCCGACAGGAACAGACCAGTTTGCCTGTGGCATGCAGCTGCCCCTTCTCTGAGCTCCACAGGGACCCGCCCAGAGAGCTTTCCCTTTGCCACACCTGCCTGGGACAGATGTGCCCACGGTGCACCCTGAACTCAGCCACCGGAGCACCCCTGGGGACCAAGGGGTCTGCGGAGCGAGCTTCCCCCGGGGTCTGGTGGCGGGGCCTGGGGTGAGGCTGCAGGTTCGGGAGGCCTCACAGCCCGCCCTGCGTCTTCCCGTAAAAAGACTGAAAGATTTGTCTCGAATTCTGGAAGGTACCTGCCTCAGAAATTCCTCCACTTCCGGAGCCAAGGCCAGCAGAAAAGTCGGCCCTCCCGCTCATGGGCAGTGCAGGGCCGCAGGTGGGATGCCTAAAGGGACATCGTTGACCTCCGCCAGGGAGGACAGTGCCGCAGGCAGCTGGCCCCCAACCGGTGGGCGAGGCTGAGAGACAGGCCGTCTTATCCCGTGTGTTCAAGTCCGCCCGGAACACGGGGTCTGTGCAGCATGGTGGGGGCCGCCAGGGCTGCGCTGACTTCCTGGCCCCATGAGCCAACGGGCTGAGGAGGGAGGACAGTGAGTGGCGTCAGGGTCACACTTCTTTGACCCCCCCCCCTTCTGTTTATTAAAATAAAGAGGCTCATTCTCTCCCAGTCTCCCCTCCTCCTCCCCCAGGTCCCTCCAGCTTTGCATCCAATTTCTCGTCTTCCTCTCGGGCCCCACCCTGCCTCCTTCATCCCTTCCTTCTCCATGACTCTCTTCCTCCTTCCGTGTCCCCTTGTGCCCTTCTCGCGGTACGTGTGCTCACACACACACCTCCACACACGCACACCACATGCCCTGCACACCCGTACATCACACACACGTACCACACTCATCACACATACATTTACACACACACACGAGACGTGCACACACACACGCGTTACACACACAACGCACTATACACGTGCACTATGTGCAAAAGTTATACATACCCATACATCATACACGCATATACACATACAGTATACACACGCACTCAACACATATACATCACACACATGCATTATGCGCACACAATACACACACATACATAACACACACATCATATATACACACACTATCTATGTATACTACACACACATACTATATGCACATACACTATACACACATATGCACACATACACTATACACACCTACATTACACACACACGCACACACACACACTATCCACATACATTACACACACACTAGACACACAGACGCTATGGCTGGGTCCCATCATCCACTTTCAAGTTACAAGGAAGGCCAACATGAGTGGGGCAGGATTCTAACTTCCTCTGAGGATTTAACTGCAGGATCTTGGCTCCTGGGAAAACACTGTTGATCGTGCCCTTGTGACCTTTCCCAAAGCGTGCCTGGAGGAACCCATCCTGACTAAAAAGGGTGACGGTACCGGACCAGTATTAAACCTCAAATTTCCAAGCTGACAAACAGGTCTCAGGGAGTCACTTATACCCGCCAACCCTCCCCCGGCTCTGGGCTCCCCCTGAGACCCTGGCATTTCCCCTTAAACATATGTGACCCACCGTAATAGCATTAGACCTTTAACTGAGTATGCAGTCATCTTCCATGGAGTTCGGTCCATTCATTATTTTTGGTTAAGCACACTTCTTGAGATTCAGATGTTCTATTAAAACACTGAGTGTGGAAAAAACCCACTTGACTACGATAGAAGGAAGAATGGATATCGTGTGACCAACTTCAGGTATAACAGTATTGTTTCAAAGAGAATTATTGTACGGTTATAAAAAATGGAATAATCAACTAAATAATAAACAAAGCTGTTAGTAAGTGTCAGGTGTGTGGATGTTACCTTGTGTCTGTCAACAGTCAGAGTGATCTGGGGGGACCCACCGGGGAACTGCTCCAGTTTCGAACGTTACACCTCAGGTGCCTTACAGCCCGCCATCCGAACCAAAACAAAAAGTTAAACACCTCACAGCCAATTATAAATGTGTCGTTAGGCGGTAGTGATTCTCATCTTTTCTAGCACCATCCAGATAATTAGCCAATGAAACGTATTTACTGAGTATCTACCCTATCTCACACACGATGCCCGGTGCCCAGCGTGTGCTGCTGAGTTAGACAAGCTGCTTCTTCATCGCAGAACCTGGCATCTTATGGAGAGAGTCAGACATTGAGTCCGTCGTTACCGGAGTGCAGAGAACCATGAGAGAGAAGTACAGGATGGTGGGAGTCACTACTTACCTTTGGGTGTTTAAGGCCAATGTTGCAAAAGGCCCTCCCCGATACTTGCCTGTCTTGTGACTCAGTAGAGGCATTTGGGGTAGGGTAGCGGTATGAAATGCTTCATGGTGCTCAGTCCAAGCACTCAACCACTTTTTTTCCCTCTCTACCACGTAACTTTAAATAGATGTTCTCTCTCCTGCCACCCATTATCCCCCAAAAACAGATGTTAAGTGTCTGCACACTTAGCAGGCCCTCTCACAAAGTAGTGATGAGAGCAGTTTCCCCTATACAAGCAGGAACTATCTGGAGGTGAAGACTGTGGCAGTTGTCACACATGGCCACAAATTGTTCGAAACCCTCCCCCTAGACGTGTGTTCTACGGACTCTCCCGTTGAAGCTGGGCAGGTTGACTGTTTTAACCAATAGATTATGATGGAAATAATGCTGTAACTTCCCAGCCTGAGTCATAAAAGGCCCTGGGGCTTCTGCCTCCTTCTCTGGAACTCTTGCCTTTGGAGCTCTGAGCCACCGCATAAGAAATTTGAGGCCACCATGCTGGAGAGTCACGTGTAAGCACTGTGATCCACGGCTCCAGCTGAGCCAGCCTTCTAGACATTCCTGCTGAGGCACCAGACATGTGACTGAAGCTGTCTTAGACCCTCAAGATTAGTCTCTCTGCCAGCTGCATACCACCCAGCAACTTCTATCAATGTCACATGGAAGAGAAGAATCACCCTGCCAAGCCTTGCCTGAATTCCTGACCCCAGAATTATGCAACATAATAAAACAGTTATTGTTTTAAGCCACTAAGGGGGTCTGTTAAATAAAGGGGATCGGATCAGGGGCCAAACACAACCTATTCCAGCCAGCCAGTGACGGAGCATCGAGGTTGCCCTCCCCTAGGCATGAACTCACCACAAAAAGGAGAGGAAAGTGTAGTAGAAAGTGCAGGTTGGGCTATGTATGCATAACATGCTGAGTCTCTGCTCCGACAGAGGAGAGCAAAAAGAAAGATGGCCACTTCATCCCAATACATCTGAGCAGGTGAACCTCAGAAACTTACATGGAAACCCTGGGTTGAGGGGCGGGGATGAGTGCTCCAGGGCCAGCAAAAGAAAGAGAAAGGAGAAGGCAATTTGGAATCAAAAAGAGCTATTGGAAGGGAAGGGTTTCTTCCAACGACAGTATTTGTCCCTTTGCATTTGGAACTTCCCGGATGTGATGTGCATATCCCACACCTAATGCGTGCCAGGCACTTGTGCTAAACGCTTCACTGCAAAATAGTCTTCAGTCTTCACGGGAGTCTTGTGAAATGACTACTCTTAAGCGGAAAGCAGAGTGTCAGAGACTTGATACGACGTGCCCAAGGTCACAGCTAAGGGCAAGTACAGGCATTTCAACCACAGGTGTCTGACTCTCACCGTGAAACCATACTGCCACTGCCTCCTAGGAGTTTGTTTCTCCCTGTGTTTCCTAGAAAGGGAAAAACTCCTCCCGTTGAGATTTTTCCAGGTCACGGGCCTGTTACCCTATCTCAGGCAGTGGGAGAGAAGGTGGCTGGATCGGTGCAAACTTAACCGCTACCGTTAAGAAAACAGCTCAGAGTGCAAACGAAGCACATTGTCTCTTTTTGTTTATTTGGTCTCGGCTTGGTGTGTTGTCTGTCACATGACTGTAATGCAGAGCTAAAAAATTGTGACTCCTGCTCTGTCTGTTCGGCATAGCCCTGTATTGGGCTTTAGTGGTTCTTTGGCCTGGTCTCTGTGTTGCACATACGTACATGGTGACACCCGATGTCTGAGAGAGAACTTGGGGAAAAACCTCCTGCCCCTTCAGGGCAGCATCCTTTGGCTTGTTGATTCAGGCCCAGCTCTGATTTTGATAACTTGCAGCCTCCAACCCTCCTCCCGTCAACAGTGCCTGATTTATTGTGCCAATTAACGAGCGGTTTAGTGTCAAATGAAACCTCAGCATTCTGTAGGATAGCTGACAATTTCTCTGGATATATGTGGGACTCCAGGATTTGGCTCATGTCTGCACTTTTCCAAAGTGAGGAAAAAAAAAAATTCCTCCTTGTTCTGGGACTGTGCAGTGTAGGCTATAATTGGATTGATTCCTGTAAGAATGGGCAGGTTTTGACATCATGTTTCACCAAAAGTGCCCTTTGTTAGAGTTTATGAATATGCCTGTTGACACAGCGCTGTGAATCGGGATTAACCGATCCCTTACAACCTTTCCGGGTAGGAGAACCTCAGCTATGTTCTGTGCTTAACAGTTGGGAACAACTTCCTTTGTTTAGAAGGATTCAGATGTCAAGTGACCCTGAGGCTATTGCTGCCCCATGGGTCAGACAGTGCTCTGAGACCTACTGGCTTAGAGATGAAACGACCTCACACAATGCCCTGGTGATGTCGCAGGACCTAAGTGCCCAAGAGTAAGGCTAGATTGGACATGCCCTCACTGCATTTGTCCTGGTGACTATTGAGTATAACATGGTAATGCCTACAGTCCTCAAAAGCCAATTGTCTGTCCTCAGATCCCTTTTCCAACCTTCTGCTGCTCTGCTCCGTGTCACATAGAGATGACTCTATTATAAACTACATTTCCCAGACTCTCATGTCAATAGGCTTCCAGTCCAGTGGGATAATGGAGACACTTGGAGGGGGTCCAGACAATGGAGGCGCTTGGGGGAAGACTGGAGGACAGGAGGAGGGAGCAAGCCAGGGTACCTCTCCCTCTCTGACTTGGATAGTGTCTCTAGCATCTCCCTCATGATTCCAGCTGCCTATCTGGTCTCAGAACTCCTCCAGCTCTGCCATGATTACAACTCCCTTCTGGTGGCGCCACCTCCTGGGCTTTGGCTGCACTATCTCATCTTCTCAAAGCACGAGCTGCTTCCTGCTGCTGCTCATCTTTGGGTTTCCCCACAATTCTCTATATGCCCTTTCTTTTATTCCACAACCTTTCTAATTGGAACTTCCTCTGTTGCATTACCTAAAATGTGTGCCGTTTCCTGACTGGGTCTTAATATATACTTCAAACTAAAAATTATTACATATATATCATTTGGCACAGGAATGTTGTAGCTCTTTAGGGTGATGATCTGGAAGATGAAATTTTGATGCTAAAAGTAAAATTTCTATGAACCCTAAGATTGATTACAGGGTTGGAGAATTGGTTTCTACTTGAGTGCTAAATTTGGCCAAGTGGTAGTGGCTGCCTGTGATTTGAAAAGAATTCTGAGGATGCATCTGTATCTAGCCAGAGAGAGTGATGAGACCCATGATCAGTGCCTCACGTGGGTATGGAAATGGTGAATAGTAAGATGTGTGCCATTCTTTTGTTCACCCTAATTAGCTGAAGCAGAATTGGCACAGACTATCTGAAATTGGGACTATTTAGGAAAATCTATGATGTATGCATCATATATCGTATATAAATTGTGATACGTCCAAAAGTGAATACAGGTTGATTGTGCACTGATAATGGAAATAGAGAACAAAAAACACATTTCTGAGGCCTTCTGGCCCCATTACTACATAATCAATTTCACAGCATTTTACTTATGTTTTCTGAACTGCCATTTTCATTTCTAAATCTGTATTTTAAGATAGTCTTAATGGTGTTGATTTGGTATGTTAGGTGGCATAAAACGAAGGATTTCAAAGTCTTCATCTGTTTCTGCCACTTGAGCAGTGTATCAGTTAGGATTCAGTTAAGATTTCAACAGGGAGAATTTAATATAGGGATTTATTTAAAAGATACTGGAGGATCAGAAAAGCGAAAATATTTGAAACCCCAAAATAGCACAGAGGTACTAATAATGACTGTAGGAAGCAGCCCCTACCCTTGGGCTAGAAGAACAAAGAGGGGAAGTTGGTTTAACAGAAGCTGGATGCCCCCGAGGAGGAGAGGTTCTTTGCCCAGTGCTGGAAGGTTCTTGTGAGAACATAACGAGGCAGGTTCCTCGAGCACATGTAGATAATGGAGACAATAATGCGGGGCTATTACCACGGTGAAAAGCCACTGGTAGGATGGCATAGACACAAACAGCAAGCAGACAGGAAGGAACCAATCCCATCTCCCTCCACCTTCCTTCCAGTCTCCTCTCCTGCCCCCCTGTGGACAAAACCTAACATGGAACTGACAGACAAAAAGGAAGCCGTGTTTGCAGTTTTCCAAAAGCAGCATTGCAAAGCAGGATACAAAAGGGTGGGTTTGAGCTGAGACACAGTAGCTAAAAAACCACACAGGCAGCCTGAGGCTTGCAGGAGAGGATGCTTTTGAAAGCACTTAGCACAATGCCTGGAACACACCTCGTAAGCATCAACAGGGGTACTCCCTGGCCCTCTTCTGTGCCCCTTGGACACTAAAATGGAGCCAGATTTGTCCCTGATGTTATCAGTAGCTTTCTCTTGATAACATCGACAACATAGGGTGGCAAGAAAACATGTTCTAAGTTCATATTTATGCATTCTTTTTTATGTGACAAAAGATCCTTTTGTATCTTTGAAACGGAGCTTCCTCTAAGAGGGTTTATCCTGTTTAGTGAGATTTCTTTTGTGGCTAAAGAGTCTGTTGTTGTTGTTGTTTTAGGTTTACTTAATTTATTTTGAGAGACAGACAGAGACCGTGATTGGGGAAGGGGCAGAGAGAGAGGAAGAGAGGGAGAATCCCAAGCAGGCTCCATTCTGTCAATGCAGAGCCCAGTGCGGGGCTCAAGCCCACAAACCGTGAGATCATGACCTGAGCCAAAACCAGGAGTCGGATGCTTAACTGAGCCACGCAGGTGCCCCAAGAGGCTCTTGTTTTTAACAGCAAGTAACGTGTGTTTATTGCTTATTATGTCCCAAGCACTGAGCACCTTGGCATGGCTTCTCTTGTCTAATCACCCCAACGAGAACCCTATGCACAGATGCTGCGACTGTCTACATTGAACTCAGAGGAAACTCAGAGGTCGTAAGTAATTTGCCCAAGGCCACACAGCAGCTAAGTATGCGAGCCACAATGCATCTTTCGGTTGTTGGTTTGTTTTTGTTTTTTTTTTAATGTCTATTTATTTATTTTGAGAGAGAGACACACACAGAAAGGGAGAAAGAATCCCAAGCAGGCTGCCGCCCACGCGCCCCTCACAGTGTGTCTTTTTTTTTTTTTTTACCGCATGCTGCCGTGTGGTTCGCTTGAGCCACTTTCCGTCACCCCTGGAACCTGGAATCTGTCTTAGGTCACCACGGTGAGCGAACTGAACTAGCAGCAAAATTTGACCGTTCTTTGATCCATTGTTTTGTTTTGTTTTGCCGATGAGGGGGTTGCGGTGTTTCTTGCATCCAGCACAGCAGACACGGCAACCTTTACACATCCGATCGTGCCTCTTCCCCCGGGGTCACTGGCACGGAGTCAGTGCCTGCCGTGGAGAAGACATGACGGTGGCACAGGGCCTGTGCACTTTCAAGGCTCCTTGTGACACGAGTTTGTTGGCATTCATGGAAGTGGGACTCCTCCCTGAACTCCCCTCTGAGCCCACGGGGTTTTGATCTAACTGGTATAAGGCGTAGGTCTCATCCCCAGTCTCCAGCCTGGTGGTGTTCTCAGACAGACCATTCAGCTGCTCGGGTGTCTATACAGTTACAGAAGGGAAGCGTTCCACGGCACTCTGTGGCTTCCATGTTATCTGTTGTGTCTACACCAAGGTCTGACTGAAAAGGCCAGTCAGCCCCCTGGACCCTCCAAGCCGTCTCACTCCCGGGTATCAGCCAGGGGAGGAGGTCTTGATCCTCACCCTCTAGGCTCTGTGTCCCCGGGCAACTGGGGAGGGATGTGAGGAGGCCCATGACGGAGGTGTTGGTGACGGAGCTGACTGGAATGGGAGGGGGGTGGCATAAAGGAAGGGTGTTTGGTTGCCATGGCAACACCAGCAAACACTCCAAAGAGAGGGTGTGGTCCAGGACTTCACGAAGTGCCACCGGCCTGGAGCAGCCGCTGGAATGTCTGAGTGTGGCCGCGTTCCTCCCCACAGAGCCCGGGGCCAGGCCACCAGCAGGGACGGCCGGTACCTCTCAGGAATGCTCAGGATGAAGACGGGCATGGAAAAGACAAGCAGGCCTCCCAGGTGTGGGTTTTCCTACCCCCAGCCACAGAATGGGGGCCTTCCAGAAGAAATTTGGAAAACTCCACAGAGAGCCAAAAGCGACTTGATCGACAAATTGGGTTTTTTTCCCTCCAAAACTCTGAGGCTGACATTCTTCAGGGTATGAGCAGGCACTTTGAGAGTTCTTCCCTGCAAACGTTCACTCCTGTTGCCGCCTGCCCTCCTCTTCCAAAGTGGTGTTCTCACCGGGGACACGGACCTGGGATCTCAAAACCCTTGGTCTGATCAAACAGAAGACGGGGTCTTGGCACGGGTGGGCAACGGGAATGTGGGTGACAGTGGGATGAAGGGGCAAGTCTGGAGAGATGCGGAAGCGGAAGAGACGAGACCACAAAGGCAGTGACGGGGTGAGGCCAGCGGGACACGAGGAGTGGATTCAGAATATGTGAAAGCTTGAGGTCAAGGCAGGGTCTTGTGTCCAAAGCCCAGGGTTAGATGAGGCTTTTGCTAGCAAGGAGATTCGTGAAAACAAAGAAACAAACCTGGTAAGAATGTGACCGTGAGCTCAACGGCTGGCCGGCCAAGTTGTCTATGGGAAAGAAGGCCTGGAAGGCCCGCTAAAGCCTGGAAAACGAATATTGCCGGAATTGGCAATTGGTAATTGTGACCTTGCTTTCACCCCCAGGTCTTGCAAGACTTGCAAGACCTGCAAGACCTTGCAACTCTTCCCTTCTCCAAATTCAAGTCTTTTCTGTCCTATTCCCTCTTCCCCTAAGCCTTAACTAGCTTAGAGGAAATTCCCACGCAAAACATAGCAGGAGTGGAGACTGGAAATAAAAGTGGTGATATTTTAAGTGTATCTGAAATGCTAATAGGGTGATATTTGGCACTTCCTTGGTAAAGAAGGAAATTCATTCATTAGCAAATGTTGATTATTAATAATTACTTATTGCACTCCAGGTAAATTGGCTCTGTGGTACATACTTTACGTTCACTATAGTTAGTCTGCATAAAACTTCTTTAAGTTGGGAACTATGGTTCCATTTTACAGATGGGAAAACTGAGTCTCAAGCCACTAACTTGCTCAACATCACTCCACTTCATCTCAGGTCAAGATTTTATGCTTTGAGAAAGGAATTCACATGGAGCACACTTTACGTGCCAAACGCTCTCAAGGGTTACAAATGTTACCCAATTGAATGTGCATAACAATTCTGCAATATAAACGCATCCCCCACTTTGCAAATGAGCCTTGAACGGTTCAGTCTTCTATCTAAGTTCTCCATGAGCTGGGAGCCCATTCTAAGTCTTGATTCGGAAGTCTATACTCTTTGAAAGAGCTAGCATGAATATGTAAGTACCTGGAATGTACTTTGAGAGAGTCAAGGCTTGAAATACACGATGCCTTCGTATCTGGGAGCTTCATTTATATCTAGAGGGAAACTTGCTACTCTCCCCAAGCCATGAGCATTGCCTGGGGCCCTCTTTATTGCATGAAGGTAAATTGTCTAACTCTAAAATTATTATGGGTGGAGACAGATTGCTCATTTAATGAGCATGCTTCCCAAGCAGAGCTCTGGGACATGCTCTGGCATTAGCATTACCCTCTGAAATCATGGATAAATTACATTGTCTTGCTGACATCGTTGTTGTTTGTTTTTTTTTTTAATTTTCCTTCCTTTAATACTTGGAATTGGGGTCACATTCTAACTATTTAATCTGAGGCCTCAAACTGGCGCACAGCATAGCTTTAAATGAAATTAAATTTAAAACCTAGCCACAGGTTCATAGAACACTTAATTGCACGCATGGACTGTGTGTGTGTGCGTGTGAGAGAGAGAGAGAGAGAGAGAGCGTGCACAATACCAAGCAGCCCTTTAGAATAACTCACATCCTGGGCCAGAAAGTGCGTGGAAACTCAAAAGCCAGCCAATCACCAATCATCATCCTCAATATTCTGCTCCTTGTGGTCTCTTCTGTATCAGGGACACTTCTGTTTACCTTGAGTAACAATACTTACAACAAACATATATGATATAAAATGCTAATTCCATGGCATGTACTTTATGTTCATTATAGTAAATCTGCATGAAAATTCTTTAAGTTGAAAATGATCATTCCATCTTAAAGATGGGAAAATTGAGTCTCCATCCATTAAGTAACTTGCTCAAGATCATTAAATTTCATCTGCCTGGTAGCCTCTTAGATTCTCTCTCTTGCTTGATCAGCAGTTACTGCTTCTTCCCAATCCTTGTGGACTACACATCTAAGACTGAAATGTGCATATCTGTTAGCTGGGCTCAAGCAGGCCTCAACAGAAAACTGACTGATGAACCCTGAGTTCAACAGTCAACTTGAAAATGAGTCATTTTGGTACTATGCTCTCACAATCCACAATCTTCTGTGTTGCCCTGCTCTCACCATCACTTTTTGGGCTATTGTTAAAGAACCAATCAAAGCATACATTTCAAGCGTCCACGGGCCCACCCACTCACCCACCGCCAACCCCAAACACAGCATCCTCTTTTCTTTTGAGCCTCACATCCATAAAAATCAGGGTTGAACTTAGCCTAGCAAATTCCAAGGCTTTATTCAGGCGGGGCACTGTGCAAGGCAGTGCCAGAGATTCCAACGTGAGTAAGATAGTGCTTCCAGGACAACCGTGGAGAGATGTGACATTGTGTCTTGCTCATGGTTGCTTGCTCCCAGGGCCAGAAATCAGGCCTGGCCTACCTTTTTCAAGCCATGGTCTCTGATGCTGGTTGGCTTTCACTCAGATGAAAGCGTGCTGTTTTCTACTTCTTACAGGAGTCATCAAATGACCTAGTGCCGCTGAGTTCACTTGCCTTCAAAGAGTTTGATCTGGGGGGAAGGGACAAGAACACAGGTAACAGGACACCAGTCAACTAGATTGACTCTACTAAGAGAGGACAGGAAGGGTTCATGGATTCAATACATCTCATCAAAGAGGAGAATGAAGAAAAGCTTCGTGAAGTTGGAGAATGGCAGAAAAGACTGAGGAAATGAAGTTTGAGGCACGAGGAGGCAGAGGGAAGGCAGTCCAGGGTAGGGAACAGGACAAGCACAGGCATGAGGTTCTGGGGCCACAGAGACATTACTCTTCAATGGGAGGGAGGGAGCCCTGGATCAGAAACCGTGAGAAGTCAGTGCAGTGGGCCGGCCGTCTTGATACCAGTTTGACCAGGAAGGACATGCGGAGTCTATGACGTAACTTCACTGAGGCATCGGTGACCTGATGGGAGCTGAGGAATGACCTGGACCCCACGTGCCAGTGGGTTGGGGGTAAGAGGCAGGAGAGGGGAACTTGCCTGGAAACATCACTGTGGTCTGTTGAGGAGGCGATGGCAGCCAGGGGGAGAGCAAGGCCAGTGGGAAGGAGGAGGACAGGTGAGAGTGCCACAGGAAAGGGGATGGCTTAGGTGCAAGCACAGACGAGCCGCTGTGGGAAACACTTTCCCTCTGAGGACTAGCCAGGGCCATCGTCGTGGCCAAGGAGACCCTCCAGGACCCCTCCCGATCCCCCCATCCCTTCCCTCATTCTGCCCCGGCCACACTGACCTCAGTGCTCTTCTGCAGACATGCTGAGTTCTGTCCCAGCTCACATCTGCCGTTCCCTGTGCAGACTGGTCTTCTCCAGGTATTCACCAGGGCTCCCTCTCTCACCTCCACGTGTCTCCAAGAAGCACGCTCTCACCTTCCCCACATGAACCGGCACTTCCCCACCCCCAGCCACTACTTGCCGCCTTACGGCACCTGAGTTTCCTTTGTGGAACTCCTCACCAGGGGCATATACGTTTCCAGCTGCCTCGTCTGTCTCCCACTTCTTTCCAAGCTCCATGAGGACAGAGACATTGTTCTGTTCACCACTGTATCCCTAGTGCCTGGCACAGAACAGGTGCTCAGTAAATATTTACTGAATAAAACAGGATCACCGGTTCTTTATTTATTTTTTTGTTCCACGAAGGTCACAGGAGTCCGGATATAAAATATATGGCCCTAGGCGATGGTGAGTTCTTTCGTAATTAGATTGATTCATGACAAAGCAGGATAACTCATGGAGGAAAATGCTAGAGTGCATCAACAGTCTTTTGGAGACCCCTTCATGCCCGAGAACCTACAAAACTAAGGACTGTGGTACTTATGTTTATGGGTTTTACGTGTGTGGTTTCCCCAGACGGGGGTGTTCCATCGGAGCTTAGTGGGTTAACGCACAGAGCTTAGGGTCAGACTCTCAGGGTGCAAATCCCGACCCTGCCTCTGTGAATCTCTCTGAAAACTTCTCATGTCCCATTTTTGTTAAGTATTCCACTCCTCTGTTACTGTCTGAATTCCCAAAGTGTGCGTCCCAGTGGTGACTCTGTTACCTGATCTGTTAAAAAAAAACTGCATAGACTTTATGGAAACTATATGCCAGTAAGAGACCTTTTATTTGCTTTTTCTTATTGCTGGTTTGAGGTTTCCGGATGTATAAATTTGTATACGATTTATTAAACTGAAATTCTCCTAAAGTAGAATAATATAATCAAATACTTCGCTAGGCGTGATGTACCCTTACTTTAACCATGGGACATAAGTGTCATGATTAAAAAAAAAAAAATGATGTCCAAAGCATATTTTAAAAGCAAATGTGAGTGATTCATCTGTGTGACACTCTAGAACTGTGCTGTCCAATATGGTGTTCACTTAGCCACCTGCGACTATTTACATTTAAATTATTGGAACGGAGTAAAATCTAAAATTTAATTCTTCAGTCGTCCTGGTCACCCTTCAGGCGCTCAATGGCAACACAGGACTAATGGCTATTAATTACACTGGACAATGCAGAAGAGAACATTTCCATCCTTGTAGAAAGTTGTACTCTTCTACAAACTTGATGCATTCAGCAATTTAATGTTGTTTTTTTTTTTTAAGACAATAACCAGCATTCCACATATCTAGTGCAACTTTCCAGACATAGTCCAAATATCTGGAGCTTCCCAGTAGTTTTGCCAACTCCGAAGATTTCCCCTTAGCCCACTTCATTTTGCTCAGTGCCACTTTTACCACCATCTCCCTACAATCCACGTTGCTTCTCTCTGAATCAGTAGGCTAGGACATCTGGCAGCCAAACCACACGGGATTCTCTTAGCTGCCCTGTCCTGAGAATATAATAATCATGGCACACATCTCGGAGACCCTCTGATGTCCAAGTATCACAGTGAGGATTTGAAGCGTCTTTAAAAGCCATTCAAAGATGGGGCGCCTGGGTGGCGCAGTCGGTTAAGCGTCCGACTTCAGCCAGGTCACGATCTCGCGGTCCGTGAGTTCGAGCCCCGCGTCGGGCTCTGGGCTGATGGCTCGGAGCCTGGAGCCTGTTTCCGATTCTGTGTCTCCCTCTCTCTCTGCCCCTCCCCCGCTCATGCTCTGTCTCTCTCTGTCCCAAAAATAAATAAACGTTGAAAAAAAAAATAAAAAAAAAAATAAAAAAAATAAAATAAAAGCCATTCAAAGGCACTTCCCTCGGGGTGTTTGGGTGGCTCAGTAGGTTGAGCGTCTGACTTCGGCTCAGGTCACGATCTCATGGTTCGTGGGTTTGAGCCCCGCGTCGGGCTCTGGGCAAACAGCTCAGAGCCTGGAGCTTCCGTTGGATTCTGCGTCTCCCTCTCTGCACCCTCCTGCACGCATGCTCTGCCTATATCAAAAATAAACATTAAAAAATAGTTTTTTAGAGGCACTTCCCTCATCTTCTCCACTGGCAAACTTCTTGACAGCTTAGTCTACACACATTGCTTCTGGCATTCCCTCCTTCCCTTCTTCCTGTCTGCACTGCTCAGGCAATGTGCTAGGCACAGGGCTGCAAAGGTAGATATTTAGGGAACTGAGGCTCAGAGAGGTTAAGTAACTAGATGACAGATCTAGTTAGTGGTATAGTCTGAATTCAAATTCAGATTTGTTGGGCACAAAAGCTTGAGCCCCTTGCAGATCACCATGCTGATTATGAGTCATTAATGCACCATAGGTACTAACCTTCAAGGTCCAGACTCAGTCATCCCTGCCCCTAGCCTCCCTCCAGCAGATCATCCACCAAAGTGGAAAAGGCATTAGCAGTGTTGAGTTAATACGCAATGTTTCCCAGAGTGGAGGCTACTTGGACACTTTAAAGAAGCTCTGGGATCCCTCTCACAGGTCATTCTTTTTTTTTTTTTTAATTTTTTTAATGTTTATTTCTGAGACAGAGACAGAGCACGAGTGGGGGAGGGGCAGAAAGAGAGGGAGACACAGAATCCGAAGCAGGCGCCAGGCTCTGAGCTGTCAACACAAAGCCCGACGCGGGCCTTGAACCCATGAACCATGAGTTCATGACCTGAGCTGAAGTCGGATGCTTAACCAACTGAGCCACCCAGGCGCCCCTCTCACAGGTCATTCTTAAGGTGATTGATTCACCACCAACAAAATCATTCCTCGAAGTCATTTGTGTCCTAACACAATGTGACTTACTATTCAGAAAGCCCTCTGACCTGTGCATATGGAGTTGTGGTACGGGGAAATTCTGTAACTTTTATAGCCTTTTGTGAGATTTAAATATATGACTTGTACGTGTGTAAACATTTTTGAAAAGGCAACTGCCAGGGGCGCCTGGGTGGCGCAGTCGGTTAAGCATCCGACTTCAGCCAGGTCACGATCTCGCGGTCCGTGAGTTCGAGCCCCGCGTCAGGCTCTGGGCTGATGGCTCAGAGCCTGGAGCCTGTTTCCGATTCTGTGTCTCCCTCTCTCTCTGCCCCTCCCCCATTCATGCTCTGTCTCTCTCTGTCCCCAAAATAAATAAACGTTGAAAAAAAAATTAAAAAAAAAAAAACAAAAGGCAACTGCCTTCTGATAGCAGTTATGGGGAGGAAAGGCAAATTGATACATGATTGGTCATTAAAAAGTCAACACTCTCGGGGCCCCTGGGTGGCGCAGTCGGTTAAGCGTCCGACTTCAGCCAGGTCATGATCTCGCGCTCCCTCTGCCCCTCCCCCGTCCATGCTCTGTCTCTCTCTGTCCCAAAAATAAACGTTGAAAAAAATTAAAAAAAAAAAGTCAACACTCTCCCTTTATTTATTATAACTTTTTTTACATTTGAATAAATGACTTTCATGTGGACAAAGACAAAGAAAAGGAAGCTGTCTATATTAAATTATCTTCAGAAGGAAATTTGATTCAAAGAATATTAGTAAATTGCAGTTACTCTGGACTAACTTTCAGGGTTTAGAAATGTTTTTATTATACTGACTTGGGATTCTAACCAGACTTGTAGATTCTTTTAAGAATATACCCTGCCAGGGGCGCCTTGGTGGCTCAGCTGGTCGAGTGTCCAACTCATAATTTCAGCTCAGGTCATGCTCCCAGGGTTGTGGGATCGAGCCCCACATTGGGCTCTGTGCTGAGCGTGGAACCTGCTTAAGATTCTCTCATTCTCTCCCCCTCTGCCCCTCTCCCAGACTCATGCTTTCTTTCTAACATAAAAATTGAAAAAAAAAAAAAAAAAGAATGTACCCAAGGGATCATTAGCAGGTTGCTGAATGTAGCCAATCACATATACTTCCCAATGAGTTGACCACCAGACTGGATTCTGACCGGAAGAATGTGCATTCGACCCATGTAGACTCAGACCATGGCAGACTCGAAAATAGCCATCTATTCTCTAAACTGGTCTTACCTCATTCCAGACCCCAATACACAAGACGTAGGTAGATTTTATGGGCGTGGACTATTATGAGATACCAGATGTTCACCACCACACTCTTTTGTGTCTGAGCTAATCATCGGGCCACCTGAAATGTTATGGATCCAGAATCAGTGGTCTTTCTGGGGTGACTTCAAAAGAGACCCAAAGCCAGCTCTGGAGATACCATGGGGCTATTTGTAAGTGGAAAACCGTCTCGTTCCCATCCTCCCCATGCTAAGCCCCTCATCATCTAGTTGGCCTGAATCTAAGAGTAGTGAGTCTCCCAGCTAACGGGTGACTCATCATGTCATTTAAGTTTGTCAGTCAATGGAAACCAGAGCTCCAAAGTCTCTCTCCAGGACTATCCCCGGGGAAGCTATTAGTGAGAAGGCAGCCTTGCCAGAAGTCTCAGGCCAGCTGTGGCCTAACTGGCATGTGCAGGGGCGTCTGCTTATACTCAGGGCCTGGCATGAGGAGAGGGCCCTGGAAGAGCACTCTAGAAAACTCTCAGTTTTCCTACCATCAGCTACTAACAAAGCCACAAGGAAACCAATGAGCACCTGGAAACATAAACAGGTAAAAAGACCCTTAACTTTCCCACCTAAAACAGGTATGGGTTTGCTCTGGGCCTAGTGGGCCACATCCTGGAGTAGAATGCATATGGCATTCGGAGACGGAAAACTTGGATTCCCATCCCAAGCTGAACTTAGTTATATGAACTTGAAGTTTTCAATAATTTGACAGTTTCTTCATCTGTAAAATGGAAACAGACAAGGCTGATTTTGCTCTGATTTACCCACGGGTAGCAATAAAGCAGAAGAAAGCAATTTGTGAGATAAAGAAAATGTCAGGTAACTTTTTTTTTTTTTTTTGCTCTCAAGTGTTTATTTCTAGTCACAAACCTCTCCCCCAAGTTCCAAGCACACATTCCCACCTATCTGTTCCATGGGTCTTACCAAATGGCTAACAGGCGTGTGAAGACAACCACTCAGCCCTTCAGGCCACCGGAATGATGCCTGGCATGACCAGAGACCCTGGCAGGCTGCCCCCAGCTGCAGAGGCCTCTTCCTGGGTGCTAAACACGACTTCACAGGAAATTTCCAAGTAATTATCTACCTGGCCCTCCAACTGATTTTATCAAATAGCAAATATATGTGCTTTCTTCCAAAGACCACTCCTCCTGGCTTCCCTCTTCTGTCAGTGACGGTAATGTTCAAGGGTCCATGCTTAACGTTCAAGGCTTAACGCAAAGCCCTCACCTTTGACATTTCTCTCCACTTCTCCCCCTTCCCTTTCATGTCCTCTTCAACACCATTTTTCTTTTCCTTCTCACATCTCCTTGTCTCACAGAACCAGGCGTAAAACAGAGACCAGTCATACGAACTTAAGGAACTTCCCTCACCAGGCTGACACTTGCTATCCTTATCGATGTAATGAGAATATGGAGGGTGCAGATTTGCGATTAAGTTTGCCAAACGCATGGCACATGTTGGCCAAGTTCTGCCTGCCTCAGTGATGTCCAATATCACCCAGCCTCTCCCCAAACCTACCTCCTCTCTTCAGCCCTGTTCTTCACTTTGCTTGCACTATCCTCTTCCTCTTTCCCATTTCTGTCTACCAAGCTTGTATGCCTCCTCCTCAGACCATCCTTCAAGCGCTATGCATCTTTGGCATCCAGGAGTGGTGCCTACTTCCTCTGACCCATAGATGCCAGCCTTTGTTTCTACAACCCACGAGACACTTGACATCACTACTGTGCGCTCTGCTTTGGGACGCGTCCTCTCCTCTCATAAAATTTCATGTTTATTTTGTCTACATGTGCCGCTTACTTAATAAATCACTCTTAAGTGACCAAAAGGAATCCATCAATCAATTAACTGATGACGACGTCTGGACTGGCCCAAGCGAATGGGAAGCGATTTGGAAGTGGTGGTTGATTTGAACAAAGAATAAGACACCAAAGACACTTCACATTTTCTGTGCTGATTTTTTAATGAACATCTTATAATCTTACAAAATAACTGGCTGTAGCTGTTTTACATTACAATACAGTAGATCAGCTCCTTTCATTGTGTTCCCAAACAAGCCATCCCCTTGGGGTGCTAACTAACGCACTCAATAGTGATCTCACAGAGTATAGAGCAAATGCCAAGTGCAATGCCTTGTGATGGAGGGAAGCAAAGGAGACAATCAAGATAACTCTTCCCTTTCATGTACAGTTTTGCCAGCTGCCCATCTGTCTTCACTCTCTCCTCTCATCTCTCTGGTTGGAGACTGTCACACGAACCACCAGAGTCAGCCTAGTCCTGGGCAACCTTGACACCAGAGCCCCTAGTTACTAGGAAAAAAAGAAGCAGAGAAGTGACTTTGGAACATAGAAGGGCCTTTGGGAGAGGTCCTCCGTTACCCCGTGGTTGGGTGAGAGCAGCCAAGTGCAGACCACCACATGGAGTGTGAGTTGATATCTCCCGGAGTTCTATGACCACGCTGGCTCAGTCCTTCCACTTTATTAGTGACATGAGGGCTCAACACATCAGGGTCCAGGGACAAGGGCTGGAAGAGCCTGCCATCTCTGAATGGCCATCGCGGAGTAGCGCCGGGCAGCCTTTAGCCAGAAGGGCTTTCCAGACACCACAGGAACTGCCCTCTCACCTTCCCAGGGTGGTGGTGCATTGCAGATGTCGCCAGTGGAGAATAAAAGATTTGTAAATGAAGTATGACAGAGAAGTGTGCTCACTGTTCCCCCTGGGGAGAGACTGAGCACAGACCCACACTGGCGTGAACCGCAGGCTCACATCCTTGTGGGGGGCTGTAGCCTTCCTGAGCTGGGCAATGCCCAACATACCTATTCTGTTGCCTCAATCTCAAAGCAGCATTCGCTGACACAAAGCTTGATGCACTTCCAAGAATTTGGAAATTCTCCCCAAGAAAACAATTGTACGACTTTGTGAAAAATGGAGGATCTAAACTTTTTCATCGTCCTTTCCATATCGAAGCCTACTACAATCCCAGAAATATTTATTCTCTTCTTGGGGTACTAAATATGAATCCAATGAACGGTAGGTGCCTAGGGTTCCATTGGGGCTAAAAACATAGAGGACAAGGGCTTTTTGGACGGGCAGTCTGCTCTTTCCTTTCCCCAGTGATGACGCCACCCTCATTTTATATCCCTGGAGATAAATTTTTTTTTCCCATTCCAGAATATTTTCCTTCCCACGTGAAGTCTGGCTCAAGATCGCGGTAAGTAACGTTTCCCCTTCCTATTTGCAAAGCCGTTGCTCCGGTGTTGGTGGGAAAAGTGGAGGACTTATGGTCAGAGCCAAGGAGCAGATGATTCAGAGACCAAGGTTGCATGCTAATTTGGCCTGTTATTTGCTTCCATTGGAGAAGTAGCTTTGAGGGAAGCAAGACTCCCAGCCCTTCTTGAGATGACAAACTGAAGTGTTGAGCAAGAAGGTAACGCTCTTTCCCCAAAGGCCTGATCCAGAAATTGTTACCAAAAACAACTGCAAATACACCATGAGCAAGAAGAGTAAGCCTGGGACGTGAATGCAGGCAGGTTAACACGGTGGTCATTTTACCTACAGTCCATCTATTGAACAAGAGGGGATAATGGCAACAAAGTGGACCCTAAATAGTTGAAATTCTTCTCTTTTCCCACAGAGTGTCACCCTTGCTCCACGTGTTTCCAAAGCTTGCTCAAATGAAAAGCTCTAGGTCGCAGATCTGATATGTTGCACTCGAATAGAATTTACCTCAGATTCCGCATTGCTTGACGGATTCCCCTCTGATCTGTTTTGGAGACTTGGAACAAGGCTGAATCTCTGACTTGTTTCACCCTCCTGCCCGAGGCCGTGATTTTCCCATGGCCTCTCCCACCACCACGGCCTCCCTAGGCTCCTCCATTTCTGCCCGTTCTTCCACCTCCTCCCACTTTCCCCCATGTCATGTCCGTGACATTTTTTTTTTCCTCCAGAACATCAACATTGGTCATGTGTCTGTGAATGATGGCCAGGCTTGGGGACTTAGAAGGAGTAAGACCACAGGCCGAGCATGAGGAATGTGTGAGTTCCTGTAATCCTGGCAATCCCAGCCCTCGTACAAATTTGTTGACTGACTAGTAAGAGCCACACTTGAAAGTGTAGAGAATCCTGGGTCTCGTCAACTCCAAACAAGAGTTCTGAGAAGTGAAAAGTAGTGAATACAGTCTTTTTTGATAGATACACAAGAACCACACTCTGGTTCCCCTGGGCCTAGTGCTAATGGGTACTCCCACCCAACTTGCCATCTCTTAATGTTATCGTCCCCATCCTCCACCTCCTCAAATGGGGTCCAGCTTCCTGCTCCTGAAAAGGTAAATTAGCTGACATGTATCAAGAACGCCACCTAATTTCTCTCTCTCTCCTTCTCCACTTCCCTTTCACCCTGCCAATTCTCATCAATAGAACGATGGCAGAGGAACTTGTCTTTCTGTCCTCAAATCCTCAGTGTTCATTTTGGATGTGAACTTCACAGCAGCATGTGTGGAACAATGTATACTTTTTAGCTTAGTAGACAGCAAAAAATATAATATATATAATATATTTATATAATTATGTTTAAATACTTATAAAGAATTAATAACTAACCTCATCATTACTAAGGGAGACTACACAAAAGAAAGGGAGCCAGTTTAGAGCAGAAGAGCCCTGAAAGATGGCAATCCATTCAAAACGGGTGTTACAGAGTGTCCCTGGCAACTTCTCTTCTAGTATTTTGGTACTGGTTTGCAAGTTGGGTGGGGCTGAATAGTTGGCAGGGTGCAGAGTGGGGAGCAGGGCAAGAGGCGGGGATGGGGTTGAATAGAATATAAATGGGGGATGAGGGTCCGTGTATATCTATCATATTTCTCCTTCCACTTTTAATCAACTGCCCCTTTGAAGAAACTTTTGCCCATGATTCTTCCCTACTTGGGGCCTCTTGATGCAATAGTCGGCACCTAGAAACATCCTCCTGCATTCCACGAGATCCTCATGCTCTTCCTCCTTCCTTCATTTCGTGACCTTTCTTCTCTGTTCACCTTTTATGCCCTTTTGTGGAGGCCTCTCTTTCTTACTGCCTCCAGGGCAGTAGAAGGAGGGGCTTGATCCCACAGTTACTGATTTTCTTCAGCCTTGGGGTCCCGGCAGGTGCATTCATCCAGGTCACAGTCAGCAGCAAATGGAATGACCTAGTGGAAATCAAAGAGAAGTTGAAATAACCCACGTTCGTGCCAAGCTCCATACTTTTCAACCGGCTTTTGCTTTTCTCACGTGGTCCCAGGGAAGTGTGGGATTACTGTTAATATCACAGAAGTGAAATTAACACCCAGTTCTGTCACTTACACATCATGTCTCTTTGGGCAAGGCAAATCTTCCTCGCTTCACTTTTATGTGTGTGGAAGGACAACAGTAACCACTCCAGGGGTGTTAGTGTGACTTAAATAAAATGATGGATATAAAACACACATTTCCCGGCACCTACACCACCTGTTACTACTGCTTCTACTATTAAAACTAATGTCAAAACCTTCTGTTAATGTTTTTGTTGCTATTGCGCTCTTCACAAAATCCCTGTGAGTAGGTAAGATGAATGTTGGCATTTTCTTTTTACACGGAAGGCCAAGAGAGGTTGGATAACTTAAGGTCACACTACCATCCAGAAAACTAAGGCTCTACAGCCTAGTTCTATGACTTCTACTTCTTAGTATTCTTGGAGCCATAAGATCATCTTTGCTGTCTTTTTAAAAATTTTTTTTAATGTTTTTATTTATTTTTGAAGGAGAGAGAGAGAGAGAGAGAGAGACAGAGCATGAGCAGGGGAGGACCAGAGAGAGAGGGAGACACAGAATCCGAAGCAGGCTCCAGGCTCCGAGCTGTCAGCACAGAGCACGACGCGGGGCTCGAACCCACGAACCGTGAGATCATGACCTGAGCCGAAGCCGGACGCTCAGCCGACTGAACCACCCAGGCGCCCCAATCTTTGCTGTCTTCATGAGCATGAGAGTCTGCCCATCTTGAACCCAGGATATACTTTGGCTTGGTGAGACAATGCATCTCTCTACCCATTGTGGCTGAACTGCCTCCCTGCTATGTAATTGTCTCTGCTCCATGCCAAAATAATCCAGCAAAAGTTCCTCTCTACCAGCTTGCATTGCCACCAACACACTTTTTGAGTGTATGTTAACTAGCTTCCGAGAAAATGGGGCATCTTGGGAGACCTGATGTAAAAAGTGGCAAGGATTCTAACCTTTGGGCATGGAAAATCAAGTGAGGTAAAAAATAGATGGACGTATCATCTACTAGTCCAGGTTCACCGAAGAGAAACAGGGATAAAAGAGAAACCGAGAGGGGCGCCTGGGTGGCGCAGTCGGTTAAGCGTCCAACTTCAGCCAGGTCACGATCTCGCGGTCCTGAGTTCGAGCCCCGCGTCAGGCTCTGGGCTGATGGCTCAGAGCCTGGAGCCTGTTTCCGATTCTGTGTCTCCCTCTCTCTCTGCCCCTCCCCCGTTCATGCTCTGTCTCTCTCTGTCCCAAAAATAAATAAAAAATAAACGTTGAAAAAAAAAATTAAAAAAAAAAAAAGAGAAACCGAGAAAAAGACTCCTGCTCAGGATCGGTCTAGGGAGTCCTGCAAGCAGCCTGTGGTGGCCACTCAACATACATTTGAGATATGGTTATACTGCACTATACAGGATTATCAATGTAATTACAATTTATTAATTACAAACCAACTTAATTAAATTAATTAAACTAGTAGCAACTGGATATCACTTCATTGGTGGTCTTGCCTCTCCAGGGGGGTAGAGGCCATGATTCCCTGCCAACAGAAGTGTATCCCAGACAATTATAAGCAGATGTGAGTCTCTGAGTAGCAAAGCCATAGGTTTTTTGAAGGTGCTCCTTAAAGAATTAGCGTTTTCTAACAACCTCACCTAAAATCACTGCCCTTCATCCTGCCACCATAGAAGCTTCAATGTTTTCTCACGATCATTCCTTCTTGAGTGTTGAACAAGCACCAATTATGGTACAGAAGGAAGGAGAACCAGCCAAAGCCCCTGCGCTGATTCCTGGAGCCCCTGCCCAGCCTGTTACCCGCAGGCGGGTTCACGTACCTTCTTGGAGGACAGAGTAGAAGAGCAGCAGTCTCCCCCATCATAGTGGCAGTAGGCCCGGTTGTTGATGGTATCGCACCACCCATCGGCTTGGAAAGGCTGGTGAAGACATGAGAGGTCAGCGTCTAAGAACAGCTTTGCTGGCCTTTGCCCAGCTCTCCCACCCATCCTCACCCCACCATAATCCGTGGAACTCCAGGGATATTATGGGAGAACACCCAAAGGACAGGATACAAACTGACCCAACGTTCTCAAGAAGCTGAAAAGTCCCAAGACCATTAGACCCAAGAGTCTGTTAAATTTTACTCTCAACAACTCTGCTTCTCACCAGCTCTAGGATCCAGAATGGTTCATCTAAACTCCTTGGTCAGCTTTTTCACCCTCATGTAGTCACAGGTCTTTGTGTCAAGTAGGCTACGGAACATTCTCACACGTTTCAACTCTGTGGAAAAGCCTGTGCAGCTGGCCAGGTTGGCTTTAGAATTCCCATTTGATCAGTGAGGAAACGGAGATGCACAGAGATGACAAAAATTGCCCTGATTTGGATAGTTAGGGTCAAGCCGGCTCTGGATTAGAAGTCACGCATCTTGACTTTCTGTTCCTTCTCCCAGATTCAGAACCATAACTACCACCCCTTTGCTGCCACTTGTGTTTAAAGAGCCTGGTGGTCCTGAGGTGCTGTGAATACCCAAATGATGTCTGTCCAGAATGCAGGGGTCCTGGGGCTTGGGACACTAGCGCTAGAACATGAATCGTCTCACATGGACAGCTACCTAAAGCACAGCAGCTAGACACAGAGCAGGGAGAGCTGAAGTGTTTCCATTCATTCCTGTTACTGCTACAAGTGAACAGAAACCAAAATGGGAAACGGGCCCAGGCCAAACCAGAGTTAATGGAGTGTTTCTCCCCAAAAGGGAATGTATGATAAGAACAGCAATAAGCGGTTAAAATAAAAGCTCAGAAGCCCAATGTGCCGTTTCCCTAGAACTCCTCCTGGAGAAAAACAGTGTCCCACAGCATCCTGGAGGGCATGCCAGCCAGCCCACCTACTCAATCGCATTGGCTGCTTCCCATCCTGAGTGGATGCCCAATTGCAAAGCCTCAGGAAACATCTTGTGGTCAAACTCTTTGTACCACAAGACAGTCAGTAGACTTTTGAGTTCTTAGGTCGCCTTCCAGTTTACATGTTTAAATCACTTTCTCTCCCCCAACCCTCCTTAAATGTCAAATAGACGGACTGTTCCCTATTTCACTGGGCTTTGATCAGACAGATCACTAAACTGGGGGGAAAAAAAAAGGCCATTAAATGATTTTCAGCAATTGAATTACATCAGAAGGAGCTCATCCAAATTATTACTTCAATGTTTTGATTTATTCTATGGGGTCCTGAGGTCATTTGAACATCATTCCAGATGTATACCAGTTTGCCAATCACTGAAAAGTTGCTACTTGTGGCGTGGAACTCAACAGCTGTTGCACAGCTGTCCAGCAATGTCGGTTGAGAGCAGGAAGTCAAAATGAATTCTGTTTTCAACACGGGCCTCACTGGGATAAAGACAAAGGTTTTGAGGTGAGCGTTTGTCTTTAACACTAGAACCAGTCACTCTGGCTCTGCAGAACTTGGGATAACTATACAATCAGGACTTGGGTCTACAACTGCAGCCCTATAAAAGGAGTCAACGTACAGCCACCTGCATCCTTAACGTCTCTAAATGCTCTTGGGTCCTCCCAGGAGGATCAGATACATCTACTGAGATTCCCCCAGAGTTTTCTTTTTCTTTTTCAAGTGTTGGGAGTGTATTTTCCTCATCTAACACCGCATCTGTTACTTTTTTTTCCAACCCTGACTGACTCATTGGCAAAACTTAATCTGTTCCTCCTTTATTTTTCATCTTATTGTCTATAAAAATCCAAAGGGCACCCAAAATACTTTTTTTTTTTTTTTTACGTATAAAGTATGGTCTTCAGTATGGAGGATTAAAGGGAGAGCTTTCTTTTCGTAAGAACAACTTAAACATAAGAATGAATTAATAAAGGATCCAGGGAGATCTTCCTTTCCAAAGTCTTCCCCAAGGATGGCTTCTTATCTTAGGAACACTAGGGAAGACAGGGTGAAAAGAGTAGAAATGGTCTAGGTGACCTTCTCTACCTCCTGATGGATGTCCACTGCTATAGCCTGAACATGATTTCTAGAAACTGCTTCTTTGCTGCTCTCAAAGGGTCATCAGGGAAGAAAAGGGAATTTATTAAAAGGAGCAGAAAATCGGAGGAAAGGTTGGAAAGACCCAAGTATTTAATTCACTATATACCTATTAGAATTAATTGTTCCTCCCCCAACCTGCCAAAAACAACTGCTCCACCCTAAACAAACAGAGTCTCCAATGGCAACATGTGCCTGGGAAGCTTGACAGCTTGAGTCCAAAGTTACAATGGAAAAATTAGGAAGGGAAAAATGACTAATTGATTCAAAGTTTTTAAAGCATCTGAAGACTGCATATAGATTAGATCAAAATCTCAATAATGGAAAGGTGTCAGACTTGCCACAGGAAACTTTCCCCAAGGAAGGGCACAAGGCTTGGTTTCTCTGCACAACGTGTCCATAGGTGAATCGTCACTACCCATACCTACACCTCATTTATCCTGTAACATCAGAAAACAAAGTGCTTCACATTAAGTGGATTTTTCAAATACCTGAAGACTATTTCTTCAGGAGACACTTTTTCATTTTCATTTTAACCATTTTGGCAAAAGAAAAAAAAACTATAAAATTCCTCTTATCATGCCTTTTAATAACTTGGATAGAACACAAATTCATCCGCACGAACATTTTTCATTTCCATTTATGGGAAGGCTTTCTGTATGGGGACACTTGTCCCTTCACTAGATGAGCCCCCTCCAACACACACACACACACACACACACACACACACACACACACACTTCATAAGTCAAGCTTCTTAGAATTATACCTGAAGTAAGTACCTAGATCTGAGACAGAGGCGTGGTTGTTCTTTTTATGATCCAGGAGCTTGATGTTATCTATGGTCAGCTAGCTGTTGCTCTGGTCAGATGAGGCGGCCATATAAATGGCTGTGTGTGAATGACGAAATATAAGGAGGAAGGGCTATCAGTCTCTATGACCATGGGACTATGGAAACTGTACAACTTTGGAAACTTCTCAAAAGTAAAGATAACTTCTTCTTTATATTATGTCATCTACATTCTTTATGTTGTATTATTTTCTGATTAAGGTTGTTCTGGAAAACTAGGCATGGGGATGGTGGCCCTATCTAGTCATTCATCCATTCATTCAACATCCTTTATTCCTTACCTCTATGTGCCAGGCATTGTTACGGGGATACAAAGATAAAAAAAAAACATGGTTGCGACCCTGGAGAGAACCCACTGCAAACAAGCATAGCTTATGATGATGAGTGTGGCACAGGGGTGTGGACAGGAGAGAAAAGTACCGAATCCAGATTTTGGTGGTAGGGATCTGTAAGAACTTTCAGGGGCTGGCTCTGCTACATCTAGCCCCTGGGGAGGAGAGGTTAGGACTGGATGATTCGGAGGGGATGCCTGAGGGAACTGTGTAAGGGAAAAAAGAGGGTGAAAATAGAGAGACAGGTGGTCTCAGACTGCCTATCACAGGGCCCGCCCTCAGGAATGGTTCCATGAACATCAACTGATTGGCTGATAATACCTCTATTACTTGAATGACATTAAGAGCATTTTTCTTCTATAGCTTGCAGCAGAACTCATGACCATAGTGATGTTTTAGAACGGTCAGCGTTGAACTTTAGATGTTCTGCTCTGCTAACCTACAGGCTGGGATCTCAGCCACAAGTGACTATATCCCTAGAGGTAAGGCATGAGACAAAATCCTGATTTGCCATCTTTTAAAAAAAATACGTACTTATTTATTTTGAGAGAGAGAGAGCACAAGCAGGGGAGGGGCAGAGAGAGAGAGGGCTCCGTGTTGTCAGCACAGAGCCCGATGTGGGGCTCGAACTCATGAACCATGAGATCGTGACCCAAGCTGAAACCAAGAGTTGGATACTTAACCGACTCAGCCAGCCAGGCACCCCCTGATTTACCATCTTGAGGAGTGTTTCAGACCAGGAGAAGCTGCTAATACCATTTATGCCTAATGCTTAACACTGTTTTCTTTCTCCCACACCATTTCCCACCAAAACCCTCTAGGTATGTGAAGGACAAATCAGACCCACATCCGTTTCTTCATATTGATGAGGCTGCCTCAGGCCCCAAAGAAGCCCCTCGCCAGGGACACTATGTTGCCGTGCCGGACACAGTCCTGGCGGTAGATAAAGCCTCTTGTGAATACGTACAAGAACGTGTGCTAACTTTCTCTTTTTCTCTGGCTTTCCAGTGAGTGCTTGGCCCGATTCTCCGGCCTGATTCTGATTCTTCTTTCATCCCAAAGATCTGCCTGCTGTGTCCATACTCCCTGGGCTTCACTGCAAGGCCACTCTCCGAATTTCACAG
Organism: Herpailurus yagouaroundi; assembly: GCF_014898765.1. Taxonomy (NCBI): domain Eukaryota; kingdom Metazoa; phylum Chordata; class Mammalia; order Carnivora; family Felidae; genus Herpailurus; species Herpailurus yagouaroundi. Next base: position 16,527,906 of record NW_024412426.1, read on the forward strand.
GCAAAACCTGTGAGGCCTTTGAGGCCCCTCAAGGAGCCTTGGTGACCAGAACACTACTTGCTTTTTGTTTTTCTTTGAAAGGGTCACAGATACATGAAATTCTATGGTTGGATGGAGCCTTGAAGACTGTTTAGTACAAAACTCTGATATTACAAATGATAAAATGGATGCTTAAAAAAAAAAAAAGAAATGTCTTGTTTGTCAGGCTAGTGGGTGGCCATTCTGCGAGTGAGGAGGAAATCTCTGGATCCTTGATCTGATGTTCTCTCTACTATACCATGCTACCGCTATCTGATGAAATCATCGATCTTTGAATTTATGGGGAATGCTGGGTAATTTAATTCCTTTGGGACCTCTATAAGAAATGGCTTAGGTACAGCATTAACAACGAAGTGAACCCAACAATCCAATACGGAAACAAAAAAGGACTGTTTATATGTATCATCTCAATTCCCCTGAACCCCAACAACTTCCCTCCTTATTTTCCCAGCGACAGGCCGAAACATGTCCCCAATAAGCGACCGGGCGCCATCACTGCTTCTGGCCTCGGGGCTTGGTCAGTGCATATTTCCCTAGAGGCTGATTTCCCCAGGAGGAAGCAGCAACTCTGCTCCCATCCCATCGGCAGATGCCTGCAACCCAGAAACATTTATTTCTGGGTCCCAGAATGCTAAAGCCAGATATTTTTCTGCTCATTGCAGTCATCTGACGGAAAGAGGAAACGGAGCTGTTCCCCTCCTCCAGCGTTCACCCCTTGGGGTGGGAGGGTGCCAATGATCTCACATTTGTGGGTTTGCCACAATCTTCTTGGAAAATGTAAAATTAGAATAGATACCCTGAGATGGATTCTGCAGGAAGAGTTTCTTACATGCAGCCTCCTCTGGAAAATCTCCTCTGGCTCCCTGGACCCAGAGAACTCTCCCTAGCTGTGCGTTACTATGGTATATTTTAGCCATATTTGCATTATTTAAGACTCGACACTCTGAATGGACTATCGAGGACTCACTCAGAGAGTAACCATCTTCACCAGCAGCTAGTTCAGTGTCTGGTGCCACAGGAGGTTCTCAAGGAATGAATATGGGGCACGTGGGTGGCTCAGTCGGTTAAGTGTCCGACTTCAGCTCAGACCATGATCTCATGGTTTGTGGGTTCGAGCCCCGTGTCGGGCACCGTGCTGACCACTGGGAGGCTGGAGCCTGCTTCGGACTCTGTGTCTCCCTCTCTCTCTGCCCCTCCCCCGCTTGCTCTCTGTCTCTCTCAAAAAATAAACAATAAAAACATATTTTTAATGAATAAATATGGGGGTGGCTAACTTCATTTCCTTAGCATACTTTGTGACCAGATCTGTCCTTTTCATTATTCTTCTCCTACTAGGTACAGAGCATTGGTATATACTTATTTAAGAGTGGAAAGAGACAGCGGAATACACCATCTAAAAGTTCTCCTTCTATAATCCATCTAAAAATGTTGGATAAAATTTAACAATATCCTCTCAACTCCAGAGCTGGGATAAGAAGAAAGGAAGGGAAATTATCAGGGGGCCAAAAACAAAAAAGAAGCTGGAAAACCAGAGCAGAAAGACGGGAGTGAAAGCATGGCTGTCTTAGGAATGTTTGCAAATATCTGTAATCAAGTGGTTAGGTTTTAACAGCTGATTGGGGGTAGGCGCCCAAGTCCCGGGCCCTTGCAAGGTGGTGAACTCGTAAGCGACGCTGTTAGTGTTTTAATAAGAAGACTGGGTTTGTGAGGACCGATATGGAATGACTCAATCATACGGCGATGCCGTACAAGGTACCCTGGCTCACTTGGAACTGGGAGACTGGTTCGTGCCCACCAGCCCTGAAGACCAGACGATGCAAATCCCAGCCTCGGCAGAGTCACCGATCGCTAAGGTATTAAGGACCTGCTGAGTTACAGGGTAGCAGTTGAAACTGCAAACGGTACTTCCTCGGACGCCAAAGGTCTGCTCCACAAATAATAGATGAGCAAGATGTAATTGAAAGAAAGGCAATGGAGACACGCATTCTGCTGGATGGGCAGAGGGAAGCACCCCATTTGGTGGCCCTGAGTAACATCAGGAGTTGGGGTGCAGTCCTATGGTCCACTGTGCTTTACTGGTCTGGGCAAGCTCACACGACTTCTGTATAGGGCTTCAAACCTCGGCCTGTGCAATACCCCAGACTTGCAAAAAGAGGAAAAGCAAACGTGCCACTTTGTAGGGTCCAAAAGAGACACCCGATTACGACGAGTTTATCTATGTGCGACACCACGACCAAAGCAGTCTTGGAACAGAAATAATCAAATGGTGCAGAACCCATATTCTTCCGAGAGAAATAGTGGGGATGAGTTGAAGTGGAAAGAAAGAAAGCAAACAGGAAAGAAGGAAAACAAAAGAACGTCAAGTGACTTGTAAGATTTTCATCTCCTTCAAGGTACATGGGGCTTAACACCTTCTGCTCTGGAAAATGATAAGGCTGTAGAGTGCAGTGATAAAGAGCTTGGAATACGGTGTTAGATAAACCTGTGCCCGGATCCCAGCTCTGCTCCTCACCGTGACCTTGTAGATGTGAGCGAATTACTGGACTTCTTTAAGTAGCATTATCCTCATTTGCGAGTGAGAATAACACCTCCCTCATAGACTGTTGTAAGGAGTAAATGAGCCAATGGAGGTGAAATACTTAGCCCCGTACCTGGTACACAGGAAGTCCTCAAGGAATCCTAGTTTTATGAAGGGGGCAGGAATACTACCATTGCTTTTACTGCCGTGGGTTGGTGTCTGAGTTCCCGCCACAGAGACCCTGGTCAGAAAAGCTTTGAGATTCTACCAGCAATACTTCAGAGTCAAAGCCACGGACGTTCTCATCCCCACGCCTCCTGCCCCATTCACTTTCACCACAAACGCACCATCTGAGTCATGAAGGAGTCAGGTGACAAGGGAAATGGGTCTGGAAATTATAAAAACAGAGTGGGAGAGGCCTGACTGGCTTCTGGAAAGCAAGGCTCTCCTCAAAACCATGGTGGTGACTTGAGTGTCTTAGCCTCTGAAAAACCCCAAACCACCACAGACACCTCTTCCCTGACGGGCACCACAGGAAAACAGGAAAGTGAGAAGACGCTCTGTGACTGACTTTCCGGCCAAAAACAACCTCCTAGCAGCCCCTTTCATTTCACTGCAAAGAGAGACCCGGTACGGCAGACTCTTCGACCTCACTTACACACGTATGCCAGCCTGCTTCCCCGCTGGCCTGCCTCTGGGCCCAACAGAGCCGGGTGCTTGTCAGCCACCCCCAGGCAGGGGTCGGGGTGGGGGTAAGAGCCCCAGACGGTGAAGATGAGGCACTCGGGTCGAGTCTGCATTCACCTGTGCCAGAGGAACGTTGGCTCGAAATTAGGGCTCTATTTCCCAAGAGATAGAGACAGAAGAGAGCATTCTCCCATGGGCCCTTATCATGCTGTCTTGGGGGCTCAAAAACCAAATGAGACGGCCCTCCTAACGTTTGTGGCCTGCCCCTCTGTGGAGAAATGCCACAGTAGTGAGCCACTGCTACTGATGGGAGTGTGTCCTGGGAGGCCTCACCCAGGCTAAGAAGCCCTGTGCCTCCGGCCCTGACCTCCAGCTGCCTTCGACCAAACTGCACGGGACCGGGCCACCGTCCTTATTCCTCGGTCACGTCTCCACAATCACGCGCAAGGCCGCTGCCGGGCCACAGCTGGCCTCCATGTCCACAAACGACCCCCCAAACCTCTCTTCTGGCTCCCGTCCTCCACGCTCGCCCTTGGCCCGGCCGCAGCTCTTCCCCAGCAGCCGGCTGGTCCAGATTTTATGCCAATGGCTCCCAACCCTATGCCGTTGCGCTCCTTGCTTCTCGAACCACACCGCAACGCCTCTCAAGAGGCTGTCTGGTGGCGACCACGGCAGTTCTCCCGAGTCCTGATGCAGCAACGTCTGCTTGGGCTCCCGGCAAGAACCAGCAATGACACACCAGCAGGCCTCACTCGCCTCTCCGCTGCCAGACTGGTAGGCCCGCTGATTGTCGTGATTTTGTTTTCTTGTTTGGATGGGGGCTGGGAGAGGTGGTGACGGCAGAGGTGGCCTGCAAGGTCTGCTGCCACGGTCTCGCTTGCACGGCATTTGACTTTCTTCTCTAAAAGAGGGACGCATCAGCAACTGTCCGGGGGAATTTCCTGTCTCCCCTCCTGCTAATCGGAGCCAGCCTACGTGTTTCAAGGTCAACGATAGAGACTTTGAACACAAGAGGTTTGGACTCGGTAAGGCCCCCGGGGGGCAGGCACACTTCCATCCGTGCTTCTTTCCATGAGCGGTAGACCCCCACAGCAGCACAGTGCCCAACACAGCACACGGGGTTCTTAACGCAAGACTCATGGATCCCCTCCAGAAGACACTTTCTAACCTAAGAAGGCAGAATATTTTTCTGCTTTCCACTCCTCCTGCCCTTCCTCCAAGGTAAGGTGCCTTTCCTCTGTTGTTCCCAACCACCCCAGGTGTCCATTCTCGCCATCAATTACGCTCCCTAACACGTCACCTGAGAATGGCTCAGCATGAGCTTCCAGGTACAGGTTCACGGATGGTAGACCCTTACGGAACCAAACTTAAAGATCCAGAAGAACGAACCTGGGAGCAGAAATTCAGGCCATGGCAGCCACCGTGCTGAGCAGGTGGGACGGGACCTGCCCTGCCCGTGTCACCACTGCTGGCAGTCACTCACACAGCCCCTCCTCTCTTGGCTCTCCACCAGCTGTTGTGCCGGGACCGCACCCCCCGTGAGGGACACCGTCGGCAGCCTTGCTCTGCTCAAGGGCTCACATCGCTCTGGGAGGTGGAGGAGGAGGAAGGAGGAGGAAACAGCTGGCAGAAAGGGCTGGAAAGGCACCGGGAAGAAGACCCCGGGGCAGACTGCCGGGGTCCCACTCTGACCGCGAGCCTCTACTTCCCTCTGTCCCCGTCTTCTGACTCCTTGGCCGGCCTGCAGTTCATGGGAGGTTGAGGCCGGCCTGGGCTGGCGATGGAAATGTTCTACCGCAGCCCGCCACGCGTGCTCGCCCCCCGGCGCCCCGCCACACGCACACCCATGCCAGGCAGCTCGGCATTTCTTGGCTCCCCAGGCCTGCCTGTGCGAGATGACTGGGAATGCAGACTGTGGGAGGAAACGACAATATTCATTGTTTGGATTAAATATTTTTCTTGGCCCTCCTGCTGTTTGCTGAGCGTCGTATTTTTTTTTTCTTTCCCCATTCTCCCTCATTCCTTCCCCCCTCCCTCCCTCCCTCCCTCCCTCCCTCTCTCTCTTTTTCTCACTCTCTCCTCAGCAACCGAGCACACTGGGAGAAATTTCGGGGAGAAAGCAGACACTCCTGGGGTGGAAAGAGCTATTTAAAGGAATCAAAGCAGGTGACAGAACCTTTTGCCATTCTGATACCATGCCCAGCTCTTCCCAAACATGGAGCACTTTGGAGTAAATCTAAAGCTACGTTGTTTTGAGTGTTCACAAGTACTCGTGGGGTCTAACTCGCAGGACTTGTTTTCTCTCTCATTCTCACTTTCTTTCATATATTATGTATATATACACATTATTACGTACACGTCATATACACAGAAAACACACAGATATAACAGACACATATATACACACGTACACATATATATGGTACGTACGATATATACAATATTCATATGGAAGATACATGTGTCGTAATAATATGTAACATGTATATTATGGATATATAACATTAAGATATGTGTTTTTATTATATATATACATACACAGAGAGACGTATACAATTTCTCTGTAAGTTCCTTGGTATAAGGAATGTACCTAAAGGCAAAAAAATTATTACAAACTACAAGCCATCATATAGAAGCCAGATGCAATTTTTATCTTATATATGGCATTTTCTGTGACATGGCACTGTGCTATGTGGATGCTATGCATGATCTTACCGAGCCCTCACCATCACTCAGTGAGGTAGGTATGTATTATCATGCCCATTTTGCCAATTAAAACACCAAGGACTTGAGCCATTAAGGAACCTGTGTGAAGAAAAGACGTACAGCCACTGTCCGATGGCCAGGCTCGTGCTATAATCATCCTGATGTATCCGTCCTGCCACCAGTATTGTCACCAAATCATAATGATACGTCACACTCCACTTCTCAGTAGCAAACCTGGTCCAATCTCTCGCCACACCTATGAGCATGCAAAGCCACTCTCTGAGGAAAAGTCAATGCTATAGAAATCCACGAAAAACGGATCAGGTAGGCTATTTAAGTTCAAAACATATACTATGAGCCAGGCGTGAGGCTAGTTGCTGAATTCTTGGGATATTTAAATCGATACATAATTAGTGTGTCTTCTTCTAGGTACAAGGAACACGGTATGTTCTGTGTATGACAAAGTCTGCCTTAAATTTTTTTTTTCAACGTTTTTTATTTATTTTTGGGACAGAGAGAGACAGAGCATGAACAGGGGAGGGGCAGAGAGAGAGGGAGACACAGAATCGGAAACAGGCTCCAGGCTCCGAGCCATCAGCCCAGAGCCCGACGCGGGGCTCGAACTCACGGACCGCGAGATCGTGACCTGGCTGAAGTCGGACGCTTAACCGACTGCGCCACACAGGCGCCCCAACAAAGTCTGCCTTAAAGCAGCTTTGGTGTCATCAGCACTGAATAAGGAAGGATCTGAACAGCGTCTGAGAAAATAGGAAAGAAATCATGGGCCAATGGAGGATTAATTCCCAAGTAACTAATAGCACCAATAAGAGCTAGAAGGCTCAGAATAGGAAAGGGTCTGCGACATTTCAGAAAAGCTTTATGGAGTATATAGGATTAGATTTCATCTTTGAGTATGGATGGGATTTGGCAGAGAAGTGGGGGGAAAGATCACAGCAGGAGGGCAAAGATAAGCCAAGATTTCAGATGAAAAAGAAAGCGATGTATCTGTGGTTTTCTGCCTCAAGTATTAATGGCCCACATTAGGAACTAGGTCAAAATCTCCATTCTGAGGAATCTAGCTGCTCCTTAGCGTGAAGACAATAGAGACCACTGGAAGTTTTGCTTTGTTTTGTCTTCTCTGTGTTTTGTTTTGAGCAGAAGAACAGGATAAAAGTTATGTTTCAAAGACTGGATCTGGGGACAGTGTGGGAAATGTTCCGGAAAGAAGGGATCAGATTCAGAGCAGGTAGAAGTTCACCTCAAACAGATATGAACTGAAGAAAACAGAACTGGCTGGTTGTAACATGGAACAGAAAACAAAACAAACAAAAAACAGACAGACAGGAGAGGTACTGCAAAGGAAATGGCCATATTTGGGTAGGAGACCAAATGCAGATGAAGGTTTTTTTTGTGACATTTTGACTTTCAAACCAGGCAAAATGTTTCTCAAAAAATTTGTTCATTATGGGGCGCCTGGGTGGCTCAGTCAGTTTAGCATCCGACTTCGGCTCAGGTCAGAATCTTGTAGTCTGTGAATTCGAGCCCCACGTCAGGCTGTATACAGACGGCTCAGAGCCTGCTTCAGATTCTGTCTCCCTCTCTCTCTCTGCCCCTCCCCTGCTCATGCTCTGTCTCTGTCTCTCAAAAATAAACATTAAAAAAAAATTTTTTTTTAATTTGCTCATTAAAAAAAAAAAGCTAGAAAGAATCCTTACTGAATCTAAGGACTCAGTCTTAAGAAACAGAGTCTAAGCAATCAGCAAACCCTGTCCTAGCTCACAGTGATAAGGTCTACACATCCTTTCCCATATAAACACAGACCTAGAGGGTCCCGGCCAGTTTTCTCTCCTGCCCGATTACTGCCAGGCTTTCTCCACAACTTAGGCCTGTTTTGTCACCCCTGTAAAACCCAGGTCCGGCTGAGTTGAGGAACAGCAGGAGGGAGGTGTCATATTTAGTCTAGAATATTTTCTTGCCAATAGTCTTATCTCTTTTAGCCCTAGTCTAAGTTCCTGTGTCTGCAAACACCTCAATTTGTGTGGCTGATTACTGATTACTGTGGTTCTTAAGCTGAACCTGTGACGCCATCCCACTCATCAATCCGCTGCTCTGTCCTCCATTAATTGGTGGATGCACGGAGCCTCCCTGTCACCCATATGGAACCTATTCTGCGTGTAAGTGTCTGGTTTACATCCCCTTTATCTAGGGGACGCTTGTCCGTGTATCTTTTTCACTCTTCCACTGATCGGCTGCATGTGTTTCAAATAGGTCCCCACTCTCATCTCCCTGGTCTCTGGTCCTCATTCAGCAGGGTTCACTGGCACAACACCCCTTCTTCCAGGTTAAAGCTTGCAAAGCCTGGGGAGCTGTCCCAACAGGTGGCCAGCACCCTGTGCTCATCTCTTCACTGAGTATTCTACAAGCCCTACATTCCTAATTCATGTGTTGTTTGTTTTCAATCTTCCTACCAGTTAAGAACAAGGACTCTGGAAACAGACTGCCGGGGTTTGTGTATTTATCCCACATTTGCTACCTCTGGAGCTTTGCAAAGGGACCTGAATTCTCAGCCCCTCAGTTCCCTCATCAGGAAAATAGGAATGATAATAAGGGTAATAATTCCTTAGTATGCACCTGCTATATAATAAACACTCAGTAATGTTATTAAATATACCATGCAACCAGGAGCTACTTCTTGTCTGTTTCCTGAGTGCAATAAGCCTGGATATTCTGAGTATTGATGGTTCCCTGTCTGTGAAGGTGGACGGTAGCCCTCCCAGAGGCAGCTACGGGATAACCTGGTGGGTCATTCTCCTCTCTCTTAATCACGACCTGTAATCCCAGGGATCTTACATTTACTTTGCCCAAGTATAGGAATAGAAAAACTATGCATAATATGGCCGTAAGGCAGGAAAAATACAGAAGCCAAGTTAGCTGATACTAATCCTCTCTCTTACGTTCTGTTGTAGTTGAGGTACAGCAGCAAGGCTGTGTCAAAGTCTGTCTTTAGTCCCTGGTCTCTTTTTCCCCCACCATCTCCACATCCACGCTGGGCCCTGCTCGCTCTGAAAACCCCCTTGCCCAAGGTGTCCATCTCTACCATAGTGTCTGCATAGTCTCCTACCTCTCCGGAAAGCAGCTGACATGTTAAGGAGCCAATGATAAATATGTATTTGCAACCAGATAAAATAGAAATTATTGAAGAGAAAATGACTTTAACTTTGGAAACTTTGAGACTTCGTAAGTCAGATGTGGGAGATAAATATTTGAGGGAGAAATAGAAGTATGTACAGCATCCTTAAAGTTATACAGTGCAGGCAGCCACCTGTTAAAGAAAACTGGGAAACTTCGTTCTATGTGTCGGAACGTCTTCTACTCAGGTGAAGTGAGCATGAGTGGTGCTGTTAGGGACTGAAGTGTGTTCCTCCAAAATGCATATGTTGAAGCCCCAACTCACAATATGATGGTATCTGGAGGTGAGGCTCTAACAGGTCATTAGGTTTAGATGATATCATGATGGGATCAATGTTCTTAAAGAAGACATACCAGCTCCTCCTCTCTCTCTCTCTCTCTCTCTCTCTCTCTCTCTCTCTCTCCCTTGTGAAGACATAGCAAGAAGGCAGCCGTCGGCACACCAGAAAGACAGCCCTCACCAGGAAACTGAATGAACCAGCACCTTGATCTGGGACTTCCCAGCCCTCCAGAACTGTAAGAAATAAATGTCTGGTGTTTAAGTCCCTCAGTCTGTGGTCTTTGACCACAGCAGCCCAAGCAGACCAACACGCATGCCTTAGTTAGTGAGTTTATTAATTTAGCTATTTTTCCTGATCTGTCAACACAAAGGATTTTCAGAGATCCTGTCTGAGAAAAAGGGAGCACGAAAACAAGGTAAGAGAGGACAGGCAGGAAGCGGCTCTCAAGAGGGAGCCCAAAGAAGTTAAAAGATCACTGGGTTCTGCTATTCAGTTACTGGGAAACCCGGATGGGTCTGGCCATCGGGCTGGGCGCAAGGGGCATAGACACAGGACAGGTGAGTATGGCCAACAAGCCGGGCAGGCTCCAGGTACTCGTGACTCAGCTGCCGTGTCACTGGGGTCATAAGTGGTTCCAAGGCCAGAGACCATTCCCAGGAACCTGACGGCATAGCAGACATGCACCACCAAGTTTAATATTTCTCACATTAGAAAGACTTCAGTTGAATCTAATCTCATTTTTAATTAGTCCTCACATCGCCTGGTGAGACAGATTAATATGATTATCCATATTCCACTGATGGGGAAAATGAGACAAAGGGCCATGCCCCAAGGTCACTTGGGGAATGAGCACTAGAGGTGAAAATTAAACTTAAGCATTTTAAACTTTCAAGCCAGAACACAAGGGAGAGGACATTGGGGACATGGCTTTCATCTCCATTTGTTCAGGATCTTTCACATCTGGATAATGCATATTCAACTTACTACTTGGTTTGTCTAATTAAAAAACAAAATACTAATTCCAGTTCTGCACCCCACCAGTCCACATTCAATGCATAAAGAATTCACTAAATAATATATGCCAAAGAAGAGAATTAAATGAGCATTACTTAACCACATGTGAATATTTGTTGACTATTTATGGTATGTTTAATAATAAACTACAGTGTGTGTGTGTGGGGGGGGTGGATAGGGGTGGATATAAACACAGAGGAATTAAACATGCCCCCTGCCCTCTAGAAGCTGGTTTAACTGGCTGTTCAAAATAGCTACACCAACAAAAACACAAATAGCATATACCTCCAACCACACAGGCAGGAACCAAGTTTTTCTTTACTCCCCATGGTAGATGTTCAAGCATTATATGTTGGGAAACTGTTAAGTTGGGCTTTCTTCAGAGTAAACTGAGATTATCAGTGTGAGAGGTGAGCCCACAGAATAATCATGCACCCTCCTTCCAAGCAAATTAAGTTCATCTTCAACTCCTCTCTTGTATTCGCATCCAACATCCAAACGCTTACCATTCTACTGCAGAAATAGTTCTATATTCAGCCCCTTTTCTTTCTACTTTCTCAGTTCAGTGAGAGACTATTACATTAGCTCAGGTTAGAGGTGATAAGGTTCTGACTTCCACGCTCAAAAGTTTTTGTCATCATGACTTTCTTCCTAAAGTATACGTCCTATCATGTTTTCTCTGTGACAGAGATATTCAATGTTCACCTGATATCTGTATAGTCCCCTGTGTTTCCCTGACCCTCTTGAGGCGGGCTTGAGGCCATGTGACCACGTACTGGGAAATAGAAAGGCAAGCGGAAATGATGTATTAATTCTGTTCCAAGGGACTCAAGAGTTACCGGCCCCTCTTGCGTCTTTTCCGTCCCTTTGGAGGCAACCATGGAGACCACATTTTGAGAGAACAGAGGAATAAGACAGAAGAGATGAATGGGCGCTTTAAATATTTACACCTTTAGAGATTTAAGACTTAATCTCAGACAAAGACCAAATCAAGGGGTGGATCTTTAACACCCTTTGTTGAGGCTTTTAACTGGACTAATGTGGCACCTGGGGGATCCTCGCATCTTAAAAAAATGCCTCCTAGAAAAGAGACGAAGGCCTTTGTCCCAGAGAAGCCTCTTAAGCTTAGAATACCTTTAATTAAAGCTACAGAGAGAGCCACATCTGGAAAAGACTTGTGAGGATAGCTGTTGGTATATGGATTTAACTAAAATTAAATGTATACAAAACCAATAAAGTCTGTGAGTTGAATTGCCAAAAGTACCATCAGCTTGGATTAAAAGAGACTTATAGTTGGAGAACATGAAAAGATTTTTGGGTCCCCCATAGTCTACGACAACAAAGCAGGCAGAGAGAACCACTTAGCTTCCAGTGGAGGGATGTTCTCCAAAGCAACTTTTTGTGGCCTAAGAGGATGATGGAAAATGAAGGACTCCCAAGCCAGCAGAGCCAAAAGCCATGAAGAACTCCCTGGGAGTTATACCCAAGGAGTAATCAAATGCTACTGAACAAGCTACTCCCTATTCTAAGAGTAGGGGTTTTTTACAACTTGTCTCAGAGGGATTTCAGAATTGTCGTTGGCCGGTAACTGTTACGTGCCTCTCATTATTCTGCCTGAAAGGGGTCATTTACTGTAGGTGCCTTTTCTCTGCCCCACTTTGTTCATCAGGTGTGTGTAAGGTAGAGAACTTGAACACCAGGCTCTAGATTAAGAGAAGCACATTGTAACCTGATAGTAAATCACGATCGTCTAGATTTCAAGCCTGATGCTATGATCGGGGAAGACTTTTGGAGTGTCTTGGGATCGAGTAGAATGAGTTTAAATGCAACAAATGTTTGATTGACTGGCAGATGACATTACATGTCCACTGTTCCTTTCACTCTCTTCCTTTGTCATGACTTCTCTATCAACAGAGTCTGATTCTCCTTCCTACTAATTCTGGACCTAGCCATGGGGCTTGTCTTGAACAATGGAATGTGAGTGCGTGTCACACACGCTACGTTTGACCAGAGGTTTTGAATGTGCTGGCATGCCTCTGCTGGTCCTTTTGTGCCCATGCTATCCACCAAGAGTTAACAGAACCTGAGTAGTAGCTGCTGACCCTGAAACCTCGAGTGACAGACACGTGGAGCATATCCGGACCCAACACACAACCTAAAGCAGAACGAGTTCAGTCACCCTGCAGATGCACGAGTGAGAAATACATCTTGTTATTAAAAGGCCCTGGTGCTTGATTATTTGTTATACAGCATTATTACGGACAAATTTGATGACTGCATTGTACCACTCCCTTTCACAGCTTTGCCTTTCCACATGCTTCTGTTTATCCTTCAAAAGGTTACCCTTCTAAGAAGATCTCTGCGTGACTGGGACAAGCTATTTGCTTTATTCTCGGTGTCCCCACGTGACTTTGAATGTATCTCTGTGTTGCTATACTCATGGGGTAGCAACTGATTGCTCACCTCTATTGCACAGACTGGGTTAGGAAGTTAACTTAATCACTTCTGTAACTCAGCACAAACTGGACACTCAGAAATATTTTAAGGGAGGAAATGAATAAATGGGTATGAAGCAGTGGTCGTAGCTTAGTGACCAGGGTATAAGTCGGGAAAGGAGGTTACGACTCTTCTGCAAATCCCAGCCATTGGGGGGAGCAGCAAGCTTTTAGATTGGGAAATGGCATGAGGCTCACACAGAAAAGCTGGATGAATTTGTTTTTTCGTGTGTTGGAATTTGGAGCCCTAGATTCTGTAGCTAAGCTTGGAGAGGTGGGAAGATGCTTCCCATGCATGAAGTAGTGTACATTCCTGGGTTAGAACATGTTTTCTTTGGGGGTTGCTGTGGTTTCTTTCTCTTTTTCTCTTTTCTTTCCTTTTTATTTTTTCCCCCAGCTTTGGAAGCATCCAATGTTTGCAATAACAATAACAACAAAAATATGAGGCTGGCCCAGTATAAATCAGGAGAGAATGTGTACATGCAGTGGATGTAGGGGGTAGGAGAAGGAGGTAGAAAGTGGAGAGAGGGGAGAAGAAAGGAGGCACACAGTTGCCAGGAGCTTCACAGAAGAAAATGCCATGCCGGACACGTGGCTGGCACAGAGGAGAGCGACATCTGTTCTCGATGAGGATCCCCGGTGTGTGCACGTGTGTGTGCATGTGCGTGTGTAAGGAAACACCCAGGCTGTGTGCTTCAGGAAGTCTGCTCGTGGCTCCAGTCTCACTGGGTCTGCGATGCTGCCCTCGGTGGTGGCCTCTTACCGTGGGTTAGATCTCCAGCCAACTCATTCTCGCAAAGTATGTTGCAGGCTAGAACGGGCTGTGGAAAACAAGCCCAAGAAAAGCCACAAGGGCCTCCTGACCCATTTGAATTTTTCTCCTGCCAAGCTCTCATTACTGAGCTTAAATAGGAAGGAAAACAATGTATAAGGCTGAAGAGGCTATGGAGACTCTACGGGGGGAAAAGTCTCACTGGGCTCGCTGGGCTAGGGGTGCTGAGACGAGAAAGAGGTAATAAATCTGTTTTCAAAGTAGGTGTATGGTTTTGTTTTGCCCTTTTTTTCCAGTTTGGTTAAGCATTTGAAGACTTGTTTTCTCTCTTACCCCTGTTACTCTCTTCAATGAAACGCAGGAGAAAGAAGGTGGAGGGTTTGTATCCTCCAGGGACAGTGGTCATCCTCTGAAGGAGGAAGGGGCCCTAAGATGCTGGGCTGGAGCTGGCACAGTGCTGGCAAGCCTCCAGCGGGGGCTGCTGTCAGCCCCTTACACAAGGCTCTGATGTCCACTTTGGGTGCCTACGCTCGGAAAGGTAGAGCCAAAGAGACACAAAATTTAGCTCAAAATTGTAGACCTGATTCCTGAAAGGGATCAGACTGAGTCTAAAGGAGAGCAGCAGAGGTTGCACTTCTCCTTTGTCCGTTCTTTGCTGCTACGTTACGTGCACACCTGCCCGCAGACATTCAGATCCCTCGCTCCAGAGCTCTGGCACTACGTGAGGCATGTGTCCCCTGTAGCGTCGCCATGCCTCGGCCTGGCCTTGCTTCTCACACAGGGATGATGACAGCGATGATAATCCCCTACTCACGTGTGGCATGTAGTGTCTACAAATGCTTTCACAAACAGCATCTCGTTTGAGAGCCAAAAGAACTTTGCAAGCCAACCAAGGAAGATACTGTTTTCCCGTATGAGTTAAATGGCTCTGATGGAGGTCACACAACCAAAGAAAGGTAAGGGGAGGAGCCAAGTTTTCTCTCTGCAGCGCACAAACAGCCTTCAAAGGGCTGAAGGGATCCTGGGAAACCAGATTTCATCCATCCCCAAAGTCCCAGGCCGGGGCCATGCCGACTGTAGACTTAACACCAAAAAGCGTTCAGTAGAAAGGACGCTTAAAGGAATCAAAAACTCAGGGTCTCCTGGCAACCTTATTACTCTTCCCGAGTTAGCAAAATTGTCCTTTTCCCCTAAGTAATCAAGTTGCTCAAGGTTGTTAAGTTACTGCTAGTCCTCTCCCACATGTGTGGCTGCCCGTAACTTTCTACCTCATTCATCCATGCAGAAGGTATTTATTGAGCATTTACCATGCTCCAGACACCTTACCACTTTATTATGCACGAGATACAACAGTGAATAAAATAAATAAAAAGTTCTGCCCTGTGAAGCTCAAATCCCAGTGGGGGAAAATAGACATTAAAGATAACAAAGAAGTCATTATTTCATAACTTAGAAAGTCTTATAAGAAACAGGACAATGTAAGGGAAGCAGGACTGCTCTGTGTTGGGGGACGGGTGAGAATGAGGGAGTCAGGACAGCTGTAATTTTCAACCCAATGGTCAGAGGGGGAACATCTGGAGGGTTGTGTGAGCCGTCGTAAGCCATTGGCTTTCACTCTGAGCGAAAGGAGCATGGTTAGAAGGGTTTAGCAGAGTCCTGCGTAGCTTTCACGTACATGTTGACAGCATCCTTTGGCTGCTGAGCTGGGAAGGGACCACGCGGTGGTCATGTGACCAGCCAAGAGGCTGTTGCCCCAATGCAGGCAGCAGATGATGACAGCTCAAACCAGGGTGGCAGCAGTTGGAACAGCGAAAAGTGGATGAACTGTGGATACATTTTAGTAGCTACTGGGGTTCCCTGATGCATTGGATGTGGAGGGTGAGAGAAAGAGAGGAATTAAGATAGCACCGAGGGTTCTGTCCTAGGCAACTGGAAGTATGCAGTTGGCATCGGCTGAGATGGGAAAGTTCGCACAGAGAAATGAGAAGCCGTTGTATATGGAATCCCTGGATTCTAGAATTCCACCTACTACTCTACAAACTTTGTCTTTAGTCATTGTTACTGCTGTCTCACCTGACTCAGAGCATTTGTAATCCCTTCTATCCTCTCTTGGAGACCTTGGGTCTCCAGTCTGTCAACCAGATTATTACCCACGGCCAATAAATACATTCAAGTCTCGTCCACATCAAAGGTCTTTCCATGGACACTGTTTTCCACTTAAATGACAGCCCATGGCACTTCTTCTACTGGCCAACTTTTGGAAACAATAATTTTTATTTGCTGCACCAACTTTCTTATCTGTTTCTCAACCATTTGCCCTCTCCCCCGCCCCACTGCTACCTTTGTGCCAGCGATTTCAGTGAGCGCTTAAATCACAAACTCAGTGGTCTCATGTCAATACTCAACTTGTTGTCTACTCTGTAGCAGTTAACACTATTCACCATCTCCTTCTCCGGAAGTCTCTCTTCTTTCACAGTGTTTCTGAGACCACTCTCTCCTTGATTTCCTTCTACCTTTCCAATCATTCTCTTCCTATCTCCTTGACGAGCTTCACTTCCTCTGTTCTTCCTTATTATCACCTGCCAGGTCTTTTTCTTTCTTGTCCCCATTCAAATGCCTTGCATGACCTCATCCATTTGCCACCTTCAATCATCACCCTTACTTTCCTCTTTTCTCAACCTAAGTCACCAACTGAGACTGTGTTTTTGAACGTCTATTTCCAATTCCACTAAACTCACCCCGTCTAAAGCCCAAGCCCATTATCCCCTCCACAAGCCTACTTCTTTTTCTTTACAGAGGTTAATGGCACTCACTAACCACCCAAGCACCAGTGACTTGGATACAGAACCTCATCTTCCCTACAGGATGTGATTCTAGAATCAGTTTGATGCCTTCAAAGGAAACCCCTCAGTGGTTACTTCTTTCCATCTCTACACCCAGGAGCCAAGTCTGGGCTTTCATCCCTTCTCTTAAAATACAGACGCTGTTTCCTAACCAGTCTACTGATCACCTGTCTCTTCTCCATGGGCTTCATCTCCAACAGCGTATCATATCTGATCTTGCCGTCTCCAGTAAAAACAAAAAAGTGAGGCTCTTCGATGCCTCCAGAATAAAGCTTGTATCCAAAACATGGCAGCATTGAAGCCTCTTTTTAATCTAGCCCACGCCTCTCTAGCCTCACCTGTAGTCTCCACATATCCCATCCTCTGGTGGTTCTCCAGAAATCCTCTGTGTTTTCAACCCCCGTGCCTTGTGCTTATACTATCCTCCCTGCCCACAGGGCTTTCACCTCCAACTGATGAAATTATTACATCCCTCAAGGCCCCACAGGAGTGCCATTTTGCTATAAAATTGTTCCCAAATCTGATGTCCCACCTACTTCCTGCCCGTTCTGTAAGCAAATGCAACCACTTTCTTTGCACTGTTCCCACAGCACATTGAGCATGCCTCTCCCGCAGATCGGACAGGGGGTTCCCAGGAGACAGGGGCCCTGTCTCATTTCACTTCATATCCCTAGAGTCTCATACTATGCATATGCAATAAATGTCTATTCTGTGAATTAGTGCTTCTTAATCTAAAACTTACACTTTCAGGAGTTTGCTACCTTTAAAGAGATTTCTGCTTGGCTCTAGGCTGAAATAAGAAGTTAGAAAAGACAATGCAGGGAAAAGATACCAAAAAAGATATGTGGTCTCTGCCAGGTGCGTCTTTTTCCTTCCACAGAGGCATAAACTCTGTTGAAGGAATTGGTAGTAAGAGTGTGCTGCTCACTGAGCACATACTATGTCCCAGGCTCGTTGCTGGTAAAACATAGGAATTGAATTTGTTTCTATATCAGTTCCCTCTACACACCCCACTCAAATGACCAGAAAGGAATCAAAAAGGTAAGAACTTACAAAAGAAAAGAGGATATGAGGGAGAATGATAGCCAATCGAGAATTCAACACGTAGGAGGGTGGAAAATGGATGGGCGAGCAGGAACTGGTATCACAAATTTGAGAAAACAGATACCTAAATGTCTGAAATGAAATAGAACCCCAGAAAAGCTAAGGAATTAGAAGTGTCAGGCATCCCTACCGGCAGCAGTACAGGTGTGTGTGTGTGTGTGTGTGTGTGCGCGCGCGTGTGCGTGTGTGTGTGTGTGTGTGTGAGCGATGGTCTCAGAGAGCTCAAACTCATCTTCCATATTAGGAAGTCAGTTAAGAATGTCCTAACTGAAAAAAGAAAATCAAGATTAGCAGAAGAATTATTAAATAGATATGTGTGTGTAGATACAGATGTTTACAGATGTAATTTCCAGAAGAAATCAAAGAAATGAAACCAAAGAAGGAAAGAAGACACGAAAGGATCCCCTCTGCCCAGAGAGCCTGAGGTCAGATGGCAGAGGGGCAGGTACTGTTCATCTTCCAAATAAACCTAGAGGTGCCAGATGGCTCTCTCTAAACTAGGTGCAGGTATTACTTTTATAGGATTAAAGCTCAGTTTAAAAAATATTACACAAAAACAAAACAAGGGTGGAGCTGAGATTCAAACCCATTAGTCTGGGGTTGAGATGTGTAGCTTTTCTTCTACACGCGGTGCTGGCTGCAATTTGCAAATAATCAACTTGGGAGTGTCACCCTCTTTGTCATTACTCACCGCCGGGTTAGTCAGAACCACAGACCCACAAACACACACACCCACACACACAACATGCGTATAGGTACACATCTGTACTTTAGAGACTAAAAAGTAAGGTAAGATGTCTAATAGCATAACTTGCTGCCACTCAGTCATTACAATAAAGCATATAATCAAATAATTCCACCTGAAAGAAATGGGGATTTTAGTAGAATGAACTAGAAATGACCCAAACTATATGCACTTTCTGAAAGAGACTGCTTCCCTGACTATTTAATAAAGACGTTGTGCCAGTGATCATGGTGGTAGATAGTATACTAACCAATGCTCTATAGATTCATGAACAGTCTCAGTGCATGTATTTGAGTCGTGCTTAACTGTGTTAAAACACATTTTAGAAGCACACGTAGAAGTGGTAGGGGAACAATGTCTCTGTGCAAAGTGAAAAGGGGTAGAGTTTTTTATGTATAGAACCTGATTATGTCTGCTTGCTGCTAGTTCTAACCTCAGTTATAATCATCGGGAAGAATCTGGAAGGTCGGGCGGGTTAAAGAAAAGAAGGTAGTGTTTCTGTGATGCCAGTTTTGCAGGCGGGTAGTATTTACGTTGCCTTCAAGCCCAGGCTAGAGATGATAAAGAAAAAGAACAGAAAAAAAGGGGAAAAGCACAGAGAAATCAGAAAAAGGGTGCGGTGGGAGGAGACAAAGGGACAACCCGGATGTCGTAAAGAGAATAAGCAGAGGGAGAAAGCCGGCCACCCAGGAAGCCTAGAAGACAAAGAAAGCCAAATGCAGTCCCTTAGAAAGCCCATCAGGATGCGTGGCGTGGCTCCAGGGGAGTTTAAGAGAGGCATAAATTCTCCTGAATGTTGTTAATCTAGATGAGGTTTTACAATTTGCATGGGTCGTGCTCTCCGTGTTTCACTCTTTTAAAAAGTGAGGGGAGGGAAAACACAATGGTTTTAGCTTTCAAAATGAAAACCTAGTCCTGATTAACATTTGGAGTCTGATTTTCAGAGATTCCAGCTGGAGGATCTGAAGTAGAGCCCTGAACCGAATAGAACTCTGGACAAGCCCAGAGACATGCCCGGATTTTTCAGCCTCGTGCAGAGATTGCACAAAACTGGCAGCGACGTTCACAAACAAATCTCGAGGGGATCGGAATTTGGCAGTCGCTGTGCCTGGAAGGCAGCTCCAACTTAAGCTAATTTTCCATTTTTCTCTGGATTTTAACACGGCTAACACATATTTAGATTTAGATTTGTAAGAACCTACACTATCCCTACCAGAAGCGGAGTGGCTGTCCCTGCTATTGGCATCTGGGCTGTTATTATTCCTGCCATAATTAACATTTTTATGGTCCCTTTTCACCCATAGATCCTAAAGGACTTGGCAAGAATGCAAAAGACAAGCAAGCCCATATGATGTGTCCTCTGAGAACCAGCAGGGAAGGAATGATTATTATATCTGATCTGTAAACAGCTAAAACGTGGCAAGGAGAAGTTTAATTGCTGGCTATTATTTAAATGACAAAATATAAATGGAAAGGGAATGAGAAGTTAAACTACGGCACAACCACACAGGGCGCAAGTGATAAAGTTGGAATAGAACATTTGGATTTCTGCATACAGACATCCTAAAAAGGATTCATTTTTCTCTTTCTACTAAGGAATTTATAAAGACATACTCAAGTGAGAATTTGGGGATTTTGGGGGGGGGCGGGTTTCTGGAGTTTTTTGAAGAACGAGTACCCATCCCACCTGGTCACACTTCGAAGTTCAAGCCATGGGCATTTATTAAAAGTAATTTGTGACTATCTGGTGATGGCATGGCGTTTCTAAAGAGCATAGTCTTAGAGATGAATCTTAAGGATAGAAATGAGAAAAGAATGGCTGGACAGGTTTCACCATGAGGCTGAGGGGAAGGAAGGAGAGAGGTTTCTTTTTAAAAAAAATTTTTTTTTAAACGTTTATTTATTTTTGAGACAGAGAGAGACAGAGCATGAACAGGGGAGGTGCAGAGAGAGAGGGAGACAAAGAATCTAAAACAGGCTCCAGGCTCTGAGCTGTCAGCACAGAGCCCGACGCGGGGCTCGAACTCACGGACCGTGAGATCATGACCTGAGCCGAAGTCGGACGCTTAACCGACCGAGCCACCCAGGCGCCCCAGGAGAGAGGTCTCAAATCAGACAGGCATTGGTACATTCCTCAAGCCCCCACAACGGTCACTATTGAGCTATTCCAGCTCTGCAGGCAGGTCTCAAACCCGGGAGTGCACTGGAACCACCCGGAGGGCCTGCACAACTGCTTGCCCACCCCCTCCCCAGGGCATCTGCACCCAGAGTGGGAGCTGAGAATCCTCCTGACAGGTGTCCAGGCACACCTCAGGCGGGGCCCTGGTGTATTCTGGATCTCTGCGGGTGCCGGGCCAGCCCACGCTGCCCCACTTGAGTCTCAGAGAGCTCTATGGGTGAAATACAAAACTGTCTGAGTCACTTCGGTCTTCAAATATTTCACTTGGGAGAAAATGTTCCTTCCTGCTTTCTTGCAGGAGGGCCAGCCACTTTAGCTGCCACAGGGAATGTGGGATTTCTGCACCGGAGCCTCCCAGACACTCACACATTTCATTTCACCTTTAAGAATAAAGATCCCTCAAATTTATGATTGTGGTGATAGGTTTTGCCACCCTGCCGTGGAGCTTCACCTGGTCAGATATGAAGAACTATCACTATTTACACACACACACACACACACACACACACACACACACACTGCCAGCCTCTCCTATCCCTGACCTCAGATCATCTCAATTGGAGTCTCAGCCCCAGAATAAAGCATATCCCTTAGAACAGGATTTTTTAGTCGGACTCGAGTGCCTCTCTCTTGGCTCAAACTCTGGGCAAGAAAAAACGGTACAATAAAACCTTGATTTTCATGCCACCATTTCCACCTCATGAATTACACACTGGCCCCTGCATCCCATAGACTTGACAGCAGTAAAGCCAGGCAGTGCCCATGAGCGATCAAGAAGCACAAGCTAACAGGGCTAGCATCTGGAATAGAAATAACAAATAGTGAAAGGGAGGCAGGGGGAGTGGTCCAAGACAACACAGAAGAAAGAATCCAAGGAATGGGTGGAGCAGATGGAAGGAATTAGTGATGGAAGCATTGTCGGCATCAACTACTAAATGTGTAAAAAAAATACAACTGCCCACCTACATTTAAATAAATGCAGCCACTCTGCAGAAGCTAAATTCGTCCCCAACTCCTCCTCACCGGGTCTTTCCACCTCCTAATTCCCTCCTATACAAATTCCAATCAAGGGTGTACTCCTACAGTTACGATACCCAAAAATATCTCTACTAGTTGCTTTAAGAAAACTCCAATATATTTACATTTAAATCCATGGCATGCTAGATCTGCAGGGAAAGAGAATACCAAACCATGTTCTGTGTTCGAGGCAGCAGAAAACTTGACCGTGTCAGAGACAGGACAATACACATCCCCTTTCAACGCTCCCAAGGCTAATATGCCTTTTAAACACAGGTCTTTATAACCCTGTATAAAGTCTAACACTTCCAGGATATTTCACGCAGCCTTAAATAGTTCATTCGGTTCTCAAACCCATTATTTTCTGTGCCGTTGTTACTGGGAGGGGGTGACTGTGAACTCTTCTGTAGAGAAAATATTTATTACACGAGTCTTTATCTTTCTCTTCTTTGGCTTAAAAATCCCAGTTTCTTTGGATTTTTTTCCCCAAAGGAGTTATTATCAAGCTTTTGATATTATTTTTGTTACCTTCAACCTGTTCAGGATTTTCTAATGGCTATGCTACAGAAGCTAGACTGAGAGAGAAAATAGGATCAGAGCAGTGGTGAGAAGAATAAAAAAGACAATGAGACCCTCAGGTTTTCCGTTGGTCCCCTTTCCACTCACTGTCATAGAGCTTGTTGTTTTAAGGTGCTGTGTACCCCTGACGAGACAGAATTTAAAATTTTTCTTCACTCTAATTTTAAGACAACCTCCAGTGTTCTCTGGCTTCTAAGGATTTTAGTTTTATTACTATTGGCCAGATGCTTGTACCTCTATCCTGGACCTTTCTGAACTGCATCCTATTTCAGGTGACTTCATTTTTTCAAGAACTATCAGAAGACACACCCTTTGTCCCAAGATACAAGGTACTGCTGGATACTATTATCTATGAGTGTATTAATTTATTCCTGCCCAGTGTTTCTCAAAGCGCAGTTAAGCATTGCCTGTATTAGAAGCACCTGGGGCATTTGTTAAAAAAAAAAGCAAATTCTTGGAGTGCCTGGGTGGCTCAGTCAGTTGAGCGTCTGACTTCAGCTCAGGTTCTGATCTCACGGTTCGTGAGTTAGAGCCCACACTGGGCTCTGTGCTGACAGCTCAGAGCCTGGAGCCTGCTTCCGATTCTGTGTCTCCCTTTCTCTCTGACTCTCCCTCATTCATGGTCTGTCTCTGTCTCTAAAATAAAACGTTAACAAAAAATTTTAAAAAAATTTAAAAAAGCAAATTCTCTGGGCCATCTGCGTGGCTCAGTTGGTTAAGTGTCTGACTTCAGCTCGGGTCATGATCTCGCGGTTCGTGAGTTTGAGCCCCGCATCGGGCTCTGCGCTGACAGCTCAGAGCCTGGAGTCTACTTCAGGTTCTGTGTCTCCCTCTCTCTCTGCCTCTCCCCTGCTTGTGCTCTGTCTCTCTTTCTCTCAAAAATAAATAAACATTAAAAAAATTTTTGAAAAAAAGCAAATTCTTGGACTTCACACCAGACTTGATATGTAAGAATGAGGAGGTAGGGGCAGAACCTAAGAATCTGCATTTATTTTAAAAGAACCCCAGGTAATTATTAAGCACATTTTTAATCAAAACGACCCACCGAGTCCTTTGCCCATGTCAAATCAGTAAAGGTGGGGGTGCAGCCAAAGAAGCCTTGAGTGCTCCACTGAATGCGCCACCCCATTCGGCACAATCCACAGTATCGATCCGTGTCATGGTCAAACTCCCTAGCTGCCGTCTTAAATGGGGGGAGGGGGTACCTCATTTGACCTAGTATGACACATCTGCTAGGTTTAAGAAGTGATTTCTCCTTGGGGCCCCTGGGTGGCTCAGTCGGTTGAGTGTCCAACTCGGTTTCAGCTCAGGTCATGATCCCAGGGTCGTGGGATCGAGCCCCGCATCAGGCTCTGCACTGATCATGAAGCCTGCTTAAGACTCTCTCACTCTCTGTAACTCTCTCTCTCTCACTCTCTCTCTCTCTCTCTCCCCTGCCCCTATCTTCTCACTCTCTCTCTCAAATAAATAAAATGAAAAAAAATTTTTTTAAATAAAAAAGAAGTGATTTCTCCTTTATCTCTCTGACAGATCATTCTGTCACAAAACAAGACAGCTGGAAGGGAGGGCATGTTCCTTTCAGTATAGGACATGGACTTGGAACTTAGAACTGTTACTAGTAGAAAATCACACTTGCAGGCACATAGCCATTATTGTTCAATCCCCTTTGCCTTTAAAACGGTATATACTGGGGTTCCTGGGTGGCTCAGTCGGTTGAGTGAAACAGTATATACCACACAGCTTCGCTTCCGGTTTTCTAAGGGCTCCTCATTCCTTCAAGAACATCAGAATGGCTTAGATAGGGCATCAGAGAATCTTCATCAGCAATCCTTAACCAAATCTCCCTCCAGATCTGCCTGGCCCCTTCCCCCCTCAGGGTATATGCACAGCCGTGGGTCCTGCCCGTCACTGGCATATGAAAAAGAACAGTGGCAAAAACCATAACTTTCCTTCTGAAACAGAAGCCACTCAGTATTACAGATAGATGAAATCCCATTAACGTTTATCACACACTCAATTGCTGTTTAATGAACATTCATACAATAGGCGTTTGCACACCCTTTATCATGTTCCGACTCTCCTATCTACCCTAGCTTAGTCTGAGTTTTCTCTTGCCAGCTGGGACCACGATGAAAGTAGTAAAACCAAAAGCAGGACCGGCCTGGAACTGACGCCAAGGAAGGACAGTGCCAACAGATTCCCAAAGTGCAACCCATCCACCGGGTAAGACATCAAGGCCAACCGAAGAGGCCACAAACCGGAAGAGAGGCTCTTTAAGAGAAGGACCCGTGGGCACGATTAAGATCAAACATCTAACCAAAATCTTAATCTTTTGATTCAGATCCAAAATTCCCAGAAACAGGGTGGGGGGGGAGGGTTGCAGTTATTCCTGAATTAGCATGACCCACACTCTACTGAAGTGTGACGTCTCGGAAGGCCCCAAGCTACATCCCGGTGGGTTGTGCCTCCATAGTTTTCTGACCAACAAGTTTGAAAGATAAATTACATCCGTGTAACTGAAAGCTGAGGGAACTTAGATTCAGAGAAGGTAGCTCACTTGCCCAAGGAGTCGTGCGATAAAGGATGGAAACGAGGTTCAAGCCTGCCTCTAAGCCCCAGATGGCCTTTCTTCTACTAGTCCACGTGGCCCTCACCGGATCTGTCGCAAGCCCTTTGGATTCTGTGCACGGCAGGGTTTTTGTTCTTCACTTCTCCTATTTCTTCCCTGCCTTTACTTCCACTGCGCTGCTTCTCAGAAGCCTGATCCAATCTGTTTCAGTTTAAGACTCTGAAAGTCAAAGTTCAACCTTCAAATCTCTGTCCTTGCCTTTAGGGGCATAGAAACAGGTATCACTGAAGAATTAGGTTACATGTTTCAGAGGGATACAAAAGGAAATAAAGCACACATCTGACCACCTGGGAGCTTGTAGTCTGTTGGAAGGATGGATCTATCCAATAATCTTGAAACGATGTGGTAAGTGAAGTGATAGGCATTTGCAAGTGTATGTATAAGAGTTGTTAGCAGAAATGGCAGCTAATGCCCAGAGAGACTCCCTTGAAATTCCCAAGGAATTCCTTAGGAATCTTAAAAGGCTTCCTAAGTTTACTGGAAGCCTGAGGAACATCAATTAACCATGGCTACCTATAGTAAATAATAAACACTCATAACGATAGAAACCGGGTGTAAGCTGACTGTTGCATCAGTCTTTTTTTTTTTTTCATTTTTTTAATGTTTATTTATTTTTGAGAGAGACAGAGACAGAATGCGAGTGGGTTAGGGGCAGAGAGAGAGGGAGACACACAATCCGAAGCAGGCTCCAGGCTCCGAGCTGTCAGCACAGAGCCCGACGGGGGGGCTCGAACTCACAAGCTGTGAGACCATGACCCGAGCCGAAGTCGGACGCTCAACCGACTGAGCCATGCAGCTGCCCCACGTCAGTCTTAATATATATATAATTATATCAATAAGACCCCGTCCCCACATAGTTAGCAAGTGTAGAGTCGGCATTTGATCCTAATTATTCTAACACAATTCTGCCTCTGTCCTTCACAGTTCCCGCGTTTGGAACAGGAAGGGCACAACTCTACACAAAACAGCAAAGGGCTGAAGAGGGAATATCAGAAACTGTAATCCCAAATGGGGGCTGCTGACAATAAACTTGCAGGAAATACACGCTTGTGGAAAAAGCAGCCCCAAAACATAGGTCAATGGGCACTCAATTTTAATCATCCAGCAGGAAAGAAATTAATCTCTTCTACCCAAAAAGGGGCTGCGAGTGTGGTCTTTATTCCCAGCCGCATTCCCTGCAACACAAGGTGTTCTTAGTCTAAGTGGAACCTAGGGCTGTGGACTTTGGCAGAATTAATAAATAGGACTTTATGAAAGAGCAAAGAAGGAAGAAAAGGAAGGAACGGGGCGGGGAGGGAGAGAGGATAACACATGTGATCTGACAGTATCCTAGTGTTCGTGGATGGAATTACCACCCACAAAATGAAGACGCCCCCTTCCCTCTCTCTTTCTCTTGCCATAGTCAGGAAAAGAGTACACTTTATTGGACGAGTGTTTGGCAGAGTAAGTGTTTGTTTTCTGCACAGTTGTCCTAGACGATTTGTATACTTGTCTGTAATTTTAATGAGCACCGGTCTGGGAGTAGGAAGAACAGTTAGGAGCCCAATGCAGTAGCCCAGGTAGGGAATGCTGAGGCCCTAGCGAGGGGGGCTGAGGGGCTCGACAGCGGGGTGTGGAGAGCTGCTCACGTGATGATCGGCTCACCACTGACCTGGTGACTGACTGGACACGGCAGCCGTCTCCAAGCGGTCTGTGACTTGCGGATCTCAGGGGCTTCCCACGGGAATGGCCGGTCTCGCTTCCCTCCTGTTGTTTTGCCCCTTTTCCCATCAGACTTTGCACCTACGCCTCTAGAGACCACATCAGCACTTCAGCCTTGTGCTTTCTGCTCTACTCATTCAGGGAGTGCTCACAAAGCGGCTAATGGTTCCCAACAAATGCCACTACTTTATAACCACTGACTATGAACCAGACAGGGCAGATGCCTAAGCGCTTCATGTACATTATCACATTAATTCCTTGCCACCGCTCCTTAAAATAGCTTTCTTGTCCCCACTTGCCAACACCGATTAAGACTCGAAGGCTCACACCGCTCAGCCGGCCCAGGATTTGAACCTACGCTGTCCAAAAATCTCTCCACCCACAAAGCTACCGTTCCTTGCTCATGCGTAGCTTACAAAAGATGTAGAAAACACCAGGAGGCTCAGGTTGAGTTTCAAGAAACAACCAGAAAACCCTAATTTAATGTACAAACAGGTCTGGGCTACAGATACATAGTATGCACGTTTTCCGGCTCAGACAACGGCAACACAGGTGACGATGAGAAGGCGGCGTTATTTACACAGGAGCCGGCAGAGAAAACCTCAGAGCTGTCTCTTAAAGAATGCAAGAGGCATAGGATGATGGAGGGCGGAAAACCCAAGCTCGTGGCAAAGGGGACAGGGCACCAAGGAGCAGAAATGACACGAAGCGGGACATGGTTGGTAGGCTAGCAAGCTGATGGTCTCACTGTCCTGGGCTCACTGAGCGGAATGAAGTGTGAGGTCCTCAGCTTTGCCCAGGCGGGATGTCTGAAGGGGACATCCCACAGTTGTACTCGGTATCGTAGAGGGGAAAAAAAAAAAAAAAAAAAAAAAAAAAAAAAAAAAAAGGAAAACTCCTTCTAGATACCGGGGAACCAATGTCTAATTTGAGCTCAGATTTCCGTGCAGCACTTTTTAAAAACTTCTCATCCACCGAGCCCTCTTTGGTTTATCTTGCCTCTGCGTCTGTTTTCCCTCTGTCTGTCTTTGACGCTCTTCAGTTGCCCCTGATATATTTAGCCGACTTTTTCCAGGAAAGAATTAGGTTTCTGCCAAGTGACCAGTTCCAGCCTCTCTCACCCTTTCTCTCCCAGTCTCACCCCCTCTCTGCATCTCTTACTTACTTCTTCAGAGTTTCTTCCCCTCTCCTCCCCTGTCTGACTCGATTCCTTTCCTTTCCGGTGGGCACTGATACTCCTTTTTTCTTTGCTTCTTCCTCCCACCCTTACGTGTTTTTGTTTTTTTTTTCTTTCTTTTCTTCCTCCTCCTAGCCTCTGCTGGGACACCAGAAGCAAAATCTTATCCTTCCAAACCTTTTCCTAACCAGAGAGCCCCAGGAAATACTATAGTATACTCAGAATGGAATTAATGTTGGCTAGAATTACTCCCGGACAAAGAGAGCTTCAAATTGGGGCTCCACAGGCTGGGAACCTTCTTGACTCCTCCCATGGTGGCCACGGCAGTGGCTCTCAGACTTCGGAACTCTTCAGAAGCACCTGGAGGCCTGTTAAAAACACAGATTTCTGGGCCCCACTCCCAGAGTCTCCAATTCAGTAGGTGTGGGACAGGGCCTGAGAATGTGTATTTCTAACAGGTTCCCAGGAGATGCCAATTGTGCTGGTCCGGGGCCACACTTTGAGAACCACTTGAGGCTCAGCTGTGCGTAGTAGTGGGTGGGCAGGGGAATCGGAGGAGGGAGTGGAGTTTTGTTCCTTGTCACACCAACAAAGGGACTGACAGGAGCCTAGGAAGCTCGGGATAAGGGATCGGGAGGATGCGTTGGGGGTGCAGGCAGGAGGGGAAGACACACGAGGAAAGCTCTGTGTTGTAACCTTCCGGGAAACACGGAAGCCAGCTCCCAGCCCTGTCACCCACCCTCCCTCCTGCCATCACACATGGAAGCAGCAGAAGGGAATTCTCAGGATCCCTTTGATCTCTTCCCAGTTCTGAGTCCTCTGTCTGTTTATCTCCCTCCTCCCTTGGCCTCCTCTTCCCCCTTTCTACCCCCTGCCCAGTGGATGAGTCACTGCCCCTCCTCCCCACCCCACTGCCATCTGTTTTTCTAATGATGGCAGAAGATGAGCTGTTTTGTTGGCCCGCGCCGTAACAAAGCACACTCTCCACTAGCATTTTTCCTGATGGACTCTCAGAATGCTGTTTTATTGGTATCATTTCCCCACCCAGTTTTCCCTTTGTCTCAAACCCCACCCTTTCCCCCTCTTTGGCCTCACGTAGATCCCAGTTTCCCAGAATTGGATAAAGAGAAACAGAGATACAGAAGAATCGAGGGATAGATAAGCATGTGGGTTGGATGCGTGTGTAGGGGGGAGGGTGTTAGAAATCAGGGGCAGTTCAATGGCTCTCGCTGGCACACAAGGAGCAGCCAGAATTACCCAAGTATCACTGCCAAGTGGTTTAATTACTCGCAGTGAGAAACTTGAATGGCAAAACCTACTGTGACTGAGTGGCCATTCCTGGGGTGAGAGGGTTTAAATGGTGTGTGTGTGTGTGTGTGTGTGTGTGTGTGTGTGTGTGAGGGGGGGGGTAGGGAGAGAAGAGAGGTGTCCCCTCTTCCCCATGCCAGGATACCTGGGTCATTCTCTGTCTGTAAGGCTCTGCCTCAGTCTTGACTCTTCTTTGCAATAACTCGTGTTAATCTAGCTAAGGGAACCTGTGTGAAGAAGTACATAGGATTCCCTGAGGAAGTAAAGGTCTGGTTTGAGTTAACCAACAGGGGGTTACAGGTCTACCTCAGACGTTGCAAACAGATGCCTGCACGCCCCAAGCAGTTGACATACACCAGGGATGCCCACTAGGTAAGGAGCCGCAGGGAGAGGGGAGCATCTTGCTCACCGAGACAGCAGCTGCCTTTTGGAGCTGTAGCTGTTACTCAGGTCTAGCTAACTGTTGCCACGGTGCCAGATAATCTTGTTTTCCAAGAGACATATCAGCAGTGTTTGATATTGATTTTTATCTGGAGTATGTATGTACGTGGGTGTGTGATGTTATATATACATACACAAATGTTATGCGAAACCCCAGTTTTTAAATATTGGCAACCAGAACAGAATTGTTTTCAGAGACAGTGCTGGCCAAATAAACCTGTCTGTAGGCCACCATCGGTCTGCAAAGCTCTGATCTAACTAAGCTCGAGTAAGGTCCAGTTACAGAATCTCAAAACCGTATAACATTCTGATTTGCTTTTTAACTTATTTTTTATTAGGTCATTTAAAATGAGACTCTGGAGATTTTGCAGAAAAGAAAGAAAGAAAGAAAGAAAGAAAGAAAGAAAGAAAGAAAGAAAGAAAGAAAGAAAGAAAGAAAGAAAGAAGAAAAAAGGAAG